>NC_051073.1:51385309-51699059 GCF_004664715.2 Peromyscus leucopus
TCCCAATAAAGGGCATATCTATTCTGTGTCTGGCTCATTCACCCTTGCCTCTTCTGTACAACCAGGGCACATCTCCATTCCATTCTTTCTGGCAGTCTTCACTCTTCCCATGGCTAGCACCATTCATAGGGCTGGTGTTAGTAATCTATTTTTCTCCTAGCAACTTGCCTTCCCTGCTTCCTCAACAAACAGATTCCTGAGGTCATGACAGTTAACCAAATACTTCTTCACCCATACCTCCTGCTGAGCATAAGCCCACCAACTTCTGACTCCCCCCCCCCAATGCCAACAGGAAGTAGCCAGACTTGAACCAGTGCCCATACATCCAAGAAGGTTGGGATGTTCAGCCGTTAACTCCACCTTGAAACTCCACTCCAGCCCCACTCCTCCCTCTCAAAACCCTGCCCCCCTCAGGGGCAAAGACCATCAAAGACCATCAAAAGTCCAGGCTACTCCCTGAAGCTCAAGCCCTTGCCTACATGGTATTTAAGCTCCAGTTCCTAGACCTGCCTTGTGATTGCTCCTCTTCCCTCCCCCAACTCACGTCTGGAGGGCTTGAGAGTCACCCGCAGCACTTTGCTCATTAAACCTGGTCTTTCTGATTCAGCTTAATCTGGCTTATTGCATAGGCGAAGAAACCCATTAATGGGGAACCAAAATTACTTATCACTGTATGAAGATGATAGAGGTCCTTAAAGAGGAAATGAGTAAATCCCTTAAAGGAAGTGAGAAAAACACAAGCAGTCAGAGGAAATGAATAAATCGTTTAAAGAACGCCAAGAAAAACAAACAGTTGAAGGAAATGAATAAAATCACTCAGGACCTGAAAGTAGAAATAAAAGCAATAAAGAAACCCAAATTCAGGGAATTCTGGGAATGAAAAATTTAGGAATTTGAACTGGAACTACAAAGGCAAGCTTCATCAACAGAATACAATAGATGGAAGAGCCAATATCAGGCACTGAGGACACCATAGAAGAAATGGTCACATTGGTCAAAGAAAATGTTAAATCTAAACATTCTTGACACAAAACATCCAGGAAATCTGGGACACTATGAAAAGACCAAACCTAAGAATAATAGGAATAGAGGAAGGAGAAGAATCCCAGCTGAAAGTCCCAGAAAACATTTTCCACAAAATCATAAAAGAATAGTTTTCTAATCTAAAGAAGAAGATTCAGATAAAGGAACAAGAAGAATACAGAACACCAGATAGATTAGAACATAAAATAAAGTCCCCAAGCCACATAAAAATTAAAACACTAAACATACAGAACAAAGAAATAATATTAAATGCTCCAGGAAAAAGACTAAGTAACATATATGGCAGATCTGTTAGAATTAAACCTGACTTCTCAGTGGAGATTCTAAAAGCCAGAAGGGCCTAGACAGATGTCTTACAGACCTATACCTCAGTAGGTTAATTACAATTGTGAAAACACAGGAAACAAATAGTTTCACATCAGCAAAATCAAAAGAAGGGAACACACACATCACTACTACCATTACTGCCAAGACCACCAACAAAATAACATGAATCAACAACCATTGGTCATTCATATCTCTCAATATCAGTGGTATCAATTCCCTAATAAAAAGACACAGATTAGTTGAATGGATGCAAACATAGAATTCACCCTTCTGCTACATCCAAGAAACACACCTCAACATGAAATGTAGGTATTATCTCAAAGGAAAGGGTGTGAAAAAGATTTTCCAAGGAAAAGGCCCTAAGAAGCAAACTGGTGTAGCCATTCTAATACCTAACAAAATATACTTCAAACTGAAATCAATCAAAAGTAATGGAGAAGGAAATTACATACTCATCAGAGGAAAAAATCTACCAAGAAGATATTTCAATTTTTAACATCTATATCCAAATCACAAGGGCACCCATGTTTGTAAAGGAAAAACTACTAAAGCTAAGACCACACATTGATAGTGGGAGAATTTAATACCCTACTCTCATTAATGGACATGTCCTTCAGACAAAAATTAAATAGAGAAATATGGAAGCTGACAGACATGATAAACCTAATGGACCCAACAGATATCTACAGAACATTTCACCCGAATACAAAAGAAAATACACTCGTTTTAGCACCTCATGGAATGTTCTCCAAAACTGACCATATACTCAGTCATAAACCAAGTCTCCACAGATAAAAGAAAGTCGAAATAACTCCCTGCATCCTAACAGACCACTATACATTAAAGCTGCATTTCAACAACAACAGAAACAACAGGAAGCCTACAAACTCATGGAAACTGAAGGACTTTCTATTGAATGACTATTGGGTCAAGGCAAAAGAAAGAAAGAAACTAAAGACTTCCTAGAACTCAATGAAAATGAATGCACAACATACCCAAACTTATGGGACACAATGAAAGCAGTACTAAGAGAAAAGTTCGTAGCACTAAGAGCTTACATAAAGAATTTGGAGAAATCTCACACTAGCGACTTAACAGCACAACTGAAAACTCTAAACAAAAATAAGCAAGCTCACCCAAGAGAAGTAGATGGTAGGAAATAATCAAACTCGAGGCTGAAATCAATAAAATACAAAGATAACAATACAAAAAACAAGGAAACAGAGTTGGTTCTTTGAAATAAGATCTTTAAGATAAACAAACCCTTATCCAAACTAACTGAAAGCCAGAAAGAGACTATCCAAATTAATAAAATCAGAAGTGAAAAGGAGGATATAACAACAGACACTGAGGAATCCAGAGAATTGTTAGGTCATACTTTGAAAACTTGTACTCCATAAAGTTGGAAAATCTAAAAGAAATGGATAGTTTCCTCAATGGATTTCACTTACCAAAATTAAATCAAGATCAGATAAGCAATTTAAACAGACCTATAATCCCTATTGAATTTGAAGCTGTCATTAAATTCTTTCAGCCAAAAAAATAAAAAAATAAAAGACCAGGACCAGATGGTTTTAGAACAGAATTCTACCAGACATTCAAACAAGAGCTGACACCAATACTCCTTGAATTATTCCACAAAATAAAAACAGGAACTTTGTGAAACTCATTTCATGAGGCCATAGTTGCCCTCATAGCCAAACCACAGAGATACAACAAAAATAGAATTACTGACTAATTTTCCTCATAAACATAGATGCAAAAATAATCAATGAAATACCCACAAACCAAATCCAAGAATACATCAAAAAGATCATCCAATATGATCAAGTAGGCTTCATCCCAGAAGTGTGGAGATGGTTAAACATAGGAAAATCAGCCAATGTAATCAACCATATGAAGAAATTGAAAGGAAAAAAAAAACCCTACATGATCATTTCATTAACTGCAGCAATAGTCTTTGATAAAATCCAACACTGCTTCATTATAAAAGTCTTAGAGAGATAAAGAATACATAGGACATATCTAAACATTAAAAAAGCAATTTACAGCAAGCCTATAGTCAAAATTAAATTAAATGGATAGAAACTCAAAGGATTTCTGCTACAATCAGGAACAAGGCAAGGTTTTCCACCCTCAGTACACCTATTCAATATCCTATGATCAGTAGATGCCAAAGAAGTTTGATACAATCTAACACTCATCTGTAGCCAGAGTTTTCTCCAGTCTCTCTCAGCCCCAAGGTTCCACAGCTGCTTATAAAATAATCATTCAGAAGCTTAATATTAATTACTAATTGCATGACCTATGGCAGGCTTCTTGCTAGCTAGCTCTTATAACTTGACCCATTTCTATTAATCTATAAGTTGCCACATGGCCATGGCTTACCAGTGTTTCCACATCTTGCTTCTCCTGGCAGTGCTGACTTCTCTCTCCCCTCTGCCTTTCTTCTTCCTGTCTCTCTCTTCAGTTTCCCACTTAGCTATAACCTGACTTGCCATAAGCTAAATGGCTTTACTTATCAGTCAATCAGAGCAACACATATTCACAGCATACAGAATAACATCTCACAGTACTTCCCCTTTTCTGTCTAATCAAAAAGGAAGGTTTTTAACTTTAACAGTAAAATTATATGTAATAGAACAGTTATCAAGCAAGAATTACAGTTACAATATCTAGTCTGTTTGTATTTGACAAAATAAAGAAAATTATCTATCCTATATTTGTAAGTCTAAAGTCTCATATCTAGTTTTATCTTTTTTCATGACTAAGGAAAACTATAATTATAACTATCTAGTCTTCAACTACATCAAAGACCCTAGAAGGATATAATATTACCTAAGTAAACAGGAAATGCATTGTAAGCAACTTCCAAAATTCTGGAAATGACAGAGACAGCTGCCTGCCTGGACAGTCATCCAGAGTTCCTCTGTAAAGGTGGCGCATCCATCTTCAGCCAATAAGTCTAGAGTTTTTTACTCTCTTCTCCCTGTGTCCTGTAGAATATTTGGCAGTCACCTCTGGAAAGAATGAACCTGAAGAACCATTTCACCCTATTTTGGCAAATTCAGTGGTTATTTTCCCATGGGTCCTGCATGTCCAGAATATATAACATATTATCAGCAGTCCACACAAGAGCAGCCCCTTGCCCAAATGGCTATTTTTGCCAAGAAGAAGATAAACTCTATATGGAGTATATTTAATGCCCATCCTTTTCTCTGAAGTAAATTGGTGCTGCCAGGAGCAGATGTGTCTTATTGTCCAGAAAGTCTAAGTTTTTATATCATTTTAAATGCCATATTCTGTAGGTCTTTGAAGTGTTTGAAGATTACCTATCTGTCTGAAATATATATCTTTGTATACCTAAAAAAAACTAATATGATTGTAAGTTTGATTATCATAGATGATTAACTATTAATCTGTATTTCTTAATTATACATAACAATTCCAAATGAGCTGGACAAGCATACCTTAAACAAGAATAAAAATATACATACAGTATAACAAGATTAACTTTAAATTTGTATCAATAAACTAAAATCCATAGCATTTTAAAACATTTCAAACAAGTTATTGCTCTTTAAAAGTAGTTTCAATAGTAAATATTTCTAAACAATTTTGTGGGAATTTGGGTGTAGCCTCTCATACTACTTCCTGCTGGTCAGGGGTGCTGTCAATCTTATGGGGATCCTGAGAAAATGGCCAAGTCCTGGGAAGACCAGCTATAACCTTTGTTGATAGGTACCATCTTTTAAGGTTCAGGAGATATGTCTTGATCAAATCTGAACCATCTTAACCTGGAACAAATCCATAGCCTCTTGCTTCCTGTGGAAACAAAGGCAGAGCTTCCTTTTGAAAGCAACATATCCTTAGATCCAAATTTAGAAGTCAAGATACCTTGAAAATATACATATTGGTTTAACTCAACAGCTTTACAATCAAATGTATCTCTCCAGTTAAAAATCCCAACGATAATATAATAATATGCAGTATCCAGATTTTGTGTTATTTCCATCTTTACTTGGCTTAACTTTTATATTATTCTTATTGACTTTTTTTAAGATTTTATTTTTTAAAACTATTTCTTTATAAAACTGTCTATCCTCCTTTTCTTCTCTCTTTCAAGCCTACATGTATTTTTTCACATAATGTAAATCATTTAGAGGTTTATTCCATCTGAATCAGCCTTATTCTAAACCTATAATCCTTTTCTGGCAGGAGAGACTTTAAAGTGTTAAGCTGCTTGGCTAGGACAAAAAGTGGCAGCCTTGGCTGCTGACTCTGCCTACTTCAGCTTTCCAGTATGGTGGAGGTACCCAGGAGAGTCATGCTTACCCCACCAACTCTGGAGCCCATGCTGCCTTCAGGTAGCATGCAGCTGGCCCATAACCCCTTTTTGTCTGTATGAGTAAAACCTAAATCCACCATGCAGCATGTTGCACAGCTTGGAGACACCTCTGTGTACCAAGGCAGCAATTCACCATGCTGTAGGTCAAGCCCAAATGTTGTGGCATCTGTATACCTTGATGTCTCTATATCTCAGCCCATATGAGACATAAAGTAGGAAGCTGTTCTTAACTCAATTTTAAAGTCTCTTTTTACGTTCTCTCAAGTTTTAGGTAGAAAATCGAGTTAGACAGCCAAATATAGCTTGAGTTTTCTCCAGTCTCACCCAACCCCAATATCCCACAGCTGCTTATAAAATAATCATTCAGAGGCTTAATATTAATTACCAATTGCATGGCCTATGGCAGGCTTCTTTACCTGTTTCTATAAGTTGCCACATGGCCGTGGCTTACCAGTGTTTTCACATTGCTTCTCCTGGTGGTACTGGAGTCTCTCTCCTCTCTGCCTTTCTTCTTTCTGCCTCTCTTCAATTTCCCACCTAGCTATAACCTGACTTGCCATAGGCTAAATGGTTCTATTTATCAACCAATCAGAGCAACACATATTCACAGCATACAGAAAACATCCCACAGCACTCAACCATGAAGAACTCCCAATAAACTATTCAATCACATTAAATACCAGATTTGAAAACCAGAAAGAGAATTTTAGTAAACACTTCACAAGAATAAAAATGGTCAAATGCCAGTTAACACATAGAAAGCATCAGTAACTATAAAGGAATGCCAATCAAAAACCCAGGAAAATAATCAGTACCTACCTAGAAATGTGAACAGAATTAAAATGACTGGTAATATGTGCATGTGTATGAAGTGTTGGGAGTGTTGACTTTCATTGACCTGTGCAGATCTGTGTCTATAGAACCTGGGATTTAAAGACCTTGAAGGATGGAATGGACTACAGTCTAATGCTGTAGACATCCTTACTTCAGTTTAAGTGTACTTTCATACATGAATGTAACAAAGAAAGCAATGATCCAAGGAAGGTTGCTTGAGCTCAGAAAAACATGTAACTAATTCCCAGTAAGCACATTATAAATATTGACAAAGCCGCCCTTTTTCCCCGAATTGGGTTCTGTAGCTATAATCTGACATACGACAACAATAAACATGTCATATAAATTTAATGTAAATGTTTTAACACCAGAGGTACAAAAGCACATGCAAGAACAAGCCAGGCAACATAATGCTCCTGAGGTAAAAGGCCCTCTGCCCTTCTTCCTTGAACCTCTCTCACAGTTCCTCAAGGTACTGTTCACCATGGGTCAATCTTTTAACCATGTTCCCACAGGTAGTTACAGGCGTTACTGGTGATGATGTAAAATACCATATAACTACACCAAAAACTTCTGGTGGTAAAATATTAACTATATACAAATGGGAGAGGGGAAGGAAGGAGAAGAGAGAAGGAGAGGGAAAGAAGGAAACTAGAGTCTGTGTTAATAACAGAAAAATTATTCAAAAAATGTTACTAGTCACTTTAAAAACTACACAATGTTAATTGTCATGATGTAGTACATATGTAGTATTGAGGCTTCAAACCACATAAAGCAAATTTTAACTAAATTAAAGAGACATGCAGATAGTTTCATAATCACAGATGATGGTTTTGACACATCTTCCTCAGAAATGGATTGAGCATTCAGAACTTTAAAAAGTAGTATAGACATAGGATATATTAATAACACTATCAATTATAGTGACCAAAGAGACATTCATAAAACAATTCCAATGTACATAGTGTGTATTTTTTCAAGTGGCCTAGGTACATTTATCAACGTTGATTTTGTGCTGGATCACAAAACAAATCTCTACCTTTTAGGTTAGGGGCCAGCAATGACTCAGCAGGTAAAGGAACATAGGCAGCCGAGCCTGGGAACCTGAATTTGAACTCTGGAACTCACATAGAAAAAGAGAACAACTCCTACAGTTGTCCTGTGCCCCCATACAAATGCTATGACATGGAAACACACATAAATACATACATATGTAGTTTTTAAAAATTTGAAGATGGTTAAATTAACCTCATATAAAGGCCTCTCATGCTTCCTTAACTGTTGAAAATGGATCGTTAATGGTGTACTTTGTGTCAGACTTATATTTTTTACATTTTGAAGTAGAAGAAAATACACTAGTATTTTTGTATTTGAGGAAAAGTCAATTTACTTTCACACTGATCAGTCTTCTTAGGGACTGTGGTTCTGCTGAAACAGGACTAAGACTAGAGTTCTACCACCTCAGCCAGCAGGATGGCTTGTCCCATTTTGTAGTGGTATTTCATGGACTCTGGTCCTTATCTTGGCCCCTCTTTCTGCTGGCAACATCCAAGAGCTTTACTTCAAATGCTTTAAGACAGACTCTGTAACTATGACACCAATCCATGAGCTGACCTGCTTCCAGACCACCTTGTCCCTCTTTCCCTTACAATAATGGAGGACTATCCCTTCCTGCCTAAGTTCAGTGCCTCCACTTTACTCTGGATCCACTGCTTCCCTTCTCAGAGACTGTTCTAGTCTTTCTTTGTTTGTTTGTTTGTTTGTTTGTTTTGGGTTTTTGTGTGTTTGTTTTTGTTTTTTATATGTGTCAACCTTAAAGACAGGACAAGCAAGAAGTCTAGTAAAACATTTCTTTTCAGACAGTCACTCATCTTCAAATTTATTATAACAACAAATATGGAATATGTTTAGAAAACCTGCCTATTAAAAATAATCACCTTTAAAGTAACCTGAAATTGTTAAAGTGGCCCTGTTAGCCTGCACCTAATGTGTATGTCTTTAATGCCAGGAGTCAGAGGTTTGAGGCAGGATGATTATCACAGTCCTAAGTTAGCTGAAGAATGGTTTCATTTCCTAAAAACCTCAGAATGTCACACTTACCCAGCACCAGAATAGTGATGGAGATCAGTAACCCCAAAGCCAAAGTCCTCCTGAAAGCACTCATCTGGAGTGGTTTCTACTTAAACACAAGTCACCATAAATCCCTGGATGGACTCAGTGAGCTGTCGTTCCTTGATGTCAACTGTGCTTGTACTCAGTTTACCAGATTTAAGGGTGACTTTTCTTCCTCATTCGCCTATCTTTATCTTCGTCTCCATTCTACATGATGTTGGATGATTAAGCCTGCACAAGAAAAATTGGAAGTGATGTTTTCTGAGTGATAAAGAAGCCAATGCCTAACTCATTCATTCTCTCATGATATTCAAACTTTAAGATATACTTTATGATAATCCTCCTTGTAGTGAAGTTTTTATAGAATAAATCATATCCTGAAAAATGAGCAAATACTGTGTGTAGAGTTGATGAATCTGTACATCTATACGAAATTGGACAAGTATTTGCAACATTTCCAAACCAAACCAAGGTGCTGACATTTTGCTACTCAAAGTTCCCCACATACTCTTCCTTGGTTTTCCTTCTCAAGAAGCAAACACAGCTCTAACATCTATCACTATTTGCTCATTTGATTGGTTACTGAGCTCCACATAAATGAAATGCATTGCTGAGTTCATCCCTGCATACTGGTTTGGACTTACCAAGGAATATATCATAATTCATTCATCAGCTTCTCTATGAATTTAAATTGTTCTATATGGTAACTAACATATATAAAGATTCTATGAGAATACTTGATTTGCACAAGCTTTGTGGTCTCTATGGCACCCATTTTCTTGGATATAAACCTACAAATAAAGGTGATGGATCATAGAATAATGTGACTTTAAACAAATACTTCCTGTCACAGGTTAACTTGCCTATCTGCCGCCTCCTTTATATTTTAAAATTGTGTATCAATACTTGAGAATGTGGCCTTATTTTTAAATGAAGTCATTTCATCTATAAGTAGTGAAAATGAAATTGGGATAGTTTGGGCCCTATAGTCCAGTGTAACTGGTATCCCTTTGTAAAGAAGAATGGGCATAACCATACATACAGAGAAATGTTCGTGTGAACACAAAGGCAAAGACAGAGGTGTGTTTTTTCTACAAGTTAAGAACCAACAAAAATTGTCATCAGGTCCCCAGAATCTAGAAAAAGGCAAAGACCAGATTCTTCCTTCCTGTGTTAGGAAATTTAGAGTCCTGTGATGACAAACCACAGCACGAAGGCACTTAGAGAGTTACTTACTTATAACTCCAAAAACCAGAAAGCTGTTATGCAGGATCACAAAGGCCTTGTGCCCAACAGCAGGGTAACAGCAAGTTGGATCTGCAGGGGATGGCTCATGTGTGAAAAGCAAGGGGTAGGGGTGAGGAGTAGGCCTGCAGGGTTGTCGAGTGTCAATAACCTCAAAAGATCCTGGGCATGGTTGTCTTTAGGATAGTAATTCCCCCCATTTATTAAAAATAGATTACTTTCTCATACAGTATATCCTGATTTCAGTTTCTCTTCCCTCTGCTCCTCCCAGTTCCTCCCCACCCCTGCTCCTGACCATATCCACTTCCTTTCTATGTCTCACTAGAAAAGAATAGGCTTCTAAGAGATAACCACAAAACATAACCAAACAAAATATAATAAGATAAAAGAAAAACCACCACACTGAGGCTGGACAAGGAAATCAGCAAAAGAAAAAGAGTCCCAAGAGAAGGCATAAGAACCAGAGACCTACTTGTTCACATATTCAGAAATCCCATAAAAATACTAAAATGAAAGCTATAATATAAACACGGAAGATCCTGTAGTCTTGTACTTGCTGCCTCAGTCTCTGTAAAAAAAAAAAAATGAATCATTTGCAAAAGTTATACAGGGTGCAAAAGAAACCTTCACTGATTGCTTACAAAGATTGACTCCAGAAGTAAGTAGAATGATATCAAATTCAGAAGCTAGACAAATATTAATTGAATCTCTAGCTTTTGATTGTGCTAATGCACAATGCAAAGGGGGTAATTATGTCATTAAAGGAAAGATCAGCACCCTTGGAGGAATGGATCCCAGATACAATCAATATTAAATCTTATGACCATGATGATGCTTATATAGGAGAGGTGACTTCAAGAGGTTTGAAGAAAAATAGTAATGTCATATTTCAATTGTAGTAAACAAGGTCATCTAAAAAGAGACTGTAAATAGCATTCCTAGAAACAATGTTTTTTTCTTTTTCAAGGAATAATCCCAATAGAACTTCCCTCCTTTCTGGATTATGCAGAAGGTGTGGCAAAGGCAGGCACTGGACTAATGAATGTAGATTAGCAAGGGACAGACAAGGTAATCCTTTGCTTTTGCCATCAGGGAAGCACCCTAAGAGCCTCTCAAAGGCCCCCACGTCAAATTCCATTCATTCTTTTCCTGTCATCCTTGAAGAAACTTCTTCACAGAGCTATTAAAGAACCTAATGCCTATTGTAAAAAAAAATTAAAAAAAAAAATTACTGCTCTGGGTGATAAGACAGCTGAAGAAAAGAGAACAAAAAATTCAGGAGAAACCATAAATCAAAATTGATAAAGATTAGATTTAGAACCTCCCTGAAATTAGGTTTGGGGAAGGGTTTTGTTTTTGTAAAGAATTTGAAGAACACTGAGCAAATGAGACAACTGGAGGAAAAGAGCAAATCATCCAGAAAAAAAAAGTCTCAAAAAAAAGTAAATTGGCCTATTGGCATATCACATATCTAACAGGATAAAATCTCATAAATCTTCCTAAATGTTTGTTTCTCCTGTTCTTTACAGACACATAACAGAAATGGTCTTTTATGTAGTCTGAGTTCAATTAAAAAGCAAAGATGGCTTTAGAGATGGAGGGTGGCTCTCTCCTTCTCTAAACCCAAGATGCTTGTTAAAGGGAACTGCAAAATCTCTGTATCATGTCAGATGTGGGACATGATATGGGACAGAAGAAAACCAAACTTAAGGGACTATTCTATTACTACTAATCTCATGATCCTTTGGTTTTATTTTGACTCTTTAAAACGTTTCTTAAGGCATGAATTTTATATCAAAATCTATAAGATTAATATATTATTTAAATTTTTGTCATGATATTAATGGTCATATAGAGTACTCTAGAAAAAAAAAAAAAAAGGCTTCATCTAGCTTCCTGTGCATGATTTCAGGTTTGACTCTCTATCAGTTTTCTGCAGTGAACCATGACCACACCTAACAGCAACCTTTGATGTCTCCAGAAGGATAATGGGTCCCCATAACAATAATTCCGCAAGAACTGTGATAACATCACTGGGCTGACAGACACCTGTTGCTGGAGGACTTCTCTCTAGGTTCCACCAAACCCCGCAGTCCCACAATCCACGTATAAAATAATCACTCAGACGCTTATAATACTTATAAACTGTATGGCCGTGGCAGGCTTCTTGCTAACTGTTCTTATATCTTAAATTAACCCATTTCTATAAATCTATACCTTGCCACGTGGCTGGTGGCTTACCAGCATCTTTACATGCTGCTTGTCCTGGCGGTGGCTGCAGTGTCTCTCCCTCCTTCCTGTTTCCCCAATTCTCCTCTCTCCTTGTCCCGCCTATACTTCCTGACTGGTCACTAGCCATCAGTGTTTTATTTATATAAAACGATATCCACAACAGACATCATCCAAAGTTCGGCTCTGGACTACAAACTGCTCAGGACAATTTCCAAATGGCTAGCTGAGATGATTCAGCCTCACAGACTATGCTAGTCAGGACTTGAGACAAGACCTGCACTTTCCCGTTATTCAGAGACTGAACAGCAAATGGTACAGCTATGTCTTCGAGGACTTGACAATTAACCCAATTTTTTTCTTTTCAAGAAAAGTCTGTCACATTTGTTCTTTTACTTGGTTTTGTACTCCTCTGGTTTTGCTTCTCTGTGGCTTTCTTCAGCTCTTTAAACATATTCAAAATGCTTAAACCAATTTTTTTGATGATTAGGTAAGTTCTCTGTGTTTCCTTAGAGACATTTTCTACTTCCTCTTTCCCTGTATATAGGCCATGATTTCCTGTTTCTTTGCCTTCCTCATTTTTAAATTGTTAAAAACAAACATTTGCATATTATGTTATAATGCAGCTGCCTGGAATTCATATTCTTTTCTCTCCCTGGGGTTTTTATTGCTTGTGGTCAGTACCTTTTGTCTAGTGAATTTTCTAAATTGGTTTTTGAAGTTTATATTCCTCTTTATTTGTGTCTGCCTACATGTCTGTTTGACTTGCTAATCATCTATTGATCTGACAATGATTTCTGTAGACAACTCCATCTCCAGAAAGCATTTTCCAGCCTTTGCAGGTGGGCAGTGTCTCTCTTAGTCACTGGAGAGTTTACACATGTGCCTGATACTTCACTTCCTGTTTGCTTTCTCAGTTCCCAGCCTCTTCCTTTCCATATTTTTTATCTGTCTCCTGCTTATCCTAGATTTCTAATCCCTCACCCACAGAGCTACCTGTAAATAGCTTTTTACAATGCTATTTAGGGCTGATTCAGTCCTGGGATTGTTCTAAAGTAGAAGCAATAAAGGCAAGGCCCTGAGCCAGCTCCTCAGAGAGCCACCAGGCAGGTCAAACACACAAACATAATTATTTATTTTTTTTATTATCATACAAAGAACTGCGTTTCATTATGTCGGTTTTCAAACAAAATTTGTTTTGTTGTTTCCCTCTCTCTCCACTCCTCTTCTGTAGTCACAAGTTTTCCGGTGTCCTGCCCAGCCTGCAGTTGAGATGAATCTCTCCCACCTGCATCCCACAGCTCCTTGGCCCCAAGTAAACACACAAACGCTTATATCAATTATGAACTGGATGGGCCTATGGCTCAAGCTTCTTGCTAGTTAGCTCTTATATCTTAAATTAACCCATTTCTATTCATCTATAAGTTGCCATGTGGCCATGGCTTACCTGTATTTTCACATCTTACTTCTCCTGCCAGTGGCTCATAACGACTCCTTCCTCTCTCCTTTCTCCTTCCACTGTCTCTCTTGGATTTTCCCACCCTGTTCCACCCTGCCCTGCCATAGACCAATGGAGCTTTATTTATCAACCAATCAGAGCAACACATACAGCACACAGAAAGATATCCCACAGCACTCTTCTTCATCCTTTCTTTTACCCTGCCACCCCCAGGAGGCTCCTTTCCACTCTCATGTCTCATGTGACCCCCCTCTAGACATTCTCAGTACTGCCTGTCCCCTTCCATAGTCTCCTATCTCTACATATTCACAGTCATGCCCCCTTATTTACATACATTTAAACGTTAAAAATTAGTTGTTGTCTAAGTAACCTTATTTAATATACCACTTTCTAGATCCCTACTCAAGCAAATTTCATTTGCCTTTATAGTTGAATAAAATTCCATTGTGCATGCATGAATCATTTCCATTACCTTCATCTGCTGGTGTACATCAAGAACCATTCCGTTCTTTGCTATTATGAATAATTCAGCAATAGACACGGATATGCAGATACCTCTTTGTTACGATATTGACTCCTGTGGACATATGCCCAGGAGTGGTATATCTGGGTCATATGGCAGCTCTACTTGCATAGGAACCACACCAGTTTACACTCTCTTTCCCACATCCACTTCAGCATTTGTAATTTGTTTATTGGATCACAGTCATTCTGGCTGCAGATGAGATGGAGCCTCAAAGAGGTTTGGATTTGTACTTCTCTGGTAGCTAAAAAATGAAAGACAACTCTTCAAGGAAAGGACTCTCGAGCCTGCTTCCAGTTCAGTGGTCACTAGCCAGCCAGGAAGGGAGTGGCAGGCAGGTGAGTTAGGATGCCAACCCCTCTCTTCCTGAAGTTCAGCAGCCCTCCTCTCATTGTTCAGACTGAGTCTCAGAGTTCTGAAAATGTGAATTGGCCACAGCTTAGTTGTTGCCTGGGTGGAGAGACAGAGCTTTGGGACTTCTGACCCAACCATTTTTGCGGTTGTGACCCAACAGATTTACTCTGAAATGGTTTGGGGACATTTCTACACCACAGTTCCTGACAACGGTCTGCATTTTCCAGACCCCTGCAGCCCTGCTGATCTCAGAAGCTAAACTCTGCTATTTATATTGAAGATAGGTAAACTATCTCCTACATGGAAAATGTTCACTTTCAAGGTGACAGCCTTTCGCCACAGATGCCTTTGCCTTCTTGTTGAACATCTCAGGTTCTCTGGTCTCTGCCTTCCTTCACATAATCTGCACCATCGTCCCCCACTGCTCTGGCCAGCCCTTTGACCCTTCCTCACCTGCTTCTCTAAAACGCACATTCAACACTTACATTTAAGTTACGCACATGGATTTCCTGTTCGAGCTGATGTTATCACAAATATTCCCACCACAAAATACAAGCATTTCAAGTAATAGAATTAATTTCATGAGTAAAAATACCACATCTCTCTATATATAAAGCAGATAATCGGTTAGCATCATGTGATCGCTTGAGGTTGTGAGATTCAGCTTAGCTTAAAATACACTGCCCTCTGTTCATCTCTCATCTGAGCCACATACAAATTTGTTCAAATGCTGCAGGTTCTATGTCTTCCTAACCTCTGACAAAAATAATGTTTGACCTGTTGTTGATAATGACAAGTTAGAATTTGGTTTGTTCCTGGGGGGTTGGCTTCTTTTGTTTCCCTCACTCAGAATGAGCACTGGCCCTGCTGACTCTCCGTTGTCTGATCTCACCATGTTTTCATAAACAGCATCACAAAGAGAGACAGACAGACTCTGTGAACCAAAATGAGCACTAGGAGATTTCCTTTATCTTACCTGAAGATCTGTAACAAAGAGTACAGAGCTAAAATAAATATGTTAATTAATTAATTAATAAAAAGATAAAGACTGGTGGCTCAATATTTAAGAGCATGTACTGCTTTCACAAAGGGACCTGAGTTTCCTTCCCAGCAACCACATCAGGTGGCTTTCAACCATCTGCAACTCCAGTGCTAAAGGACCAAACAGCCTCTTGTGGTTTCTGAAGGTACCTGCACACACATGGTGCACATGCACACATGCAGGCAAAATATACAAACACATAAAATAAAAATAAAATCATTTTTTATCTTTAGTGATATGAGATCAGTGGACACTGTGTAAAGGTGAAAACACAGTCTTACCAATGTACATTGACCTAATTCTTTTTTTATTTTTAATTTCATAACTAATTTAATTTTACATATTAGCCACGGATTCCCCTGTCCTCCTTCCTCCTGCCACTCCTGCCCACCTCCCAATCCATCCCCCATTCCCACCTCCTCCAAGGCAAGGACTCCCCTGGGAATTCAGCTCAGCCTGGTAGATTCAGTTGAGGCAGGTCCAGTCCCCTCCTCCCTTCACCTAGGCTGAGCTCCCTTCACCAAAGTGTCCCAGCATAGACCCTAGGTTCCAAAAAGCCAGGTCATGCACTAAGGACAGGTCCTGGTCCCACTGCCTGGATGCCTCCCAAACAGTTCAAGCTAATCAACTGCCTCACTTATCCAGAGGGCCTAATCCAGTTAGATGGGGGCTCCTCAGCTATTGGTTCACAGTTCATGTGTTTCCACTAGTTTGGCTATTTGTCCCTGTGCTTTTTCCAATCATGATCTCAATATCTCTTGCTCATATAATCCCTCCTCTCTCTTCCCAAATGGACTCCAGGAGCTCCACCTGGGGCCTGGCCGTGAATGTCTACATCTGCTTCCATCACATTGACTTTATTCTTGAATATGGTTCACAATATTATTTTTTTATGTTAGAGAATTCCTTTAACATCACCCAATCTGATAAAGTTATCTTTTTCTTTCTTTTAAAAAAAAAGTTATAAGAGAGATGGTTCAGCAGTTAGAAACATGCACTGCTCTTGTAGAAGACCTGAGTTCAGTTCCCAGCACCCATGTCAGGCAACTCACAACATCCCATAACTCCAGCTCTAGAGGGTCTGGAGCCCTCTTCTGGCCTCCATGGGCAATAACACTCATGTGTGTGCACACACGTGCATACATATAATTAAAAGGTTTTAATAAATCTTTAAAAAACATAGAGGAAAGTACTTCAGACTCATTAAAATAAACATTTGTTTTATGTAGATGTCTCTCTGTTTTTAACGTGGCTCTTTTTAATTTGTTGAATCTCTTACATATTATGGTAGGTCAGAAAATTCCTGCTAAAGCGAAGTTCATTAGAAAGACACAGGGGAGAGAGAGTAATTATATTTAGTTTTAAGTTTATAATAAAATGAAGTGGAAAGTACAAAGAATTCCCAATACCTCTGCCCTCCTCACAAGCATAGATTTCCCCACCATCGACATTCCTTACTATTCACGGGAACACAGATGGAGTTGTGGAGCTGGGAGAAGCAGCCCATGTACTGCAGCCCAAGCCTCATTCTGGTCTGGACAGACGGACACCTTTAATAAAACCTCAGCCTCCTCTTAATGATAAAGCAACGGTTTCTAAAGTGACACAATTTCTTAACAAATGTCTTAATCATCAGACAGTCATAAGACCTTGAGCAGTCTTGAGAAGCTAGACATGAAGTAACAATAAAATTATTACGCAGAATAAACCTCCCTGAGGCTGCAGACAGGTTGCTCCCATCACTTTGTAATCCAAGGCTCTAGGACATTTCCTGCACATGTGTACTAACAAAGTATCTGAATCTTCAAAAGGCTTCTGCTTCACTATTATGTCTTTTATATTGTGGTTTTGACACTTCCCGCTTTGTGGGTTTTTCTAGAGGGTCATGGTAGGAAACATCTGAAAGGTACCATCCATCTGCTCCGTCATGATTCAGGAGAGAAAACTGTCATCTTGCCCAGTGAATATGCCACCCACCTCATAAATATTCATAAAACTTTCTTAACACTCAAAATATGGAACTCAGGATGCTTCTACACCCACCTTCTTGGGACAAGTCATTCTAATCTCTCTTTGGAGTGACTGCTATGGTTTACTAAATAAACTTCTGCATAACTACCTGTGTCTCTTCATTGAATTCTTTGCCTTCACAGAGACAATGACCACAACACAACTAGCATGGTACATTTGTTATAACTAATGAACCAACCCCGATGCTTTACTATTTAAAGTCCCTAACTAATCTTGGTGTTCACTCAGGGCTGCATTTGCTTAAGACATTTTTAATCTAAAATTCATAAACAGCTCCAGTTTCTTGCTCTAGTTTAAAACCTAGAAACAAGAAATGTGGTGTTTTTATTGAAAATCAAACTTTTAAATGAAAGTATTCTTTATTTGGGGGGGGGGGGTCGCCTGTGTACAGTGCCCATAGAGGCCAGAAGATGGTGTTAGATCCCCCTGGATCTAGAGTTACAGACAGTTGTAAGCTGGGAACAGAACTCAGGTCCTCTGGAGAAGCAGCTAGTGCTCTTAACCACTGAGGTATCTCTCCAGGTACAGTGAAAGCACCTTTAAAATCCTTTTTTGTCCTTCCATGTAAGATATATACCTACAGGCATATTCACAGAAAATCATTCATCTAATACTAACAGTATATGTGACCAAAAAAAAAAATTGAGGCACTTAAGATTTTTATGGATTGCTTGAAGTTCATATAAAAAAAAACATATTTCATTTTCACAAAAATAAAATGTCATTTTAAAAAACTAAGAAAATCAAATGCCTAAAGGACCACTAGTAAACATTGCTACAGCAAATGTGAGTGATCATTATCACTACAGAGCAGAGTCTTGTATTCACGGTAACAAGGTAGTGAGTGACAGTTAAGGAAGTCCTGTGGCTTAAATCTAAAATGTCCTCAACAAGCTCGTGGTTTGTTGCTTTATTCCCCATCTGATCGTGCTATTTGGGGGTCTAAGGCCTTTCAGGAAGAAAAGCCTACCAGGCAGAATCAGCTCAGCAGGGGCAGGCCTTTGAGGGTGAAACTGGACCCATGTTCTGGACACTCTGCCATGATGTGAAGATTCTCCAGGACACAATCCCACCACTGTGAATGACAGGATGTTTTTCCCTTCCAAGATGGACGGAAATTCTCGGAAACAGTGGCACAAACTAGACCTTTCTCCTCTTAAATTCTTCTGCTGCCAGACAGTCTGTCACAGGGACACAAAGTAACTATTATGGGGAAGATTTATTTCTGCTTCATTACTTCAGAGGATCAAACATGGGTGCAGAAAGGGTGTGGCCGAGTGGGGCAGCTCAAGCCACAGTGGGTCAGGAACTGGAGAAAAGGGGGGAATGTCGGCACAACGTGTGCTTTTTCCTATCGCTTTTATTTAGTCGATGTTGTAGTGGCCCCTGTAATCAGTCAGGATGGGTCTTTCTTATCAATTAATCTTCTGGAAAGCCCCTCAGTCTGCTGGGTGATGCTAAATCCAGCCAAGATGAAAATGAAAGTATCTTGAAAAAATCAATATGAAAGAAGAAAGAAAATCAGTGAGAAACTTGAAACCCCCCAGAGAAGAAACCAGAAAACATTTCAGTTTTGTAAGCTAAAGTGCAATAGGTAGAAAAACGCTCAGTTTAGGCTAAAAGTAGCAATGTATTTATATCAAGAAGAATGCCTCTGTGAAGTCATCTGTTGGAGTGCTCACTCCTAAGTCTCCTCAGTCTGTCTGCTCTACTCAAGCCAACTTGAATTGTAATTCTTCTGCAGCCTGCAAGCAATCTCATAATTCTATGTCTTTTCATATGTAGGCACCTTCATTTAAAGTGCCCTCTTCTTACTATATCAGAATTAAATCTTTAAATACATAACAGATTTTCCAAAGTATGCTCTGGATCCTGCACTCACACAACACTCCCATTCACAATATATCTATCGGTCATTGCGTCTATAAGTCTACAATTCCACTAGGGTAGTCCACAGGAAATATGTCAAAACAATAATTAAAATAACAGAAGAGGGTAAAAAGCTACCCTAAAATAAAACACGGTTATTATGATTAAAAAGAAAAGAAACAAAAGAACTAACTTTTTAGAAATATAATCATTGAAGTTAAATCTCAGTGATAAATTAGCAACAGACTGGATATAACTGAAGAGAAATCCATGAGCTTAGCATTCAAGGGAAACAAATGAGTGTGCCTATGGGTATCTCAAAGTAAATGCGAAGTCAGAAGAAAGTAGGTTGCCATTTTTTAAAGGCGTAAATGTAATTCCTATCAAAAGGCGTAAGTCAGCTGAGTCCATTCACTACATTATACATTGCACTCCAATTCTTTAGTGAATCTATCTAAACTAATAAGAGAGAAGAGGATTGATCTGAGACCAATCTCAGTGCAACATCTGGAGAAGAGAAACATGAAAGAGGGAGTGAAATAAATGGAGAGAATGAGAAAATCCAATCTCAGTCGATTTGGATTCTGGAAGAGATAATTCAATGGGTGAAAAGGTTTTAATAACTGGATAGATAATGCCAGCCTACTTACCAGTGATAAGACTCTTGCTCCAAACAAATGACCAAGAGAACAGGTCTGCCCTGTGCTCTTTGCAGTCGCGTCTTACGACGATGTTGCTCAATGATGCGATTTCCTGCTGTGTTCTAGAGCTGTCCTTTGCTGAGAAAGGTGTGACCTCGAGGGACAACATAAACAAGCACAGAAAATTGCTTCTAGCTAAAGGTTTTGAAAAGCACGAGAGCTTATGGACAGTGACTGAGGACTATTAGTGAGCCTGAGTTATGGGGTTTGGACTCCAGAGTAAGACATCCGGCTTCAACCTCGGCCACAACTACTTCCTGTGACTTGAGCGATACTGTTGATTTTTAACATATTAACTGTATAGTGAAAGAATTGGAAAAAAAAAAAAACTGTCAACAATTCATGATATTTCTCAAAAGGTACACCCTGTACTAGAATAGCTCATTTGTCTGTCTAGACCCACTCCTCAGCCTTTTCCATCCTTCTCTGGGGCCCAGAAGGGGCTCCATTAGTATCACTAGCAGAAAACAGACGTCAGTATAGATCAGCAGATAGGAAAAAATGAGCTCACATATAACTTCTGTTGAGATGTCACTGCATGTCACTACTCTGATCAACTCTGCTGGGCACTGGAGCAGGGGTGGGGAGGCCAGAGATAGACAGATCTGCTCATCAGCCAGTCTAGTTGAAACATCAAACTCTTGTTTCAGTGAAAGACCCTGCCTCAAAAAAAGAAAAAAAAAAGTGAAGAGCAATTGATAAAGATACCTGTGGACAACCTGTAATCTCCACATTTGTACACATGGAGAGGCATATTTGCACACATATACGTACCCACATATGCATACACATACTAACACACCACATGTGTGTATCGAAAATAAAGACTTTTAAAAAAGGAAATATTGCTCCCTCCCTTAGTAGCCATTAGCTCTCAATCCATCCTTATAGAGCGGTGGGACCTTATGATCCTCTAACCCTTCCATGACAGTGTGTTGATGTTCCCAATCTTGCTTATATCTTGTCCAAGTAACCCTAGATGTTATGAGTTTGAGAATACAATGGCCATACCATGCCTGGAATACAGCATCGATAACACACCACCCCCTCCCCTGGTGCTTACATTCTTTCTGCCAAATCTTCTACGTCTGATTATATATTTTTAGTGCATATTTCCACTGAGATATGAGATAGCTGATACTCATTCTACATTCAAGATATTAAAAAAGCAGAAAATACATGCACCTTAGGAATAATAAAGAATGATATATATCACCCTGTATGCCTCAGTTTTCGCTCTGTGAATTGAGACTAATTGTCCTTGCAATATGACAGTTAAGTAAATTAATGCATGTAGAACACACAAGCTTCTAGCAAGTCGTAAGGGCTCTGTAACTATCAACTGTAGTGGGTAGCTGTTCCAGCTTTGACCTGGAAGTACTACCCCCATTGAGGCTTCTGGCAACTGTCACGGCTACGAGGCAAGGCTGAGACAGGAGTCCTTAGGACCTGAGATCCGTATGTGTCAGCTCTCTTGGTTCCTGAATCCTGGACGCTGGAGGTAGACTGAGCAGAGTTCTCCAGAGAACACCGCTGGACTGCACTACACTTTTCAAGGACCCTGTAACCTATCTTTTCAGTTGTAAATTACCCCACAAAATAAACCCCCCTTTGAACTATGTAGAGTTGCCTTAATACTTCCATCAATAATCAACACTAGTACTTTTAAAGTGTTGTAGTGGGTGATGTGGATTATAGAATATTGTTGGAAAAATGAAGGATTCTTCCAAGAATCATGGAAAAATTCTGTCTTTCCATCCTGAACCTGAACCTGATATATTAGTATATCACTCTTTCAGTGAAGTGCTTCACTTAATATAAGAAGGTGATTGTCACACTGGAAAGTTCCAGCAAGCATTACATGAGTACATATGTAATAATGAGTGACTTGAAGGGCCAGTTAGGACATGCAAGCCATTTGGTGGTGAGTGAAGTTCATTTCTACGTCTCCTGTAGACCTTGGTATCAGAAGGCTTGTCTCCGAAGAGTGTAGTGTCTCCTATGTTTTTAGCATCAAGCTTTTCATGAGACAGAGGGAAGCAGAGCCAGTAGCTCCTGATACAAACTGAGAAATGTTAACTGGACATAGGAAAGAAGTAATGATTAGTAATATCCATGCACCAGTTACATTAGGGAGCACTGTTCAACACATTCTTGCCTGGAACACTTTAAAGGCGTAAAAATGGGCACTGAGGGGATGGTTCCGTTGGTAACAATGCTTGCTATTCAAGCCTGAAGAGCTGAGTTACGATTCCCAGCAACCATGCTAAAAAAGAAAAAGGAAGGCACAGGTGGAGTTCTGTGCATTTGCACTGTCTGTGCAGGAGAAGTAGAGATGGGAGGATCTGGGACTTGCTGGCCAGCCAATCTAGCCAAAAGTAAGCGCCAGGTTCTGCGAGAGACCTCGTTCCAAAAATATGCTGGAGCAGCAATTGAAACAGACACCTGATCATAGCCTCTGGCTTCTCCATGCACACACATACATGTGTGTGTGTGAACCCACACATAAATGCATGCACAAATACATGAAAACACACATGCACATAGAAATACAGAAATTCATAAAAATAAATACAAAGCAGTGCTCTTCATTGATCCACCTGATGCAAATATTGCTTTCATTGTAAACATCCGTATAAGTAAAGCAATCAACCATGTCATAGATCTCTTCTTTACTCACTAGTAATTTAATAGACATATTGTTTACTTTGGATGTCATTCTGTCCAAAGAGGCAGCACTACCATCTGACACAGGTAGAACATAAATGACCTAGTTTGGGTTATCTGAGCAGTGTTCTGAGATGACTGAAGAGCTGTTTGGCACAAGCTTACCCAGAAACCCAGCACGAACAAAGTCTAGAAGCGTGCCTCCATAGGGTTGCGTGAGAAGAGCACATGCAGGAACAGCGGAGTGGGGGAAGATAAGAAATACACACATCATCCAATACGCAGAGCAAATGGAGAGTTGGTTGTTGGGGAGTTTGGCAAACGTGGGTGTTGATGGGATAATCTATAAGGATATATGGTTGTATTCTGAAGGATGACTCTTAAAAAGAGACTAGATGTAGGGCTATGGGTTGGAGGGGTCTCTTGCTACGATCCAAGGGAAAGGTAATAGGTTAGGACAGGACCTGTTGAGGAAGTGAGAGATGCAAGGACATCTCCAGAGAGAACAGCTGAGCAGACATTGCTGTTCTGTGCTGACATGGGGTTAGTGCCATTGAACAGCTTCACCTGAAGGAAGGGGACACTCGAGACAAAGGTACAGCAGGGAAAGGGGGGGCAGAGAATCAAACAAAATGAAAGAGCCTGAAAAGCCTCTATGGACGTTTATTGTTTTGTAAACTAATAAAATATTTATTTGGGGGGATTTCATATATGAGTAATGAATGTGCATCATTCCCACCCCTTCCTCTTGCCCTGACAGTGTCTCTCCTGCTTTCCCACTCCCTCTGAATTTCATGACCTCTTCTTCTTTAATTACTGTTGTTACACACACACACATACACGCGCGCACATACATGTACCTACCTACTGAGTCCACTTAATGTTACCTGTATGTACATGTGTTTAGGATTGGCAAGCTTGGATTGTATGACCTATCGGAAGACTGCAATAGAAGTAATTCTCCACCAAATATCAGCATTAACCTCTTCCTACTTTGTATTTCACCCTCTTCCTCTGTTCGATGTGTTTCCGGCTATAGCAATTTAGCATATGCTGTCTCCCGCCACAGACAGGTTTTCGTTGTGGAATGTGAAGATGAAGACTGAGGACACATACCCACAGGCTGAAGTTTGTGCTCACACATTGTCTTCGCAGCATCCTAAACAGGAAGTAGTCTCGTCCTCTAGTTTTATCCTGTGGCACCCTCCGAACCCCCATGGTTAACACTGGTTAGCCAAAAGAAGCAATTGATATTATCTTATTATGAAAAAAGTCAATATGATATCTACATTTAGTTCTCCAGTCTAGAGATTATCACCAAGGCTGATCTCTGCCATGAGATAGACTACTTCTTCAGTGCTTTGATGGTCAAAGCGGCAGTGTTTGGTGAAAGGACGATGCTTGTGTGCCTTATTTTCCTCATCCACCCAGTTCCCAGTACACAGTCAGACAACTCACAACTTTCTGCAGTTCCATCTCCAGGAGATCTGATGCCTCTGGTTTCCAAGGGCACCTGCAGTCATGTGCACATACCCACATGCCCACATGCCAACACACACACACACACCTACACATAAGTAAAAATAAATCTTTAAAATATTCATGGATTTATTTCTGCTGCCTCTGTTACATTATTCTAGTTTATATACATCTGCCTTTATAGCAATTGTGTGCAATTCAGTTACTGTGGCTTTCTAATGCGTGTTGAAATAAGAGAGTGTGGTGCCTCCAGGTTTCTCTTTTTATTTATAATGGTTTGGCTAGTCTAAATTTTTTATAGGTCCATATGGATTTCAGCAAAATTTCTATTCTATAAAAATATGTCATTGTGACTTTGATAGAGATTGTATTGAACCTGTAGATCCTTTGGCCCACAACTATAAGTTTTCTAATCTATGAATAAACGAAATGTCTCCATTTGTCTAAATCATAATTTTTTCATCAGTGTTCTGTAGTTTTTAGTATTTTTCTACTTAACTAAAATTACTTCTGAGGACTTTATTCTCTTTGATACTACTGCATATAAAATTTACTTTTCAATTTCCTTTCTAGGTGGATTGTTATCAGGGTATAAATATACAACTAATTTTTCTGTATTGAGGAAAATTTTTCACAAGTGTGTGGAACTTTACACATTTTTGAACAGCTGGTAGATTAAAGAGTAAATTAAAAAGAAAACTTAAAAAATGACATTTTAAGTTTAAAGTTTATAATGATAAATACCTATATTTTAAAAATATCAAATGAAAAATGTAACTATATTTCAAAGAGCAGGAAAAAGAAGAAAAACACTAAACCGAAAGTTAACATAGGAAATGAAACAATAAGGATTAGATGAGAAGCCTTGGGGTGTAGATTAAAGGCAGATGCTTGCATAGCACGGATAAGTCCCAGGCTCAAGAAGGAACGAAGGAAAGAAGGAAAATGGAGAACAGAAAATAACAGGAAAAAAATAATGAAACTAAAATTTGGATTTTTTAAAATATGTATATATAAACAAAATTGAGACCTGCATATTTATCAAGAAAAAGGAGCTAAGAGATACAGATAGATAGTGCCAAAATGAAAGAGGAAACATTACAGTTGTTATCATAGAAACAAAAATACCATAAAAATGCCAGGAACAGTGGTTCACATCTGTGATCCCAGCACTTGGGAGATGGAGGTAAGAGCATTGAGAGGGCAACATAGTGATACCCTGTCTGTATAGTACTGTACAGCTATTGATGTAATAGTAATAATAGTAAAATGAAAGTTAAAGTATCATTGAGACTACCACGAATAATTACAAACCACAAACCAGATAACTGAAAAGAAGTAGGGAATCTCAGAAACATACTGCCCACAAAGAAGTATTATAAGTAAATAAAAAGTTTGGACAAATACAATTAGGGATAAGATTAAATCAGTAATAAACAACTCCCCATCAAAACAAAATAAATAGGAGTTCAGGACCTGAGGGCTTCACTGAAAATTTCTAGCATTTGAAGAATAACAAGTATCAAGTCTTCCAACCCCTTACCCAAATCCATACAGTTTTTCCAGTTCCATTTCACACTGATACTAAAACTGAAGGCATCATAAGAAAGGAAAACTATAAGCCAATATTCTTGATGAAGCTGATGCCTCCCAGGCTTTCCCTTACATCCGAGTGGCAGCATCCACAACACTTGAATTCCGTATGTCTGCATAACACCCAGGTCTGTTACTAGATCACGCGGTAATCCAAGGCCAACATGGCCTGAGAATGTCTAGATGACCAAATAAAGGTAAACACCTCTTCCATAATTGACGCTGTGCAGCAGCTGTTCCTGCTGTTTCCTTTTTCACTGATGTCAGAACTCAGCTTCTTCGGCTCTTTGACATGGACTGAAGACTGGTGGCTCTCCTGGAATATTCCAGGCCTTCAGCAACAGCTTGGGACTGCTGAGAAAGCCAAGCTCATGAACTGAGCAATTATTAAGAGTCTCTGTTTCTCCTGTATGAGAATTAACCATCTAATAAATCATATATATTCCTTCTATTGGTTCTGTTCCACTAGAAAAGCCTGACTAATATAAAGATAAAGCCAAGGGAGCCTGCATGGGATGACCTAAGCCTTCTGCATGTGGGTGGCAGTTGTGTACCTTGGTCTATTTGTGGGGCCCCTAGTACCGGGGTCAGGACCTGTCCTGATGCATGAGCTGGCTTTTGGGAACCTGTTCCCCATGCTGGGTTGCCTCCCCCAGTCTTGATGCAGGGAGAAGAGCTTGGTCCTGCCTCAGGACCAAGAACTTGATATAGCATGCTTTGTTGATTCCCATCGGAGCCTGCCCTTTTCTGAACAGAGGAGGAGTAGATGGGGGAGGGGTAGATGAGAAGTGGAGAGAGGGAATGGGAGAAGAGGAGGGAGGGGAAACTGTGGTTGGTATGTAAAATAAATGAAAACATTTAATAAAAAAATTTTATAAAAGAATAAACTTTAAATTTCAGTAATACTTTGATACCACTTTTTTAGATGTTCATAAATAAAACATAGCCACTAATACATGTATGTTATAATGCATAACTTTCAAAGTAGTGCGGTGAGGGTAGGGAAAAATAGGAAGAAAAGAGAGATAATTTTCCAGAAAGAAAAAAGAAAATACTTTAGTATACAAACGAATTACCTTAAATGTCTCAATTGGGATATGTGAAGAGTGAATGAGTCTTGCTATAATTTCTATCATTTTATTATATGAAGATGATTTTTGCATGTATGTTGCCACATAATTGTAATCACAGCCATTGGGAAACCAGCCTGGGCTGTATGGTGAGTTGAGGAACTACCTTATAAATCATCAAGGCCTTGTTTCAGAAAAAAACAAAGCAGATAAAATAAGACAAAAAAAATCCATCCTAAATATTTTTCCTAATATAAAGGGGAACAAGCTTATTTTTAACAACTAAAAAATGTTAAAAAATTATATATATGTATATATATATATTTTCCCCATATCTCCCTGTAAACAAAAAATGAAGGAGAAAGTTATATCATCCCATTGCCATCTTTTTAGCATGTAAATAACCCCAAGTTGTCCCACTTACAGACACTTGCTATTTGATAAACGTATCAGAATAGAGTGTTAAAATGCACAGCTCATCACATCTGTAAAACTGTCATGCATGAGATGTCAGTACTTCTGTATTGATACAAGGAGGTGAAAATACTGTCTCTCAAATGCTGTCTCTCTCTTGCAGACCTGACAAAGACATGATTCCAGTTTCATTAAATAATAGAGTTAATATCATAATCTTAAGACTTATCCCCAACTGGTTAATTAAAACTGAAAAATAGAAACTGTGGAAGTGAGAAAGTTAAGGAAACAAGAATAAGAATATGGAGAAAGGCACATTCAAACATAATTTGAGGGAATGTAAATTGACACAATTTGACTGATCTATTAATAATAAAAATACATTCCAACTGGCAGGACCATTACTCTCAAAAAATTATCTCACTATGTGCTCAAAGAATGCAGAGATTATCCACAAGAAACATTCTACTTGGTATTGTTTAATACCACACACAAAACAAAATCTAAATGCCCATCCAAGGGCCATGATTAATTAAATTACAATATAATCATACAATGGAATTTTACATAGACATTAAAAAGAATGAGGTAGTTTTGCTTATGCTGTTATAAAAAGGTTTCCAAGACTCACATTATTAACTTTTGTAAGTCCAGCATTCCAGTATGTTTTGACAAGGAGCGGTCTTGACAAGGTGATGTGTGCATGTATACACATACGTAAGTAAACATAAATGCATACATATACCATAGCTATGTCATATACAGAGAAACAATTTTGGAAGAATTCATAAGAAACTCTTTAGTAATGATTGTTCCTTCTGCAGTTATTTCTTGAGGAAACTCAGTTTTCATCACACTATATTGCACAATGTGATATTGTATAATAACCTTGTGCTTTCTTTGTAATAATTACATCAGTTCTTCAAAGAACTAACTGGTAGCAGCAGAGATTCCAAGCCTCCAACCATAGAAGAATACAAATGCAAATCCATTAGAACATTTGTGCTTTCAAAGAACTTTTGAAGAGCAAGTTTCCAAGCAATCCTTCCATTGTAGAATTTTAAGGAAAGCAAAACAGTAATTATGGTGTCTCTTGATTCATTTTTCTTGGTTCTAGATTCCAGTGGCTGATAAAGCAAGCCAGTCCGTGCCATTGACTTCACCTTGTGGCATCGAGCATGCCTCCTCCACCTTGGTCACAGTATCATAGAGTGGATTGCTCTTCTCCGTGTAGCTGGCGTAAGGCTGCATGTCATCCTTGGGAAAAGCTCAAAGTCAAAATCCATTCAAAAGAGCCAGAAATTATTACCCAAATAACCCATTTTTCTACCGTTTTAGCATCTACTAGCAATGCTTATACATGTGTCTCTGACTTACATGAACAGAAGAACAAGGCTTTGTTCTAATAGTCTATCAAAACACATTTGTTGATTATTTATATTTTGGGTGACACAGCTGTTGGGTGACATAGAAATGTAGAGGGATGTGGTGATGTGAGAAGTACTTCAAATGGATGAATCAAAGACAATAAGGAGTTGGTTGTAGGAGACTAAGGGGCAAGGTGTTTTAAGTTTGGATAAGAGAAAAATGATGGTGGTGCTGAAAAGGGGAAGTCGAGAATTAGACACAAGTTCCTCGAGAAGGAAACACCCACTTGATTTCCCCAGAGATTACAGTCCAAATAGGGCAAAAGTGACGAAGATACAATTTATCAGGTGAAAAGGTGTATCTGAGTAGCATATACATAGTATTTGATGGGTAATTAGTGAACTAAGTGTGTCTGACTACTAACAGTGTAAAATCAGCATTGTTTAGTTCAACTAGAACATGAATATTAATGCAAATTACAGTTGCTAGATTTCAGACCATGTAGCTTTAAAGTTTACAAATATCCTTTAATTTATCTTACCTCCTCAACAACTGTAGAAGCTCCTGGTCTTGTCCATTTACATTTTCTAAAAAATAACATAAAAATCTGGAGTGAATGCAGGCAGCATCATTGTTCAGGATAAACAGTTGTAGTACCAAAATACTCTGATAACTATCATGTAAGTCTCAGTAAATCAAAAATGAACTACCAGAAATGAATGGAATACACTGATTTGCAGTTACTACAACAGTAAGAAAATTCTGGCTCTTAGGTAGAAAAGCAAAATCTTGAGATAGGAGCTTCATGCAATAAAATATATGTGACTCAATCTCTTTGTTACATGAAAATAATTATTGTAGCTATTTTCTCAAAATAAAAAAAATAGCATGCCCAGCTTCTCAGCCCTTACTGACTTAATTCATGGTGCCTACACACCTGAGCAACTCATTAAACACTGTCACCAAGCAAAGTGTTCCAGCCTAACACTTCATGCATCCCTTTTGCTTATGAGAACATGGTTGTTACTCCCCAATGGACCCGTCAGCCCCACATTTCTCAGCCTTTTCTAGTCCAATGAGATTGAAGAAAAAAATTGTCAGTTAATACCTGAAGTCACTGATTTTCAAAAGCCAAATGCATCCTATGATGATCAAAACAATAATAATAGTAGTACATGGGATGATGTACAGAATATAAGATTGTGATGCTTTGCCACCTGTAATGACAGACAGGAAATGTTAATGTTCAAAGGTAATAAATCCTGATAGTAGGATATTTTTCATTGATGAAACGGAAGACTTCATGTCTGGTACTGAAACATGCTCAAAAGCAGGTGGTCAGGAAGATCATGAGCCCTGGGGTGAGGGAGAGCCTACTGTTGCTTTGCTAAATAGACATGGTGTTATGCTGTCTTCTAAATATTTATTTTATACTCAGAGATTGATGCTGCTTTTGATCTTGGTCATAGAAACTTCTGTTTGCAATGGGTAATGGTTAATGCAGGGACCCATAACTGCTCAAGGTTGTGAGAATAAATCAAAGTTAAATGGAATGTTCAGTCCCAAACACTGTATCTCTATCACTGCATCCTAGGTCCAGGGAACATAGAGGAAGAGGGGCAGAAAGAAGGTAAGAGCCAGAGGATGGGAAGGAGTGTTGCAAAACACTGTCCTCCTGGCATAAAATGGGTGTTGAACTCAGCAGCAGTGGCTACATGTACAAGAGCTGTATGAGACTGAACTCTTCAACATTCCACCACTGATGGGGGAGAGGTCATAAGTTGTTCAACTACATAATTCCCCATCCACCCTCATGCAAGCAACCTGAATTAACATAATGTGCCACACACACCAAAAGAAAAAATGAAAGAAGTAGAAAAGAGCATGCTGGGAAAGGAGGTTCAATAGAAGGAAATAAGAAGGGGTAATGGGAGGAATATGAACAAAGTAATATACATACATGCATATATATATATATATATATCATAAAATAATAAATTGTAAGAAGAAAAACTTTAAAATGTGTTTCATAACTTTCAGAGACAAAATAAAAGTCAATCCCTTTATTGATTCAAAAAGGGAAAAAAATAAGAGATGTCTTTAAGGAAAAAAAATGATGTAGGACATTCTTCTGTTACTTGCTGTCTTTGCAGTATACTAAGCCACCCTGTTTCTTCAGAAAGAAAAAGGAAGGGACTGGCAGATTACCCAGTAAGTCAGAATATTTTGAATAATATTCATAATTTTATAGCTGTGAATGACAAGCCATGGTGTGCAAAGACTTTGCTCCTAACTGCCATATTGTATTCTGCAACTCAATAGAAAGCAGGGGAGGTTCTCATTTTATCATTGTATCATTGAGCTTCAAATGTACACATAATTTCCAATAAATACTGGCTTCAGAAGACAAGACGAAATGAGCAGGGAAACCTGGCTCTCACTTTGGTCAACTGCGAGAAAAAGGGAAATCAGGAAGAGAAGAAACACCAACACCATGAACATTAATGTATTGTATCAATAATCTGAGCATTAAAGTCTACACATCATAGAAGTACGAAAATATTTTATGGTGAACCTAATAACAGGGCATTTAGGGAAGTACAGACAAGAAGTACTTAGTACTGGCAATTCTTCCCACTTGATACAAAGTTACAAAATACCTCTCCAGCACAACAATGCATTTCTTAGCTGTAGAGCAATGTCCAAGCGAACAGCTCAAATTGTCTTCCCTGTGTCTGGTTATTCATTATCTACTACTTGAAGAATAAGTTAAATGCCAGTTCCCTCATAAGGAAGAAACAGATCCTCTGTAATCCCAGCACTCAGGCAGCAGACAAAGCAGACCATGAATTTAAGGCCAGTCTTGGCTACAAAGATAGATCTGATCTAATCTCAGAAGAAGAAAGTGATAAAGAGTAAAAAAGAAACAGAGATAGATGGGCCTGTGGATAGCTCAGCTGGTAAAAGCATTCGCTGTCAAGCCTGAGGATTAGAGTTCTATTCCATATGGTAGAAGGACAAGTTGTCCTCTGGCCTCTATGTACTTTCTATGGCACATGCACAAACTAAATAAATAAATAAATAAATAAATAAATAAATAAATAAATACATATATACATACATACATACATAAATACATACATACATACATTAATAAATACAACATAAATACATACATAAATAAATACATTAATAAATACATAAATACATACATAAATAAACACATAAATAAACACATAAATACATACATAAATAAACACATAAATACATACATAAATAAACACATAAATACATACATAAATACATAATACATAAATACATAAATAAATACATAATACATAAATACATAAATAAATACATAAATAAATAAAGGCAAAAAGTTAAAGAGGTGAGTATGTTAACTATCAATTATTCTTTTTTTTTTTTTAAGGATGCTCACCTTGATTCAGTTCTATGGACCGAGTCTGGTTGCCAGTCAAATGGGAGACAAAGCAGAACACAGCAGATACATTGCTCTGCTCCCACTGGCATGTGCTCCTGACAGTCACGGTGCCATTGCTGTGTGATTCGTTCTTTGTTTTACAGTCCCCATCTGGAGTCCAGGAGATCTGAGCAGCCGGCTTGCCTGCAGTCGCCTCACAAACTGCAGTTCTATTTTTCCCTGGAGACAGGGTAACTGCAGGAGGGACTGTGGAGATAGAATGGAAAAAAGGATTCAGTCTGGTCACAAATTACAAAGACATTTGTTTCTATCTAAAATCTGGTGACCTGAAATACCACAATGTGTGACACTGTTGCTTACCTAGAACTTGGAGGTCATGTCTATTTTGGAAATTCCCATTAGATGTTGCTATAATACATGAATAGTGCCCATCATGATCGAGGGCCACTGCATTGATCTGAAGAACAGGACTCTGGCCAGGTGTGGAGGCCCAGGTGATTCTCCTGTCTGTACAGTTGGTTTCATTGGTCTCCTTGGTTTCTACTTTGAAGGATATTATGCAGGGAGGCTGGTCTCTTGTGGTTATTTCCCATGTTATTAGTACTGCTTTTGTCAGTGGAATATCAGGGCAGCACAGCCGAGCCTTTGTACCCATCTGCACAGACACTCGAGTGTTAACTGGACACACACACAAAGAGAACAAGAGGAAATCTGTGTTAATCCAACCACAGCAGCGTGTATGAAGTTACACTAGAGCATTGGTTGGCTAATGAGTGTATCCCACAAATGTTTGATTTTTCTCACATTTCTTGTTTCTATATGTTCAATCTATCAGAATTAAATACATCATTCACCTTCTAAAGTAAAAATTCAAGGCCTGTGGGTTACATATATTTTGTACAATAAAACCTCACACTGCCTGTACACTGACTTAAAGAGTCCATGACGGACATGCATTTGCTGAGTGATGATTACTCAACAAAATTATCTGTTACAATCACCTGGGACAAAAGGTCAATATAACAGGAGCCGAAATTGCTGTGAATAAGCCTTGCTTCTGATCAACATTGTATTAAGTATTTCAACTATCCTATTTCTATGTCACTTGCCTCTTTGGGATCCTTAAGTTCTCACAAATCACATCCAAATAAAAGTCATCTAATTAGATGATGAAAAAAGTTCTTCAACACAGACATGGGAGGGTGCTAAACCCATAGCCATTTTTACTCTAAGACAGCTAAGGTTTAGAGGCAATAATTCAGGGTCCCTCGTACCATAACCCTCACATCACCAGATTCTTCCATTTATCCTGAATCTGTCCATCAGACAAACCATTAGTTACTGTTTCTAAGCAAGGTCAGTTCTCCATTCCCACAGTGCTATCCACAAGATAAAGAAGAGTAGTACCTTCTGGCAAAGGTGATGAACTGTTCTGTGCCGTTTGATTCCCATTCATACAACTTGACTCTAGAAAATATTTAAATAAGAGTATTTAAAAATTTAGACGATTTTAAGATATTAATTCCAAGGGTTTTTTTTGTTGTTTTTGTTTTTTGTTTTTTTGGTTTTTCGAGACAGGGTTTCTCTGTGTAGCTTTGTGCCTTTCCTGGAACTCACTTGGTAGTCCAGGCTGGCCTCGAACTCACAGAGATCCGCCTGGCTCTGCCTCCCGAGTGCTGGGATTAAAGGCGTGCGCCACCACCGCCCAGCTAATTCCAAGTTTTATCATCACTGATATGTCAACATCTTGAAAATTACATTTATAAGATATTAATTAATTAATTAATCCCCACTTATGAGTGACCTTATTTTGTCAAATAGTTTGTAGGGTAGCCCTGCCTTTCTTCTTCCAGCCCCTTGGCAGGTCCAGTGTAGGCATACCACATGAGCTGACTTGATTAAACTCCTTTCTCCAGATACCATACCCCTAGTTAAAGACATTTGGTCCAGTAATAATGAACACTTCACACAGACAAAGAAACAGAGCCAGTCTTGAGAACTGTAGAAACAGAAGCACAAAGAGTTCACCCTCTCTCTTTCTTCCTACTTTCTACCTTGAGAATGAACAACGGAAGTGAAGCAGAACAGAGGTAGGAACAGGGTGTGTGTCCTTTCCTCTGTCCACTTTCTTGTTATTCAGTCCCTGGAACCTGTTTGTATTCCTCCCTTGAGTTCTGTAGATTTTCTCAGAATTATAGTAGTCCCAAGCCAGGCGTGCCCACACAGTGTGGGAAGCAGGAGAATCATGAATGTCAGAGCAGCTGGCCACAAAGCGAATTTGAGGATAAATTCACATAAAAGGAAACAAAGAAAAACAAGCCTGTCATTTGCTAGAAAAATGAATGGAACTAGAAGGTGTGCTATTAAGCAGAATAATTCAGGTACATCAAGATAAGTAACACATGTTACACATGTGAAAGCAGAATACAACCCACAGACCTGAAAACAGAAGTGGGATTACAGTGGACTGGAAAGGAGAGGGTGCTGGGAAAGGGGAGGCTGAGGAAGGAAGAAGAAATTTCTTCTTTCTTTCCTTTCTTCAGAATAGAGGACATAGGTGTAAACCACAACTCTACAGCCACCTGATTTTTTAATTGTAAGTAGGTTTTTTTTGCACAAAATAGATTCTAATTATGGTTTCCCCTCCCCCAACTCCCTCCAGATCCTCCCACCTACCCAAATCCACACCCTTTCCTGCTCTCTCTCATTAGAAAACAAACATCGGGCATCTAAAAATTAATGGTTGTAATAAAGTAAGATAAAATAAAAACAAACAAATCAAAACAGGACAGAATAAACAAACAGAGGGAAAAAGAGCCAAAGAAAAAACATAAGAAACACATACAGACACAGAGACACACATACTTGCACACACAGAAATCCTATAAAAACACAAACACAGAAACCATAATACATAAACAAAAGACCTGTAAGGGAAAAGAAATGCCCAAACAAAGCATTGTGGCACACACACATACACACACACACACACACACACACACACACACACACACACACACACACACAAAAATGCCATTGAGTTTATGTTCTGTTGGCCATCAACTGCTGGACATGGGGCCCACTCTTAAGTGTGGTTTGTATACCCAGTGAGATTCCATTGGAGAAAATTAAATTTTCCTTTGTGAGTGGTTATCAGTTGGAGATAGCTTCTGGGTTAGGGGTGGGGATCTGTCCATTTCCTCCCTCAGCATTGGGACCCCATGTGGCTTAGACCTGTGCAGCCTGTGCATGTTGCCATGGTCTCTGTGAGTTCATATGTGTGGCAGTCCTTCTGTGTCCAGAAGGCATTGTTTCCTTGGTGTCTTCCATCCTCACTGGCTCTTGCAATCTTTCAGCCTCCTCTTCAGCAGAGACACCTGAGCTTTGGGAGGAGGGATTTGATGGAGACATTTCATTTAGGAGTTACTGTTTCCTGTGGTAGCATGCAGAGTACCTTCCAGTAACATGAACACTAGTCAACAGAGGTGAAGGTTCTAGGTAGGCGCCAACTTGACTTCTCCATGTTCAATGAGTTACATAGACGTTGTCTTCAGCAATACAGCCTTACCTTCAATTTGTGGAGATGAACCAATAGCCTTGGCAATACAGCCACCTGACTTTTAACAAATATGCCAAAAATACATATTGGACGATGATAACCTTGTCAAAAAATAGTGCTGCAAAAATTAGATATCCATATGTAGATGAACCAAAGCAGTCTCCAATCTCTCACCTCTTACAGGAATCAACTTCAAATGGAGCAGACATTTACATGAGCTCTGAAGCTCTGCTGCTGTGTGGTGGTTTGAATGAAAATGGCCCCCATAGTCTCATAAGGAGTGGCACTATTAGGAGGTGTGGCCTTGTTGGAGGAAGTGTGTCATTGGGGGTGGGCTTTGAGGTTTCAAATGCTCAAGCCAGGTCCAGTGTCACTCCCCCTTTCTGCAGCCCTGATGATCCAGATCTAGAACTCTCAGCTCCTTCTCCAGCACCATGTCTACCTGCACACCGCCATGCTTCCCACCATGATGATAACGGACTAAACCACTGAACCTGTAAACTAGCCCCAAGTAAAGGTTTTCCTTATTAAGAGTTGCCATGGGGGGCTGGAGAGATGGCTCAGTGGTTAAAAGCACTGGCTGCTCTTCCAGAGGACTTGGGTTCAATTCCCAGAACCCACATGGCAGTTTACAACTGTTTATAACTCCAGTTCCAGGGGATCTGACACCTTCACACCAAAGTACATAAAATAAATTAAAAAAGAAAAGAGTTGCCATGGTCATGGTGTACCTTCACGGCAATAGAAATCCTAACTAAGACATGCTGTTAGAGGAAAAGGTAGAAGGAACATTAAAAATATAGTAATAGACAAAGACTTTAGTCACTCAGGAAATAAAGCCAGCAATTGAAAAAGAGACTTTATTAAAGTAAAAAATTTCTGTACAGCAAAGGAAATATTTGAGTGAAAAGGCAGCCTACAGAATAGGAGAGACATTTTTGCTAACTATATATCTAATGGAGGACTAACACAAAATACTAAAAAAAAAAAAATTAAAATTAAATGGCCCAATTAACAAATGAGTTAATGAAATGAACAGACAATTCTCAAAAAAGAGTAAAAATAAATAATAAACATATGAAAAATGTTCACTATTACTAACCATCAGAGAAATGCAAATTAAAAACATATTGAGATTAAATCTCACACTACTCAGAATGATAATGGTTGAGGAAACAATTACAGATTAGAGGCAGAAGAGGGAGAGGAAAATAATGTAATAATACTTTAAGTAAATAAAAATAGAAATTTTATTTTAACAAAAAAGAAAAGGAAGAGAACCACACACATGCAGATAAGGATACAGAGACAAAGGGGCCCTTATTCATTGCTGCTAAGAATGTGAATTAGCTCCCATCATAATTGCCAAAACTTGGAAAGTACCAAGATATTCTTTAGTAAACAAATAGATCAATATATTATGTCACATTTGGAAGTGACACTATCACTCAGTGCTTGAAAGAAATTATAAGAGCTAAGGATGTAGCCCAGTGGATAGAGAGCTTGTTTAGCATACACAAAGCCCTGAGTTCAATCCCCAGCTCTTCGTTGAACTGGACATAATAAACTCATGTAATCCTAGCAATTCGGAGGTAGAAGATGGACAACTAGAAAGTTCAAGGGTCGCCGTGGCCACATTTGGAAATCCTAAGTTACAGAAAGAGGGAGAGAGGACTATCGGGTCATTAAAAGACACGAAGGGAAATTAAATGCACATGACTAAGCTTAAAGAAAAACTGGAAAAGCTTCACACTTATTGCTGCCTCGTGGCATGGTGGGAAAAGCAAAACTGTGGCTAGAGTGAACAATAGGGGTTAGAGGAACGGAAAAGATGAACGCACAAAGCAAAGATGATTTTAGGGCAATGAAATGACTCTGTATGATGCTGTTATCTTAGATATTGCTGTCTTACATGTGTTTAAGCCCATAGAATACACAGCATAAGGGTGAACCCTAAGGTGCAAATGTGTAAATTCATGAGCTGTAATAATAATGCATCATTTTAGTGGGGACTGCAGATAACTGAGAAGACTTCCCACATACAGAGGCAGGGGCAGGGATACAGATGCGGACATTTTCTGTACCTTCCACTGAATTCTTCTGTGAATCAAAAACTGCTCTTGAAAAATCTATTAAAGTTTAATTTCAAAGTTACCACCAAACAAAAATTTTGGAAACAGCAGAACAGAAAATAAACTATTAGCTGCTCATTGTTCAAAAGTGTTCTGGGCTAATGTATGCTGCAAACATCAGATGAAAAAAGTTTTAGATATGCCATGATTCTTTTTAATGATTGCATTCTTGAAGTTGGTACTAAATAAACAAATAATTTCAGAATCGGAAATTGATCAACACTCTTAAACACAAAAAACATAATCTAGATGATACTATAAAGCAGCAGTTCTTAAGTTATGGGATGTTACCATCAGAAAACACATAGTTCGAATGATCTTAGGAACACCCAACCATAAATTTATTTTCATTGCTACTTTGTAACTGTAATTTTGCTCCTGAGTAATGTCTCAGTTCCTAAGGCCATCAGAAATGTGTGTTTTCTGGTGGTCGAGACCCACAGGTTGAGAACTGCTGCTATAAAATGTCTCCCCTCCAAGTACTAACCAGGATGGCCCTGCTCATCTTATAAGACCAGACAAGATCAGGCATGTGCAGGGTAGTATGACAGTAGAAAATACTCTATTAACATTAGCTGCATATAAAGCAGTTTGATAGTCTAAAGTCCAAACACTACCTAAGCATCAAGCACTGACTTGTTATGACTATCATTAAAGGATGGGGCATCAACTAAAATGTGACCGAGCTTGCTTGTTTGCTGCAGTAGAGAATCCCTTAGGGCCTTGGTGACACTAGACCTTTCATTGCTGACCTTACACGTTTTGAAAAGAGATGCAGGGAGGTAATATCCATAAATGAATCCATTCTTTTAACAACACCTTTTCTTCTGTGTTCTTCAGGCCATTTCCGATTGCTATTGCTAATGCTAATAAATACATAAATGACCACAGCTGAGCAGTTTGCCCTACCACCAACTTTTGACTTGGTCTTCTTCATTGGACACCTCTGCTCCCCTTCCCTCTCTCCTGTTTATGTCCAACAACTAAGTAGTTCTTCTTCCAGTGTCACAATATTTAGTGCATCCCAGTGTGAAAATGCTCTTAATTATCTGTTAAAGGATTTCCAATATGATTGTAATGTGTTGACTGGATATGAATATGGAACAGCAAAAGAGGATTTTCCTTTGTTCTAATCATAACATATAAACAGCTTACAATCTAACATTCTGTGAGATAAGATCTTATGGAACTGCATTGTCAGTATTCATACTTTGAGCAGAAATTACTGGCAAAATAAATAGACCATTAAAATTTTTTAATTAATAAATATTCCTTATACCCAAGACTTTAAAATTGAGGAGATTAAACAGCTGTATCAACAGTATAATGTAAAGTTTCAGTGCGATGATAAAAGCATGCTGTGGTATCCAGAAGTTCAGTGTGTTTTTGGACAGGAATGCTATGAGGACTAGGGAATGGGGAAGCTTCCCGATCATAGATGGAATTTGAGCTGGACCTTAGGATGTGGAACTTCTAAGAAAAGAGAATTGTGCCAGGCAGTGGTGGCATATGCCTTTCATTCCAGCACTCGGGAGGCAGAGGCAGGCGGATCTCTGTGAGTTCGAGGCCAGCCTGGGCTACAGAGTGAGTTCCAGGACAGGTTCCAAAGCTACACAGAGAAACCCTGTCTTGAAAAACAAAACAAAAAAAAAAGAAAAGAGAATTGTAAAGAAAAATAATAACATTTAAAGGAAGCATGAAACAAAAGAGTTTTTTAAAGAGTTACAGGTAATCAGTTGCCGAAAATCGCATGGATAATTTGGGTTGAATTTGGAAACTGGCAGTTTTAATTCTAAATATAAATGGATATAGGTAGGTTAAGGAGGCAGATCTAAGATGCCATGCAAGATACTTATCTTTAATTAATATTTTAGTCAGCATAAAATTTAGGTTTCATTATAGCATTTTTATAGATATGTGTCATTATAGGCCTTTCTCTGCACCACCACCACCCCCCACATTATCTTGCCCATCCCTACTTCCTATATCTTACTGGGTCTTTCCAAATAGTCTCCCTTCTGCTTTCCTGTTAAATATACATACAAAACCACATGTATGTATGTTTAAATATAAATACTGCATTTGAGAACAAATTTGTGATCTTTGTCTTTATTTCCCCAAATACCTTGATTTGACTCCTCACCTCCAGCTCCCTTTGGTCCTCTTTGTCCACACATCTATGCATATAATATAAATCTAGAGTCTGCATAAGAAAGAAGCGGGGGATGTTTATCTTCCACAGTCTAGCTTGTTCAATTAACATGATACCAAGTATAGTGTGCTTAGATGCCCATGAGAGAATTTCATACATGTGCCACATTTTCTTTATCTATTCTTCCAGATCCAGGCTATGGTGAAGAATGTAGCAATAAACATGGATATGCAAACATCTGTGTGGTATACTGACTGGCTTAGATTCCTTTAGGTGTAGACCTAGGAGAGGTATAACTAGAGAATATGATAATTCTATGTTTAGTTTTTGAGGAGACTCAATACAGATCTCCACAGTGGTTACATCAGCAGTGTATGAAAGTCCCCCTTCTCCACATCCTCACCAGCATCTGCTGTCCTTTATTTTTTCATGATAGCCATTTTTATTACAGTCAGATGAATTGTGGGATACTTTTAATTTGTGTTTCCCTGGTGGCTAAGATTATTGAAAGGTTTTTCAAATATTTGTTGTTCATTTGTACTTCTTTTGTGAACTACCTGTCCAATGTGTGTGTTTATTGGTGAGATAACCTCTTCAATTTCTTTGTTCCGTTTTCATTCTGAAGATCTTTCCTCTCTATGGCTAGAGAGCTGGCTCAGTAGTTAAGGTCACTTGTTGGAATGGACTAAAGTTCAGTGCAGTGACTCATAGCTCCAGGGGATCCAATGCTCTCTTCTCACCTCCCTAAGCATCTATCTGCACACATGTGCATACACACACACACACACAGAGTTTTTTTTAAGTTTCTTTCTTGGGCTCCTGTTTCTGAGACCATTGGAGATGGGGATCCCCCCCAAAAAAAATTCCTTTCTCAACAAGTAATTATTGCTGTATAGAAAGCTGCTGCCTTCCATGGGTTGATTTTGTTTCTTGCTACTATGCTGGAATTATCAGATCTTAAAGGTTTCTCATTGAGTCTTTAGAGTCTTTTAAGTATAAGATCCTATCATTTGAAAATAGGGATAATTTAACTTTTTCCTTCTTTATTTCTTTCTCTTGCATTATTGCTGTAGCTAAAGACTTTGAACTCTGTATTGAATAGGAGTGGAGAAAGTAGACACTTCTGTCATTTCTGATGAAATGCTTTCATTTTTCCCCATTTAGTGTAATCTTTGCTATATATCTTTCATGTTTAGGCTTTATTCTATTGAAGTAGGCTCTATTCTAAGTTTCTTCAGAGGTTTTATCATGAAGGGATTTTAAACTTTGTCCAAGGTCTTTACTGAATAACTGAGATACTCATATGATTTTTGTCCTTGAGTCATTATGTGTTGTATATATTTATTGATGTGAATGTTGAACCGTCCTTACATCACTTGAATGGAATGAATTTAGTCATTGTATATGATCATTTTAATGTGCTCTTTAATTCAGTCTGCAAGTATGCAAAATTATTTCTTCTGATATAAATTGGTCAATATTCTACAGTGACAAGAATAGGTTGCTAGTAACTAGTAGGTGGGGCAGGGATGGACTTCAGAGATAGATGAAGAAGATTTTGGAAATCATGTAAATGTTCTTTTTATCTTCTTGATGGTGATCATTTACAAGTGTATATACCTGACAAAACTCATCAAGCTATACGTTTTGCATTATGAAGCTGAAAGAGTTATTCAAAGTTGTATCAGGAGTATCAGGTTTTACATGACCCAACTATCTGCTGTCTCCAAGTAATATACACAGCTAAGAAAGACATTCATAAACTGAGAGTCAAAAGTTGGAACTCCAACTACCAAATGAACAGAAGCAGCAAATGAGCTGGCACAGCAATTTTTATGTTTGATAAAATAGACTTCAGACCAAAACCACTCAGAAGAGATACAGAGGGCCATTACATACTGACAAAGGGAACACTTCATCAAGAGAACATAATTGCTGTAATATTTATGCACAGACTACTGGATCTCCAACTGCATTAAGGCAAACACTACATGCCATAAAATACTACACAGATCTGGACACAATGATAATGAGAGACATTAATATCTCAATCTCACATCAAAATAAATCTTTCAAACAAAAACTCAGCAAAGAAACCTCAGAGCCAAGTTACACCAAAGATCAACTGGACTTAGATATTTTACCAAACATTCCACTCAACAAATATGGACAAACAGATAGAGACAACGCTGTCTCTAATATTGGCCACATTATAAGATACAAAGTAAGTCTTAATAAATGCAAAAGATGAAATAATTTTCTTATTCAATATAGTGGTCAATATTGTGTTGTCTTAGCTAGAACAACACAAGAGAAAGAACTATCCCTATTTGCAGATGGTATGATTCCGTATTTACTTGGTCTGTTTGTGGGGCTCCTAGTGAGATCAGGGCCTGTCCCTGGCACTTGAGCTGCCTGTTAAGAACCTATCCCCCATGCTGGGTTGCCTTGCCCAGTCTTGCTGCAGGGGGAGGAGCTTGGTCCTGCCTCAACTTGATGTTCTGTGCTTTGTTGACTCCCGTAGGAGGCCCGCCCCTTTCTGAATGGAGAAATGGATGGGAGGGGGCAGATGAGAGATGAAGGGAGGGGATAGGAGAGGAGGGGGAAACTGTGGTAGATATGTAAAATAAATGAAAAACTTTAATAAAGAAAGAAAAGAAAAGAAACAAACTTTTTTCAGCTGTATGGAAAAATGGAATTCACAGGAAAATGGATGTAACTAAAAAAATATATATTAAGCAAGGTAACCCAGGGTCAGAAAAACAAGTGCCATATGATCTCTCTCATATATGGATCCTAGCATCTAGCTATTAAATGTATGTCCAGGTGGGAGTAAATATGGGTGAAGGCCAGGAAACTAGAAAGGAGTCAGTCAGACTTGGGGAAGGGCAGGGCTTTAGGAAAGGGGTGGGGAAGACAATAGAACAAAGCAGAAGAGGGACCAGTAAGTGGGGAGCAGGTATTGAACCAAAATGGAATACATATAAAAATCCCATCTGGAGACTTTGTATTCTGTAAGCTAATTTTAAAAATAAAACATTGTTTAAAAAAAGAAAGAGAGAGAGAGAGAGAGAGAGAGAGAGAGAGAGAGAGGAAGAAAGAAAGAAAGAAAGAAAGAAAGAAAGAAAGAAAGAAAGAAAGAAAGAAAGAAAGAAAGAAAGAAAGAAAGAAAGAAAGACCAAGTTTTAACGCAAGTACCATCACCAACACATATCAAAGACCTTGGTTCTGAATGAAAGCAGTATTCAAATACTTTTCCACCAAAGTCAAAATCGGCACAGGAGAATGCTTTTTGGTTTTACTGTTAGCGAAACTTCTTAGTAACTTAGTAAGCAGAAGTTTCCTTTCCCAAATCATCTTTGTCACATATATGCCTGAGCAAGCAAATACCGCCCACACGGGACACTTCGCTTAGGCATGACTGTGCAAACCGGGGGAAGCTTCCTCAGTGACAGAAAAGGGCTCTCAGAGACAACACATGACTTCCTGGGGAGATTAAACAATTGTCATCTGTTGCAAAATGCTGCGTTTTGAGTGCACACTCAAAAAAAAAAAAAAAAAAAAAAAAAAAAAAAAAAAAAAAAAAAAAACACTGGAGGGAGGCATTTCTAAAATACCAGCATTAACAGTTCCTGGTTCGGGAGCCACTATCAGCTCAAATCAAGCACAGAGTGAGCCATAGTGAAGCAGCTAACGCTGCTGTTAATAGTCACTTATTATTACTAATGCATAAAAATGAGAAACAAAAAAGTTAAGATTTTCTTCCTTTTCATTCATTTGCAGGTCTTTTGGAGGAAATGCAAACTTAGGGTTAAAGGTCTAATAAGTGAACTTTGTATCAAAACTTTGAAATCAGGCCCAAACTGTAGGTTTTTAAACATGAAGCTATGAGTTCACAACTGTATTGCCACAAAAAAAAAAAAAAAAGTATAAGGTAGTTTTGTTTCCACATTTCTACAGATATTTCAACATGGGTACTGTGCTACGTAAAACTCATTCTTATTGCTTATCATAAACTTCAGAACCTGTCATGTGCGTTGTTATGTAACACATGAAAGACACATCAGAATCTGTGGAAATATCTAAGGAAAAACAAGTAAAAGTATTTGTCTTCATTTGTCACTCTTAAATCTCAAACTTCGTGACTGTTCCAACACACTTGGGTCTGAGTCTTTGGAGGCGAAGCAGGAAGCCATTTCTAATGGCTAGAGAATACGAGCAATGGGGGTTTTACTTCTTCCTTTTCCTCTGAATGTTTTGTATAATGAGGTGAATTACGGTGCATTGCTTTCCCTCTGACAAATACATACAGTGTTGTTTATTTGTTTTACAAACTATGTATAAGTAGAATATAAAAGCACATTGTAAACTGAGGTGGTAAATCCATTTGTAATCATGGATCCATTTCTCCTGAAGATTCAAGGTTTCATTTTTATCTTATTTATTCATTTCTTTTCAGACAGGGTCTGTCTATGTAGTCCTGGCTGGCCTGGAGCTTGCTACATAGACCAGGCTGGTCTTGAACTCACAGAGATCCACTTACCTCTGCTTCCCAAGTACTGGGATTAAAGGTGTTTGCCAGTATACCAGGCTTGAGGTTTTATTTTAAAGGAATGCATCTTTGTGACTCATATCATCATCATAAAAGATCCAGAAATTCAGATCGCATTGGTAGGCCTTTGTTCAGCTCAACTGCAAGGTGACTTTTGCAACCCACAATAAGGTCACTACAGTGTGGAAAATTCCCAGCTCCAGTAAAGGTCAAACATGGCAACTTTAATTGTTACTTGGTGGATGTTTTTCTACATTTTATAAGCTGCATGTTGTAGCTGTAGGTTAGAAAAGTGTCATTTTTTTCAAGGTATTTTTGAATTATAGATAGAATGAGATTAAAGCTCGTTGAATTGTGGGATTAAATTGCCTATTTCTCAGAGGTTCTGAGACTAAAATTATCATCATCCAAATGACCTCACAGTATTCTACTCTAAGGCAGTGGTTTTCACTGTGTGGTATGGAGATAGGTGGAAGTCTGTGATAGCTAACCTGAAGATCCAGGAACACCACATGCACACACACACACACACACACACACACACACACACACACACAATGCATACATGCATATACACAGGTACATATACCACATAAATATTAAAAAAAAACTTAAACAAGGATTATTCTCACCTTTCATATGAAAATAAAATAAATCAAAGGTTTAAACATAAAGAACAAAAACAATTTTAAAAAAATAGGCAATTCTGTTTTATTTTGTTTTGTTTTGTTTGAGTCTTGAACAGCACACATGATGAGTAGGACCTTACTTTGCTAGACCTAAGGGGTTTCCTGGAATGCAGAAAATTTAGTGCTCAAACCAGAAGGAAAAAAAAAAAAGAGTTCCAGGTAAACTGAGATGGCTCGTTTGCACTGAGCAATCAAAAGCAATTATGAAACAGAATGTTCAATATTTCTGTTACAAACAACACACACAAAAAAAAAGCAAACGACGTATTACTACTGAGAGCAGGACATGTATGTGATGATGAGTAGACAGTTAAGGAAACAACTATTCTGCACAGGGAATAATCACCTCAAAAGAGTTGCTGCGGTTAGAGCAGAAGCTGGAGGGAGTCTGCAGTGGTCTGCTTCTTAACTCTCTCAGGTCCTCGATATAGAATGAGCCCTTCATGTTTGTGCACGTCAGATATTGTACAACGTAGTATATGTTAACATAGAAGAAAGTTAAAGTAATTGCAAATTTAAAAAAATAATTGCAAATTAAAAGTACAAACGTGTATGTTTTAGTTTTAATAGTTTAAGCACAATTGGCTTAAATTATGGATCTAGGAATTGGTTTCATATTCTTAGACTTTATGAAACTATCTTTTCTTATGAAAGATACCAACCTAGCAGCAGACAACACCCTAGTTAGGTGTTAAGGAACAAAATCTGGACAGAAGCCCAAAGTTCTAGTGAAAACAGAGAAGACATCAAAATCCGAGTCAGGATACCAACCAATGTATTAGGTCTTCATTTCTGATCCCTGTAATCTTACATGGGCTTCTGAGAATCTCAGTTGCTTAATTACACATGTGAGAACAGAGTGTCTGACATTATGAGTGCAACTTATGTTCCTATAGGCAAGGGTGATTCATTCCATTATTTGTGAGCGGTATTAAGAGGGATAGCTAGGCATGTGGAAGAAATAAGATCAGGCTCCTATCTCACTCCTCAGACAAAAAGAAAGCAAGTATTTAAATATAAAACAAAAGCCCTGGGAGAAAACATGGGTAGTTTGGGGTTTTTCACCTTGAGCAGGGTGGAGGATGGGTAAGATAATATGCTGCTGGAGCTGTAGGGCTTCCTGGGATGTGAGAGTTCAAGTACTGAAACCAGGGAGAAAGTTCCAGGTAAAATGTGACAGTTGACTTTACCCAGAAACTTTTCTAACTATAGAAACTGAAACTAGAAATCAAAATATTAAAATATTTAACTCTAGGATTTAAATCCTTCATATGGAAAAAAAAATCACTAAAAAATTTCCAGGAAAAATTCTAAAGACTGTTCACAACATTGATTTTGGTCATCAAAGGCCAATTTTCCTCAGAAAATATCAGAAAGTATACAATCAATTTGGAAAAAAATGGAAAATCTGAATGAAAGAAAACTGGACAACAGACATAAATATCTTGACAAAAGATTAAACAGCATCTTGGATGTGTCATAGCTAGTGACTTTGATCCTACTGATCAAATGGGATTCAGAGATCAAATAAAACACCCAGATAGTTTATAAAACAAAGACATGAAGAAACTGCTTACAAAAACAAAACTTAAGAAACAAGAATTCAAACAACAAATTCAACGGGTAGATAAAATTTAGAAAGCAAACAATAATTATGGTAAGTAATAAATCTTATTCCACAGCAAAGTAATTATCTGTGTCAGTAACTTGTGCCTAGTGCTAATAAAAGCTGTCTTGCTGTATCTTAAAGAAAAACAAAAAGAAAAAAGAAACAAAAAGCTCTTTTTATCAAAAAACTGAAAATGGCCAAAAATCAATCTGTAGAGAGCTAACTGAATGGCATGAAACAATGTATTTGAGAAGCACGAAATAATTATTTTAAATGTTTATGAATACAAAACAAACTATGCCAAAAACTTCAGTTGCATTGTTGGACCTAATCCTCCCAGCAACTCTCGACACTAGACTAAGGAATAGGCAGCTAACTTCAAGTTTTAAAAAATATGATTTGAAGAGTGATGACTGAGAGCTAGCTCAAGCCCATAAACTGCCGAATGTCTGTGGTATGGGAACTAGAGAAAAGGTCAAACCCAGACCTTTAAAACATGTATACCTGTGGCTCTGTTGAAGGCTGTGAGCTTTGCAGAAACAGTGTAGCAAAACAGAAAATAAGCACAGTGTCATGAATTCCAGAAGAAGAAAGATCTCCTGACATGAAGGATCTAAATCAAGCTAAAATGCGGAAAATCTTGAAGTCAGAACTTTACAACTTGGCAGCAAGAATGTCAGTGATGGCCCTGAAGTCCATATAAGGAAAAGATCGAATAAGGAAACCATCTGAGTAAAGATGCTGGAGCAGAATCCAGCCTGAAAGGGCCAAGAGAGCAGAGCCGACTGAGTCAACAAAATGGAGGCTTAAACTCTCAAGGATTCTGCCCTAGACAAGATGGAAGCCATGAGACCGTGACCTTGTTACCTGGTCATCTCAAACTTGGGAAAGAGATAGAGCAATACCTGGTGCTTGGGCACCGAGAACGTGTCTAAAAACAGAGGAAGACAAAGTGTGCTTGTAGATGGAAAGAACAGAAAAGAGTGAAGAAAGGTAACTGGGAAAGCAGGATCCTAGATGTACTGAAGGAGTAGGAGGCAAAAAGCCAAGTGGTTTCCTTTTGAAAAGTCCTAAGAGGGCATGACTACAGACACATGAGGTGGTAAGGACGTTCAAGGCAACTACCGTTAAGTAGCTTGGTGTCCGGTGACTGGTAGAGCTCTACGCATACTAGGATGAATGAAGCAAGGTCTCAGATGCCCTACCACTGGTTAAAGTCCACATTGCAAGATGGGTGCATCGGAAATGAGCCCAGTCCTCTGACTGGGGGACTAACCCAAGTAAGAGACTAGCAAAGACATGGGGCAGCACTCTGAACCCCAGCTCTACCCATCATCATCTGCAAAGGTTCCTGAAAGCACAGATACCTGGGACTTTGAGAGCCTGGGTGTCCCTAGCAGTTTACACTCCACAGAAGACTCTGTGTGGCACATCTGTTGTTGTTTTGTTTTGTTTTGTTTTGTTTTTCTCCCTTGCTTTTTTGAGACAGGGTTTCTCTGTGAAGCCCTGGCTGCCCTGGAACTTGCTCTGAAGACCAGGCTGGCCTTGAACTCAAAGATCTGTCTCCTGACTGCTGAGATTACAAGTGTGTACCACCACTGCCTGGCTCTGTGAGACACGTCTTGAAAGTGTTGGATTGCAATCGCCCCTGGGTAACTTCTAAAAAGGAACCAATTGAGGCTTGCTTTGGGAATAAACACAGCTAGACTTAATCATTTGGAATCTACACGTATTTTCCACTTCAACTTTTTTGTCAACACCCCAGAAAGGGTCATAGAAGTAAATTTCCCTGCAACATGCAATGGGGTAAGTTGGACAGGCAGTGGAATTTCATGGTAAAGTAAGAAAATGTCAAAAGAAAAAGGAAGTTACTAAGTACCTTAAAATTGCATAGACACACGGAGATCAGAAAGACATTTTTACTGAGGCACCACATTGTCTCAGATGGTGTTCTTATCATTAGCATAGTCCCAGGTTTACCACTGTTGATAGAGGAAGGGGAAAAAAAAGAGGTAGATTCTGCTTTCCCCTTTCTCTGCCGCCTAACTTCTAGAATGAGTGGCCGGGGCTCTCAGCATCGATTTTCCTCCCACTCATTTCCCCAGCAGTACCAGCAATGTGGCTGCTCCCCCCCCCCCAACACACCTTCTACTCAAAAGGCAATCTCAAAGGCCACCACCGTCTTTATAGTCCCCCTATATCTTCTCAGCAGTACTGATGCACCTGAGTTGCTTGGCTGGGTTTTTATCCTGGGAAAGTTAGAATTAAAATGGAATTGTTTGTACTAAGGCTTAATTTTTTTTAAAAAAAAAAAAATTGAATAAAATAAATAATGTCAGAAGATTATGACGGACAGGGATCTTGTGCTTTCTGTGTGGTAACAAGAGCTGTTGTGACACTGAAGAACTGTGGATAAAGGCCACTGCTACCTTACACAGAAAACAAAAGACATTGACCCAACCACTGTGGGCAAATGTGGACAGACCCCACTCACGTCACATCATGGATCCTTGCAGCCAGTGATGATAACTTGAACACACCCTGTGTATCCCTCTCTTTCCACCTTTAAGAATGTCCCTTGCCAGCCTGGCAGTAGTGGCACACGCCTTTAATCCCAGCACTCGGGAGGCAGAGGCAGGCCGATCTCTGTGAGTTCGAGGCCAGCCTGGGCTACAGAGTGAGTTACAGGAAAGGCGCAAAGCTACACAGAGAAAGCCTGGCTCGAAAAACCAAAAAAAAAAAAAAAAAAAAGAATGTCCCCTGCCTCCTTGAATACACACACAGTCAACTATGACACATACAGGACGCTGCTGCTCCTAAATACATTTACTAATCTGTGGGTCGCCTCTGGCGGTTCGCTCTCTAAATTGACAACGCACTTGGGCACTTTCTCCTTCTGAAGACCCTTTCGTCACCCCCACCACAACACCTACACATTTCCCCCTCTGCCTCCTTGCCTGCCTGCTCAGTACCCTCTCCACAAGTTACCTTTGTCCTCCAGCACCTTGGTGTGGGGAATTCCTCTCAAGTGTCAGCTGCTCCTCCATGTTTAAAAACATTTTGTTTACTTGCTTGCTCCTTTGAGACAACCTCTAATTATGTAGCTGGCCCATACTGCCTGCCCCACCAACCTAAATGCTGGGATTGCAGGCATGCACCACCACCCGTAGGTCTTCACCCACTCCTGTGTCTCTGATTCTCCCGGTATCCCTCCCGTCTTCCAGAATTCCTGCTAAACCTCCACACCATTGATTCGCTCATTCCAACCGTAAATCAGCTCTCTCTGAATATCTTGCAGGCTCTTCCACCAGCCTGGAGTTCATCTCACAGCTCTTCCTGGCTAGCTCTGCCATTCACCATATCTGTCACTTCCTCAGGGCAGCCTTCCTGACCCTCCGACAAGATCCGACTCACCAGTTACATTTTTAGGCCACCCTGTATTTTCCCTACATTCTTTATGTTACTTAATTATTTGCACGAATTTGTTTAATATCTGTCTTCCCTACAGATTCTAAGCTCCAAGAAAATAGGCTCTATAGCTGTCTTTTTTAAGTGCTAGGGTTTAATTTAAAGCCTTACACATGGTAGAGTAATGCTCTGGCACTGAGCTATATCCCCGGCCCCTCCGCATCTTTCTTCATCAAATGTCCCCAGTACAAAGCACAGTGACAGACATATGGCAGAACACTCCCTTACTTCTTGGCTGACCAAGTGGCCAAGCCTCATTTTAGCTATGACTTATTTTTCCTTAACAAGAATCTCAACCCTAATTTAGTCGCTATTGTTTCTCTCTTGAATGTCACAGTCAATTCCAGGGTATCACACCTAAAACCAGGGGTTCCCATACACACACTCTGGCCACAGCTCTTTCCCTTCGACTGTTGGTACTGGAGAGCTGTCCCATGCCAACTCGTCCACTGAAAGGTGAGGCGACATGGTCAGCAGTTCCTTGAACGTGGCTAGTCTTTACCGGTCCACATACAAAATGAAAGATTTAGCATAGAGGTGTCTTGAGTCTCAAAAGTCTGTATCGCTTAATAGTGTCATAATCACTTGTTTCATAATACTGTCTGAAAAGATTAAGTAATCCTTTACAGATGAAATTACCACAGTTAAACAGATTAAATGTGGCAAACCCCAGCAACAAGGATGAAATGTTGAAAACTGCCCTAGAAGATAGGAGATAAAATTTAGAGAAATGATATGAGTGGCAGACTGACTTCTCATTAGAGTTTTTTTAGGCACTAAAATGGGGTAAGGGGGAGCCAATCGCTACCCAGAATTCTACACATCTCTAGCAAATAACATGCTTTGATAATGAAAGTAAAATAAATGTCTCAAACATAAAATCGTTAATAATTCTTTTCATACGAAAGAAAACTGAGGGAACTTCTCAACAGCAAAAAGAAAATGAATAAAAATTAGAGATAAAAAATCGACTGGGTAAAAAAGACCAGACAGAGACTCGGAGTTTCAGGAAGGAAGGAAGAACAAAGGAGGTGGCAACTGTGGTGCGTATCTAGAATGTGCCACCCAGAATCCCCTTCAGGGACAGCCCCTTGCTCCAGCCAAGAGCGCTGCCAGCAGACAGTCTTCAGTTTTCTGGGACTTCAAAGGGGGTTTGCTTTCCTTGCTCAAAATCAAGCCCTTCCCAGGGCAGCCCACCCAGTAACTGAGTAAGGCGGAGATATAAAGACCAGCGTTCTTGTCCCAGCGTTCTCGTCGATGTGGAATCTCTCAAGGGCCAGCTAGCTCAGTAGTCCCCCACCCCCACCTGCTGTGTCCGATCAGAGTGAGGGTTGAGATGCACGAACGTTCTGTACACCAAACCCCAGCTAAGTCTGACTCCGGGAAAACCTGCCACGGCATCAACAGTTAGGAGCATCAGAGATGCTTGAAGAAAATTACCTCTTTATCAACTGAAGAGCTGCCTGGCGGACCTCAATGCTGCAGCTTCTCTATGGTACTTTCCTTAAACAGAATAAGATTATGTTCCCAGAATGGAGCCTAGGTTTTCAGACGTGCAAGGCATATAAATTCAAGGTATGAAAACCTTGAAATTCTTTGTTTATGGCTAACGCATGAATGATGTCAGTTCTTGGGGGAAATGAGTAGATTATAATCAACTCTCATAAAAATTACATGTGTTTGTGATGTTTATCATTTCTCAAAGTGATAGACGGTGATTACTTCTTAGTGTCACACAATCCAAAGCTACATGTCACCTATTGTCTGGCTCCCTAGACCCAGTCAGGAGCTAGAAAATGGGAGTCAGTGACATCAAGAGAGAAGAGGCAAAATCGCATTGTCACTGATAACATTTTAATGACTGCATAGATAAATTCTTCAGATGCAATATAAAACCAAATGACCACTGGATAGTTTTGTTCAGGAGCATCATCCGCTGAAATTCCCTTAGTCTCTTTGAGACATAGTTTACCTACAGTGAGTACCTTCATTTATCCCCATCTTGTTCTAGCCATTCTGAGCTGGCTAGCCTCCCTGTATCTAATGTATGTCTCAACCCATTTCTCAATCTCAGAGCATTTCTTTCCTCCTAAGTACGTAATCTGTTGGCGATATTTTCTCCTTTCCCATCTCTTCTTAGATCTTGCTCTCTGTTACAGAGAGGAAAAGAGATTTTGGCCCCTCAGACCCAAATGTCAGCATTTCTGGTGTTTCCTCCATCATTCAAATCTCTGTATTGGCTTAGAGGGAACATCTGCTCCATACGTGGTTCAAAACTGCTGGATTTTTCTATACTCACCAGTATAGATAGGAATGTCTAGCATTCATGTCCTTCCTCTACAATTCCCTTCTCAGCCACCAACATAATCCTATTGTAAGAACCCCTGCTAAGAAGCTCCCTATTTCGATTATCTCACAGCTCTTCCTGGCTAGCTCTACCATTCACCATATCTGGTAGGGGAATACTTTACTGAGTGCCACTGCCAAGCAACAGGATGCTGCCGCCACATTATTCTCCAAAACTACCACCCTAGATTATTGTTTCTTTTCACAAGCTAAGAGATGACCTCGCCATTAACTATACAATATCCAGACGATCTATTTATTCATTAAAGCCCCTGGGAATGCACCCTTATTTTTTATTATTATATGACACACTGTTCCTGCAAACTAGGTCCCATTGTCTCACATAACCTCCTGGCCTTTGTTCCTGTTACACATTCCTCCTCTCAATTTCTTCTCTGACTTTCTCTATCTCCCCAAAGCTGTCAGTCAAGACCCAACTCCTCTGTAACACTATCAACACCCCATGGTTTTACCTTTCCTCATTTTTACTTTAATATTTTCTGATTTTTCTTTCTTTCTTTCTTTCTTTCTTTCTTTTTTTTTTTGTTATTTTGTTTGTTTTTCGAGACAGGGTTTCTCCGTGTAGTTTTGGTGCCTTTCCTGAATCTTGCTTTGTAGACCAGGCTGGCCTCAAACTCACAGAGATCCGCTTGGCTCTGCCTCCCGAGTGCTGGGACTAAAGGTGTGTGTCACCACCACCTGGCATATTTTCTGATTTTTAAATATTCCTTGAGGATTTAATTTTATTTTCATCTCCCTCATTTAGATTGCTGGAAACTTTTAGCCAGTATTCTTATACATACCACACATGCACGAGAGAGAGAGAGAGAGAGAGAGAGAGAGAGAGAGAGAGAGAGCTCTTAGCATTTTTATTTACCAGAATATTAAGCATGAACATACAGAGAAAAAACACACATATATATTAAGCTAATAGGCAAATTTACAGCTGGCACAAAATTTAAAAAAGGAAGATAAAGCTGAAGTTAGTAAGGACAATTCATTGCTTTTTTGAAGTTGCTTTTAATCTCCTCCGGTTACTACCTGCCCCCTAGTGGAAGATAAGGAAAATGAGCAAAAAATATGAAAAGGAAGAAAACACTGGAGGGGTAGGTTCCTTTTTTTTTTTCAACTCACATTGACAAAACCAGTAACTTCAACGAAAGGTGGAATGAAACCATAATTTGAACATGAGAAAACCTAGAAGACAATGGAGCAAAAGTAAGTAGAAAGAAATGGCATGGTCTGTACGGTCTGTGAGAGTGGAGGACAGGCAGCCACGCGTGAGGCGGAGAGTTTCCATTCCATTCTTTTTAACTTCCCCCTCGAGCATTGTTATTAGATAAATACCACATGGTTTACAGCTTAAAGTACATTTTAAAAGTTAAATAGGCAAAAGAAGCATATCCTATCCTTTACCCTGACACCCTCCCCCTCTCTCCTGTGTGAACCGATCTTACACAGAGCGAGCCAGCTACTCCTGTCTGGGACACCAGTACCAAAGCCATAAAGTTGCAGCCTGGTTGGCTTTCAGCTCACCGTTCTAAATACCTTCTCAGTGACCTTATCATGCCAGATCATGAGTATAAAGCAATTTGCTTGTTTGCCTTCGAAACACTTGATGATTTTATGATACAAGCCTGGACTGCGGAGACTTGATGAACGTAGCATCTGTGTTCAGACGCAGTTTTAAAAACTCACCCTTCAGCCTTTAAAATTCAAAGTATCTGTTATGTTCCCACTTTGTTGCTTTTCTGTCCGCTTCATAAGGCAACCTGACACAAACAGCTCCTTGCCTGCCTGGCTTCCCCAGTCAAACTCATCCTTCACACATTTCAGGAGCTTTCCAGAGAAGCCCAGCTCCTGAAAGATGCAGATCTATCTTGTTCTTTTCCCATTCAATCTATAGCCCAATATTAGCTTAGCATTTTTCAGCAGCGTTACAATGGGCGGTTCTCTTTAGTGAAAACGGTACGGGTGAACTGCTCACGCAAGTGTTCTGTGATGCTCCTTATCACCATGGACAAATCATTTCACCTCTCTGAGCTTCAAGGTCTAGCTTTGTAAAATGGAGCCATCTTTCCATGCCTGCCTCACTGGGTTGCTATGCACATCAAAGAGAAAAGATACTTGAAAATTCTCAGCTGAGAAGTGCAGGAGTATAGTTATTTTACGTGTGCTCACCAACAAGGTTATCATGAGATAGTCTTTTTTCTGGGCGATAGACAAAAATGATTTTAAAGAAAGTCTGATGAGAGGGAAAAAAGCACCATTTCTCCTTTAAATCGTTAAACTCTAAGATTTAGAGCTCCCTGCAGCTTCTCCATCGACTAAAAGTGAAACATGAAAATGCCTCCCACATCAACTCCCACCTCCTTTCTATAGTGAAACCAGGACACCCCCACAGTAGCCCCAAATTCTATTCAACTCCTACAGGAACGCAGACATTGAGGAGTGCACCTTCTGATTCAGAAAGTGTCTCCTGTAGCCCACACATCTTCAAGATAAATACAGACATACATCACAGACATGCCAGCGTAACTGTATGCATGAAGCCCACAGTCACAGAAAGTGAGAGAAAGAAACAAATATTCCTAACTTACACCGTTGGCAAGGGAGACCTAGACGGGTTATGGAAAAAGTCAATCATTTAAGTTTTTTTTTTCGAAGAGGGAGAAAATACAGAGAACCGATGTCACTTGGATTGCTATGAATATGCCTTTAATTTATTCTGCTTTGCCCGAAAAGGGAGGGGAAGACGAGGACACAGCAGTGGAGGAAATTATAGAAATGCGTATATTGTGGGACACAAAGCAAAATAAATAAGACAACGCAGAAAGTAGGGGTGATGAGATAACTCACATCTGGAGGACCCCCACCACCACCCCATCTCTACAGCAGCAACTGGCTTGCTTGCATTTGCCTGGCGAAAAGGACAAGGCTCAAAAGCAGCCCAGAGCAGGTCTCTCTCTCATCCCTAGCCATTCTCCCGAGGAAAATTCAGACTCACCAGCCACAAAGACCCCCCATATCAAGAGTACCGCTAGGTCAGAAGTTCTCCAAAAGCAGGACATTTCTGGTTTCTGGCGTCTGCCGCTCACTCGGTACGTTTTCTCCTCACAGGTAGGGGAGCAACAGTGACCATGGCCAGGCTCCCTCCGCTCTCCCGCTGGCTTCTGCGTGGTAGCACCTCTTAACCCATCAGCAGGGAGCACTCCTTTCCTCTCTGCCCCTTCCTTAGTCTGATTAGTAACTTGGAAGAGAAGAAACTTCTCTGGGACTTGACACAGCAGTAGATTTCCTGTGCAATGCCCTGAAGCTTTGCAGAGGAAGCAGATTGAGCGACTTAGCTTCCAGCTCATTGGTTCTCCTCTCCTGCTGCCCACAGATAAACTGTACAGTAAGGCTCTGAACGTGCCTAAGACAGATGGATTTGTCCATTCAAAACAGAAGTGGTATTTTTAGCTATGGGGGGGGGGTCTATGCTTGTAAATTTCCCAATCACAATTAAGTTCTGGAAAGTTCTCCAATTTGGAGGTGGGGGATGTATAGCCTTCTTCAGTCTTTAAAGGTAGAATAAATGTTTCTCCTTGGAAATGCTTTGGTGAAATTACTACCTACTGTGGAAGTCCAAACATAATGCTAGGAGTATCATAAGTGTACCACTTTTCTGTTACTACTCTAACAATCCCAAAATTAGTGGCTTTAACACAACACAAATGCAGTGCCTGTGAGGCAGAGGCTGAATGGCATTGTATGGGGTTAAATGGCATTGTATGGGCAAGGCATGGCCAGGCAGGGCTGTACTTCTGGAGGCTCAACCTTTCCCAGCACCTCGAAGGTGCCCCTGCTCTCTGGTCTGTGGACACCTCATGCTGGCCTTTGCTCTGTTGTCATACCTGATTCCCTGACCATGACCCCTCCGCCTCTCTCTTAGAAGGATCCTTTGTGATCGATCTGGTCCTGGTCATTATCTCTCCATCTGATAGACCCTTCATTGAATTACATCCACAGAGTTCATTTTGCCAGACCAGTGGACATTCAGTCACGGACCTCTGTTAGAGGTTCAATACTGAATTTCCACTCTCTCTGACTTTTGAAGGGTTAGGTTCTTCCAGTTGTCACACATCTGAGATTCTGACTTTCCAGAAAAATTCTATGTAATGTTACTAGTTCATATGCACATAAATTATAGCTGAGAGGAAGAAAAAAAAAAACAACTCTGTGGTAAGAATTTCCTACCCCAGGGCAAATGCTCCAGGAAGGGGAAGAAAATATTGCAAACAGGAAAAAAGATAAAACAGCACGCATTTTTTTTTAAAAGTTGGCAGTTCCGTCTTCCCGCTTACCAAACATTAAACTGTGTATTTCCCCTCCCCCCTCAAGCTTTCTCAGTGAATCAATCTGATTCAGATAATGAGATAAGATCCTTAAGAACGAGAAAGGCTTGAAGACGTGGGCTGTGACAATGAGTGGACAGTGGCTGTCCTCCCTTCTGTCGGTGACACACCAGATATCTGAAAAAAAAAATCAAAGAAATGTCATTTAAATCGTGATACTGTTTTTCCATCACACGAAGCTGTTAACACTGTAGGTTCTGGTGACAGACAGAACCAGGCTTAAATTCTCTGCCAGGCAAATGTCAATGATGTTGGCTAATTTTCTTAGTCATGTCTGTATTCTTTTTTCCACTTGATGTTATAATGACATGAGCTTTTTTTTTCATGTCATCAAAAACTCTTGATGATGAGGGGAACAAAATGGCCTAGTGGATAAAGGTGTTTGCCAGCAAGGCTGAAGACCTGATTATACTCCCCAAAAACTGCGTAAAGGGAGAGGGAGAGAACAAAGCCAAGTCCACAGCTATCCTTTGACCTTCACAAATGCACCATGGCATGTACACACACACACACACACACACACACACACACACGCACACGCACACACGCACGAGGGGGGCGGACACATTGTTTAATTTTGCTTTTCTTTATTTTTATTCTCTTTATCCTTCATTTTTTGAGATGGCCTGGACTCAAACTTTCTGTGCATCTGAGAATAACCTTGAACTTCTGACCCTCCTGTCTCCCCCTCCCCAGTACTCAGATTATACTGTGCCCTGTGTCAGCACACCTGGTTTAAGCGCTACTGGCAATTGAACCCCTGGCTTCTTGCATGCTAGGCAAGCATACCATCAACTGAGCCACATTTCCAGCCTGAAAAAAAAAAATTACTAGTCATTTATTTTAATGCCTGCTTGATGCTAATATCAAAACTAAGCTCAAGGGACCTGCAAAGTTTCAGGGAGACCTGGTTGCTGGGCTGAGCACAGCATTTCACAATTGCCGCCTCTGAGTTCTTCAGACTCGGCTCCCACGCCCCAGTCTGAGACTTCAGGTGTGATTTTTCACAGATAGGCTCCCTGTGCTCTCAACTGAGAACAAACCACAAGCTTTAACCAGCTGTGTAAGAGGCGATTCAATGACTTCAACACCGTAGAATTCACCAAAGAGTGGAAAGAGTGTGCTTTTTCTCTCAACACTCCCATCTTCTACCCTCACGCCCCACACCCCAGCTTTCTCAGCTCCCACCTTCTCTTCTTAAGAACAAGCATTTAAGACTCCAAGAGTTTATCATCATCCACTGTGCTGTGAGAATCACCATAATAAGAGAAGTGTGTGTGCATCTTGTACAGGCTTCTCTCTGGAAAACCTCAAGGCCCTAGTTTCTTCCTGCGTGTACTTTTTGGTACCAGACCTCAGGAGACAGAGCAGAAGAATGAGAAAGGATCAAGAGAAAGAAATTGCTCAAGCAGAAACATAGACCCTCCAACTGTCTTTTACTGTTATCTATTACGAATCATGGAATTTGAGGAAGAAAGAAAACAAAAACCAAAACCAGAATAGTGTGATGGAGATTTAAAACAAACCAAAGCAGGGTGGGATGGCATAGACCAGTCGTGTGGTAGCCAAAAGCCAAAGGCTTAGCAAGCTTCAGTAAGTTAGAGCCCCTTGACAACTGCAAACTGGTAACTTAGACTTCCTCCAAAATTACGTATCTGTCTACAAAGGCTATTCAAGTAAACATCGTCTGCTCAGGAGCATTTCTCAGTCTCAAAGGGCTGGGGTGTAGTTCAGTGGTTGAGTGCTTGCCCAGCATGCTCAGTCCCTAGCACTGAAAAAGGGGATGCAGCCAGTCAACTGCATGTTTCTACTTTCACATCCTATCATTATGTTGATATTTACCTTGAAAATTTTCACTTCTACTTACACTATGTCATCAACATAAAAACCACCATATGTATCATGTAAGAGCTAACCATTTTGTTATAATTTTACCAATTGTACAAAAAATTAGACATGGGTGTTTGAAAGCAAAGTACATACAATGTCAAACAAGTGATCCACATGTTTAGTGGTTAGTGTGTTAGCATACTTTGTATGCATAAAGAAACATTAGTGGCCTTTTATTTGTTGCCAAGAATCAATTCTAAATCTCACTGGTCACATTCATGGTAAATAATACTTACTAAGCCCGACACTTAACACCCAAAGCCGAGTCCTAAACACTTCACAAATATTACTCTATTTAATTCTCTCTACAACCCTATGCAGAATAGTATCTTTATTATTCCCGTTTTACATTTCCCCTTCTTAGCCAAAAGGACTAGGTAAATTTCCCAAAGACACACATGTGACACATGATGGAAGCAGGAATAAGACCCAGGAAACCTACCTTCATAGTTGGGTACTTAGTTAGTTAGACTTTCATTTTCTAAACCCTTTCTAATGCTCTGTCTTGTCTTCAATATATCTTCCAATAAGTATTCATCTGTCATTTATTTTCTCTTTCAATTTCACACACTTATTATTACATTGAGGTTTGTTGTCGTTTTGTGTGTGATTATTTAATAAATAAACCATCTGCTCTAATCTAGTTTTTATTAATAATACTGCTCTCTGCTGCCCACTACAGACAATTTTGTGAAACCAATTATTAATGCTTTCAAAATTATATTTGATAAATTCGGTTAAGAGCTTTACTTTGAGATTTTGAACACAACATAAGCTATGCACTTGCACACTTAATTAATGTCATCTATAAATTTATTAAACATTACATAGTTGGGCATGGTGATGCATGCCTTTAATTCCAGAATTCAGGAAGCAGAGGCAGGCAGAGGCAAATAAATCTCCCTAAGTTTGAAGCCAGCCTGGTCTACATAGCAAGCGCCAGGATACCCAGGATTACATAGAGAAACCTTGTCTCAAAAAAAAAAAAAAAAAAAATTACAACTGATTACCTAATGGAGAGTGTGGGTGTCCTAGCCAGACCACATGTTATTTAAAAGAGTAATAATAAATCTTCTGAATTGCTGAGGAGCTTTAATACAAAGAGTATCAAGAAACTGATAGATAAGAGACTCCATGCCTCATTTCAGGAAAACTTGAAGATTGCCATCCTTGGGTACTGTGGAAAAGAAACTCAGAGATGGAGTTTGGTGTGCAGAGAAACTTTAGGCCATCATTTGTACAAATTAAGGGATAGAGGGAGGTAGTGGAACAGGGGGAGAACACTATACAAGACTCAGGTAATCCCATACAGGGTTCCAGAGTGTAAATCATCCTTTAGAGTTGTCCTCTATTGGCCCCAAATGACCAGGTTCAAAGCTTCATACTCATCAGTCACAATAGCTGGCTACAGGAAGACCTGAGTGCGACATTCCAGAAAAGTTCTGAACTGTGGACAACACCATCAAAACTGGAATAGCAAAATCCTTTACTGAAAGGGGTCACGTGGCACCTTGAAGTGTCTGCTACGAGAATAAATACTGGAAAATAATCGGATCCAATTCTGTGCTCAGACACAGTGCTTTTCTGTGCTACCAACTGTATTTATGCCCCCAGAAGCCAAATAAATGGTAGAGTTTGTTGAGAATGCAATCTTGAAGTATTTTCTGCATTAAGATATTTCCTACTTAAAGCAGTTTTTATTTGTGGGTGGTAATTGGGAATTCCAGAAAAATACAGAAGTCAACCACCACCACCAAAAAAAAAAGAAGAAGAAGAAAAGAAAATGAAAATCACTGCCACATATCTTGGCTAAAAACTAACAATGTGGCAAAATATTCTAAATTCAGATAATGATCATCTGATCTTCAAGAATTACTAAGGCTGAAAAGTTGAAAAAGAACATTCCACGTGAAATTATCTTAAATGCCTCAGATAGTATCAAATTATTAAATAAATGAATTCCTTGGCCTTCTTCTAAAATAATATGAAACATGAAAACCACAGCAGTCACAAAAGCTGATGTTTTCCTGAAATTTCATTCGAATTTCATTGGCTCAAGATTTCTAAAAGGGAATGATAAATGTTCTGTTGAATTATTATGGTTTTACCTCCCAGGGGGTTAAAAATGTTGTCTTCAAATTATATACAGCTAAGCATGCTGTATTGTATAATCATATGATGTTTTCAATTAGTAAGTGAGTTTTCAGTGGTCAGAATCCAATATGTTAAATACAGAGTTAACAAAATCACGACGAGTTTCCCTTTTGAGGGAGCTGTATTGCAGATGGCAAACATCATCTCTGTCACTTAACTTTTTTTTCTGTTCTAGAATTTCTATTTGATTCTTTTTTTTAAATATTGGGTCATGCTGGTTGATGATGGTGAATGCCTTTAATCTTAGCACTCAGGAGGCAGAGGCAGAGGCAGGAGGATCTCTGTGATTTCAAGGTCAGCCTGGTCTACACAGCGAGTGCCAGGGCTACTGAGAAATCCTGTCCAAAAAAAATCTTGTCTTTATGATTCTTTCAGTAAAGATTGGTCTCAAGTGTCTGGCACTGTTTTGGTTTTCAGATTGTAGAAAATTTAGCGGTAATTTGAGCCCCTTTGTGATTTTTATCTTCCTCTGGGAATGATTTTCATGTACTTCTTCCCAGAATCTGTGAACAGAATATCTTCATCCTAAGGATGACTAGGAGTAGAGGGTGACATCCTGTGACTCAAAGCAAGAGTAAAGTCTAGAAGTGAAGAGGTTTTATCATCCACTCAGGCCTACTTCATCCTACTCTTCCCCAGTCAAGGGGCTGATGGAAAAAATTAATTTTTTAATTTTTTAATCAGCTTTTATAGATTGCTCAGCAAGCATCACCAAGTTAAAACATTACCATGTCCAGCTTATCCATCTTTCTTTTCTCTGTCTCTGTCTCTGTCTCTCTCTCACTTTCTCTTCTTTCTTCCTTTCTTCCTTTTCCTTTCTTTCTTCTTATGTACCTTACCCAGGCAATTCAGCATTACCTGGCTAGCTCTCTTACCTGCTAACAGATTTTATTACTGCTATTACGTCCCGCTTTTCTACTTGTCTTCAGTGGAAGAGCTGGTCTAAAGGTCTTCATCGGCTATTACACAGATGGCCCTTCTGCTACATTGGAAAAATGGAGATAAAGTTACACATTCAAAAGCAAGTTTTTTTTTTTTTTTGAAAAACAACATCTGTGTCATTTAACTTGAAGACCACGGCTACCCAAAGCAAACAAAAAGGGTAGATAGCAGATCCTCAAGAATCCTTGCATTTCTCAGCTGCCCTATTTCATCACAACCGTCTTCAGTGTGGTCTGTTTGAATATTCATCTGGTTTGGTCACTTGTAGCAGTTGTTAATATTAATAAACCATAGAGGTTCAGCATTCCATGCATGAAATATCAGAACTTTACAAGCCCGGAGTTCTACATCTCGATGGTTTTTCCTTAAAATAGTTGGTTACATTAACATCTAAGTTACATCTCTGTGACTATTTTTCTACTCATGATCTTCATTGTGTGCTTCAATTCCACCTTTAATTTAATATACAGTATTGATGATAGTTTGGGGCTGATTTAATATGACTTGGAAGTTTATCTAGGGGAGTTTTATTAAAATACTGTTATGATTATCTCAGCTTGGGAAAAGAAGAAGTAAGGATTATGGGACTGTTGAAAATGTTTAGATTTTGAATGTTCCCTACCAGGAAAAGGAAGTAGTAGATAACATCTTTTTCAAACTTAGTGTTTCTATGTTTTACTTGGCTGAACATAATTCAGCAACTAAACCCATGAGAAATAATGTCCTGCTTCTAACAATTTTGCCCCAAGAATAAACAAAACAATTATAACGGAGCTCCTGATTGTGACGTAGCCACTTTGGTGAAAATGAACATGGGATGAAACAGAACCATGGTTGACCTATAAACCTTGATTCTGCCTGAATTAAGAATTAAGAATGTCGCTTTGCCTTGTTGACCGTATCCTTTGCTCTACAAAAGCTTCTCAGTTTCAAGAGGTCCCATTGATTGATTGTTTCTCTCAGTGTCTGTGCTACTGGTGTTATATTTAGGAAGTGATCTCCTATGCCAATGCGAAACCAAGGTTAGGTAAAGCACAGGGACAAATAGCCAAACGAATGGAAACACATGAACTATGACCCAAAGGTTGAGGGGCCCCCAACTGGGTCAGGCCCTCTGAATGGGTGAGACAGTTGATTGGCTTGATCTGTTTGGGAGGCATCTAGGCAGTGGTACCAGGTCCTGGGCTCGCTGCATGAGTTAGCTGTTTGAAACCTGGGACTTAGGGAGGGACCCTTGGCTCAATCTGGGAGGAGGGGACTGGACCTGCCTGGACTGAGTCTACCAGGTCGATCTCAGTCCTCGGGGGAGGCCTTGATCTGGAGGTGGTGGAAAGGGGGGTGGGCTGGGGGTAAGGGGAGGGGGCAGGAAGGGAGAGAACAAGGGAATCTGTGGCTGTTATGTAGAACTGAATGGTATTGTAAAGTAAAATAAAATAAAATAAAAAATTTTAAAAAAAGAATTAAGAATGTCTGAAGCAATGGCAGAGGGACCACAAGCAGCCATGCCTCCATCTTCAAACGGGAAGTCACTATTTTGTTATGTATTATTTTTATTTTTTCAGATTATAAAGTAATTACATCATTCTCCCCTTCTTGTCTTCCCTCTAACCCAGTGATTCTCAACCTTCCTGATTCTGTGACCTTTAATACAGTTCCTCATGTTGTAGTGACCCCCAAGCATAAAATTATTTTTATTGCTACTTCATAACTGTAATTTTGCTACTTTTATGAATCATAATGTAAATATCTGTGTCTTCCAATGGTCTTAGGTGACCCCTATGAAAGGGTCATTTGACTCCCAAAGCTGTCATGGCCCATGGGTTGAGAAACACTGCTCTAACCACTCCCATATACACCCTTGCTCTCTTTCAAATTCATAGCCACTTTTTCTTTGTTGTGTGTATACACATAGTAAATATTTTATATGTATGAAATATTTGTATATGTGTACATTTATATGTATATATATATACATATACATATATACTCCTAAATCCCCAAGCACAACCTGCTCAGTCTGTATAATGGTACTTGTACATATGTTTTCAGGGCTGATCATTTGGTACTGGATAACCAGTTGGGGTGCTCTTCCCTGGACAAGACTATTTCTCTCACTGTCAGCATTCCTTAGTGGCCTATAGTTCTTTGTCACAGTTTGAGGTCTCCTGGGTTTTCCCCCTTTCTTATTCAGGCCATGTTTAGGCAGAGAAGTCACTTTCTTTTTTGCTTTTTTTTTATTAAAAAATAGATTTTTTCCCTCACATAATATATTCCAATTATGGTTTCCCCTCGCTCCACTCCTTTCAGTTCCTCCTCACCCCCTCCCATCCAGACCTACCCCCTTTCTAGCTCTCATTAGAAAACAAACAGGTTTTTAAAGGGTGATAATAAAATATAGTATAAGACAAAACAAAAACTAACAAACTAAGCAAACAGAAAGAAAAGAGCCAAAGAAAAGGCATAGGAAACAGATACAGACACAGAGACCCACTCATTCACACACTCAGAAATCCCATAAAAACACTAAACTGGGAACCATAATATATACACAAAATACCTGTAGGGTAAAATGAGTGGAAATAACACACACATATATATATGTATGTATATCTATATACATATATATAAAATAACAAGATAAATTTTTTTCAAAAGAAATGAAAGACAAGTCTTGTCATGAGATTAAGAGACGGTTGACCATCTACTGTTGGGCATGTAGCCTACCCTACCCTTAAGGGTAGTTTGTTTTCCCAGTGTCTCACTTGGAGAAACTAAATTTTCATTTGCAAGTGGTTACCAATTGGAGTTAGTTCCTGGATTAGGAATGGGAGCACATGTCTATTTCTCTTTTCAGCTCTAGGGCCTCGTACCAGCCCTGTGCATGCTGCCTCAGTCTTTGTGAGTTCATACATGTGTCAATCATGTCGATTTAGATTTCGAGGTCCTTGTTTCCTTGGTGTCTTCCACTATGTCTGGCTCTTACTTTCTTTCCACCACCTCTTTTGCAGGGTTCTCTGAGCCCTGAGGGGAGGGATTTGATGGAGACATCCCATTCAGGACTGAGTGTTCCAAGATCTCCTACTCTTTACATATTTTCTGGCTGTGAGTCTTTGTTTTTGTTCCCATCTGCTGCAGGAGGAAGCTTTCAGGATAGCTGGGAACGGATCTATGAGCACAACAAAATGTATAAGAGTCATTGCTCTTATTTTTTTATTTTTATTTTGTTTGTTTTGTTTTGTTTTGTTTTTTTAGAAAAGTGGTATTTGACTTTACCCTAGGTCTCTGGGCTATCTTGTCCTAGGTCCTTGATTACCCAAGCAATGTAGGGTATGGGTTCCATGTCACGGAATGGGCCCTAAGTCAAATCAGATATTGGTTGGTTACTCCCACAGCATTGTGCCACCATTGCATGAGAGTATCTTGTAAACAGGACACCATTGTAGATCAAAAGATTTGTGGCTGGCTTGGTGCTTATGATTCTCCTTTGGTAGCGTGCCGAGTACCTTCCTGTACCAAAGATGATAGCACATAGGGGTGAAGGCTCTGTGTAGGCACCAGCTAGACTTCTCCATGTCCAGTAAGTTGTGTAGGTGCTGTCTTCAGCAACGGGGCTTTGCTGTCAGTTTGGGGACAGTAACCTATAGGCTGGCAACAGCTCTATTTGTTTGGGGGTTCCCATGGGGACTCTTTGGCCAACAACTCAATTAGATGTGACCCAATCCCAGTACTGAAAGCTTCATTTGTGACAAGAGATGGCCAATGGGAGTTATCTCACCTGTTATTTGGCAATTTCACTGAGATCACCTTCATATATGTACATATTTTAGGAAGCTTCTATTGTACTAGGCTTCCATACTAGCTCTGAAATAGTCTCTCTCTATTCCCCCTTCCCTTCCTCTTCCCTCCTCCTTCCCACTTGATCCTCCAGTTCCAGCTTCCCACATCCATCCATAACTATCCTATTTCCATTTCCTAGAGAGAGCTGACCCCTCCCAGGCTCTTACTCTATACCTAACCACTGTGGTTCTTTAGAATGGAGCTAGGTTGTCAATGGGAAGTCACTTTCTTAATACTCACGTCTCCTGGTGCATCCATCCTGTGCGTAAGAATGTCTTGGCAAATACTTTAGGAAGAAGGGATATTTGTTTAGCTTACAGTTCTGAAGGCCCCAAAACATGGCACAGGCATCAGCTTGTTTTGAGAGCCTCAGAGACAGTACCAAGCAAGACAGAGAGGTCATGTGGCCAGAAAGGAGAAAAGGAAGAGAATAGTTGAAAAGCTGAACTTAATTCAGAACAGCTCACTCTGTAGTAACCAGTCTAGTACCACAGAACCTAACTTACCTCTCTGACCTCTTAACTTTTTCCAAGAGTCACTCTAACTACCTCTCACTAGACCCTACCCCTTACAGGTGCCACCACTTCTCAAGAATGCCACACTGGGGGCCAACCAGGCAGCCCATGAATTCAGTGCAACAAACCATATGCAGATCGCGGCAACATGTATTAAATAAGCATACTGCAATAAAATGTTTTATGGTTGCTAAAATTTCAGTTTTCCACACGGCAAGATGGAGAATAGAGAGATATAAATTATTGCTACTGGGGAACGAGGGAAGCTTTCCGGAATATGCCAGTGGGTCTTTGGTCTAATGTCTGTCTTGGGTCCATTTGGAAGCAGGGAGTAACTCCTCGGACTGGAACTGGCTATGAGAAAATGACATACTGAAACACTTTTTAAATATGGGCTTTTTGTTTTTGGTTTGCTTGGCTTTGCTTTATTTACAGTATTTACCATTCTTCTTCTTACAACAATTATTTCCTCTATTCAAGACCAAATATTATATTGTTGCTAGAGTTTTCCTGCCTTGCCCACAGTCAGGACAAATCTTTGTCACCCGCCAGTCCCACAGCCGCTCAGACCCAACCAAGTAAACACAGAGACTTATATTGCATACAAACTGTATGGCCGTGGCAGGCTTCTTGCTAACTGTTCTTATAGCTTAAATTAATCCATTTCCATAAATCTATACCTTGCCACGTGGCTGGTGGCTTACCAGCGTCTTCACATACTGCTGGTCATGGCGGCAGCTGGCAGTGTCTCTGCCTCAGCCTTCTGCTTCCCAGAATTCTCCTCTCTCCTTGTCCCACCTACTTCCTGCCTGGCCACTGGCCAATCAGTATTTTATTTGACATACAGACCATCCCACAGCATTATATAATTCAACTATGTTCTGTATACTCTATTCTTTGTCTCTACTAAATAAGTTTATTTGAACATAATGACTCCAAAAACCTGCTTCTAGAATTTGAAGAGGTGCATAATTTAGAATTTTTTTTCTACAAACAGAAGCAAATAATGGCCGAGGAGACAAAATGTCTTGTGAAGTTACAAGATACTAAGTCTGTGGTATGTTGCCAAAGCAACAACGGGAGATTAATGCTTCACTAGATCGCTCCTACAATTGCATACTAATGTGAATATCTTGGATTGTATTCTTTTTATTATCTTTCTGTCTTTACCAGGCCCAGGCTTTATACTCTTGAGACTCTAGTGAGAGCATAGATGGAAGCCCACATATAACATGTCTAGGTATTTCAAAGTTACAAATAAGAATCATAATTTGTTCAATGAAGTTTATTTTGGGGCCAGTGAGATGTCTCAGAGGTTGAAGGTGCTTTCTGCTAAGGCTGACACCTAAGTTTGATCCTCTCCATCCTCATGGCAGAAGTTGTCCTCAGACCTCCACAGGTGGGTCAAGGTGCTCGAGTACATGCACTTGCACACACCAAACCCACATGATAAACAAATAAAGTAATTCAAAATGTTTAAATGTGTCCTACCCACCCCCCTTATCATGTATTACTTTCATTTTTTATGTAAATTTGTGTTTCCATAAGGCTATGTGTTAGGAAAAATATCAAAATGTTGCTAGTAGATGTCTGGGTGTTGTCTTGATGGCTCCTCTGTGTTTGGAAGAGTCCTCAAGCATACGATTCATAAGCCTTCACACATGATTATGCTATAAAAATTGGGTTCTTTATACTTCAGTTATCTTGACTACTGGTTTTGCCTAAGCTTGTCTCTGACAGTTGTGTATGTGTTGGCTGATTTTAGGTGTCAGTTTGACTGGGCTGGGGACATCTCATTGACAGTAAAAGCATTACTTATGGGTGTGCACGTGAGAGTATTTCTGGAACTGGTTAGTACAAGAGTTGATAGGCTGAATGAAGAAAACCATACCATCATGGCTGGATATGCCATCCTATTACCAGGAAATCCTTCTCTCTCTCTCTCTCTCTCTCTCTCTCTCTCTCTCTCTCTCTCTCTCTCTCTTCCCCTCCCCTTCCCCTCCCCCTCTCCCTTTAGTAACTGGGGGTCCAGCTCATGGAAGAGGGTAAGGAAGTGGAAGGAAATGCTCCATAGCAGGCCCCAATTCCAGCTCAATACTTCAGCCCCATTTAGTCAGCCAAAGATCTGCTATACCGGAACTGTAGTGGGGGGGGAGTGGGGGATAGTGGGAGGTGTCCTGGGTACAGAACCCAGGACCTCTGGAGTTGTTAGGCAGCCACTCTGCCACTGTGATTAGAATTTCCTAGACACGTAGAATTCTGGGTTTTGCATGTTTTATTAAAATGATAAGGCAAGTCTGTCCCATTTTTCTTAAACATTTCCAAGAAATTATTTGTATTTAAAGCAGAACCTATAGTATAAGCATACAATATATAAATACTTTGTATACATTACATATGTGTATATGTATATATGCATATATACGTGTGTATATATATATGTATGTATGTATGTATATATATATATATATATATATCTTGCAATAAATCCAAATGAGAAACTTCTCACTTTTCAATGTTTTCCTTTTAAATCTGTGCATGGAAAGGAGTGAATAACATAGTTGGCCAGTGGCCAGAGTCCAGTTCACCTATAAGACTGGCCCCAAGCTGCTTCTGAGTGCTTGACTAAGCGAACGCTTCCCTCACTTATGAATGGCCTTCCTTGCTTGCTCTGTCTGGACAAGGCTGCTTAGGGTTGTGTTGGGAAGCTTGCTGTAGCCATAGCAAATACTAGAAATGATTAGCTTAGACCCAGTGTTTTGACTGACAGTTGTGGAGTCTTCAGTCTGTCCTACTGTGTTTGGGCTTGTGGTGATGTAGCAGATCTCTGGCAGGAGGGGTTGCTAGAGGAAAAATTGCTTACCTCATGGGAAACGAAAGAGAGAGGGGATAAGGTTGGAGTTCCAACATCCCCCTGAGAGTATATACCCAATGATCTAGAGCAGTGGTTCTCAACCTTCCTAATGCTACGACTTTTCAATATAGTTCCTCATGTTGTGGTGACCCCCGACCATAAAATTATTCTCATTGCTACTTCATAACTGTAATTTTGCTACTGTTATCAGTCATAATGTAAATCTCTGTGTTTGACCAATGGTCTTATGTGACCCCTGTGAAAGGATCCTTCAACTCCCAAAAAGGTCATAACCCACAGGTTGAGAATTATTGATCTATAGATTTCCCACCAGGTCCCACCTCTTAAAGTTTTCGAGACCTCCTGATAGTACCTCTTAAGAAACTGGCCAAGCCTTTATCACCTGAACCTTTGGGGGGGCATTAAGATAAAAACTATAGCAACAGTAAGCCAGATGTGGTAGTGCATGCCTTAAGTCCTAGCACTTGGGAGGCAGAGACAAACAGATCTCTGTGAGTTTGAGGCCAGCATGCTTTACATAGTGAGTTCCAGGACAGCTGAGACCACATAGTAATACCCTGTCTCAAAAACAAAATGAAAACTATAACAATACTGAATGCATGATTACCTTCTGAAGATCTGAAATTTCAGAAAGTATAATCAGTTACACAGCCACAAAGTAGTTACATGGTCAGCCTTTGATATAAACCTTAGACTCCTGGGTTCCAGTGAGTTCTCCATGTGAACAGCATTCCCACATTATAACTCGTTGCTGGCAGATGTAAATGCAGCCTGTGCCATGAGAGAGAATTCTGAGACACTTGAACCTATTTTTTCAAGGCTTCAACTTGAGTCTGTTCCTCCAATTTGAATCCTTTGCTGTGACAAATTCTAGCCACAGAGACAACCATATACTAAATTTCGTGAATCTTCCTCTTATATCAGCAAATTTGAAAGCTAGACTTGGGATATACCTGACAAAAACCTATCTGTGAATGACTTTAAAACTGGAACATATATGAGTATATCTACCTGTGGGATGTTGCTCTGTTTCTTCAGGGTGCCAAAGAGTATATGAGATGTAGTTCAAAGATTGTCTAAGTTACTTTTCTGTTGCTGTTCTAAGACGCCATGGCCAAAGCAACTTATAGAAGGAAGAATGTTTTGGGAGCTTACAGTTTCAGAAGTTGGAATCTATGACCATTATGGCAGAGAGCATCACAGCAGGCAGACAGGCATGGCACTGGAGCAGTGGATGAGAGTTTATGTCTTGACCTACAAGCATGAGGCAGAGACAACTAAGTGGGCTTTTGAAACATCAAAGCCTGACCCCAGTGCCACATCTCCTCCAGCAGGTCAGGTCACACCTCCTAATTGTTCCCAAATACTTCAACCAACTAGGGACCAAGTATTCAAATATCTGAGCCTGTGGGGTCCTTTCTCCTTCAAACCTCTACAGGTTTAAATATAGCAATTGCATATAGTATCGAAAGCAATACTACAATCAAGCATTGCCCACCAAAAATTTTTTACCTAATATGTTGAAAAGATTAAGATATTAATGAATTCATCACTTGGAACAGAAAAACCCATGCTTTTTTTCAACCACTACAGCATGCGCGCGCACACACACACACAAGCTTTTAACGGATACAAAAGCCCAAACTATATATGGCAAAGAGTTTCAAAACAGTAACATCAGTATGATTAGGATGAAATACAGAATTAACAATGGAAAATATTGTTTAAAGCAACTTGATTTCTATTGATTGAAAAAAAAACTTGATGGAAACAATTTTTTATTTTCCTCTCAGAACCCAAATTATTCTAAGAACTCACCTCCTACATGACTACCATTTGATATTTAATCTCCAGATCTCTTTAGAGAAATTTGTCAGCATGGCAGATACAACCGAAAAGAAGTTCAAGAAGACTTCATAGAGAAAAAAAGAAAAACAACAACACAATTATTGACGTTGTTGGAGACATTCTTTAAAGGAACATTAATGAGATATAAATGAAATTTAATGATTTGATAAACTACCAAATGGTCATGAGAAATACATCTGTTATTTCTCAAAATAATAATATAATGACTCTCACATGTAATAACCTGCACCCCCCAAAACAAATTAGGTAGAAAAGTCATGCATCATGTTGTATGTGTGGGGGTCACAAACCTTTGTCAATGTGCTGAGTTACAGCTAATATAATTGTTTAAAGGGAAAGTTTCACAGAGAAGTTAAAATATAATTAAAGAAATTTTAAAGTTACCCTGAGGAGATATCTCAGTGTTTAAGAGAACTTGCTCATTCAAAGGGTCTGGATTTGGCTGCCAGCATCCATGTTGAGACATCCACAACCTCCTACAACTTCAGTTCCAGAGGACCCAACACTCTCTTCTGGCCTCTGCTGGTATGTACACACACACACACACACACACACACACACACACACACACACACATGAAAATAAATATTTTTAAAGTGAATTTTAATCTTAAATAATTCATCCCAACAGGAGTTATTATAATTCAGACAATTTATGTGTTGGAGTTTCTCCGTGTCACTCTCTATATAATACATCTTCTTTCCCCTCACTATTTCCTTCCCATTGCAAGCCCTGAATTTGAATATGACCAGGCCTTTTCCATAATTGATCCCTGATACTCAAATCAACTCCTCTTATGGAAAGCATTCAATAACATTTTTGAGACAAGCTCTATGTAGTCCAGGCTGGCCTCAAATTTGGCATGTAGATGAAAATGGCCTTTAACTTCTGGTCCTCCTTCCTCTACCTCCCAAGTGCTAGCATCACAGGTACCACCACTAGGCAGGGTATTTTAACAGGTGAATTGTAATTACTGTTGTTAAGAAGGGGAATGTGAAGGTAAGAAAGAAACTTTGTTTAAAAAAAAAAAAAAAAAAAAAAAAACATTGAATACTAATCCATTACCTCTCCCTATATCCAAAAGCAAGCTTTCCCAGCATCTCTACTCTTATGTCTATTTAGACATTTGAAGTGTGGTGTGTCTAAACAAGGATAAGAGTTGACCTGTGTGAGCTCTGTATTTGCTGACTCTCTAACGTCCATGATTCTGTCTACCGGTCTAGGCCTACACTGCTTATCTTCTTATTGGATTAGATAAAATCCCTAGACTTGATACCTACTGCATCGACATAGCTTGTGATCAGTTGGAACCAAAAAGCTGTTCATTTCAGAGACAGACAACAGTGGAAAAACAAGTGTGATGATCTGTAAGAATGGCAAGATCTCGTCACTGATCTACCAACCTTCTTCCTGTCCTTAAAAGCTAAGCCTGGCAGAATATAACTACAGCATTTCAGTCACATGAATTTTAGTGAAAAATCTTAGCTCTCAATCTGGGTGTTGTGGTACATCAGTCAGAAGGCTAAGACAGAAGGATCATGAATTTGAGGCCAGTTTGACTTATGGAACAGACTCTGTCTCAAAAACGACCCCCCCCAAAAAAAAAATAAAATAAAATTACTCTAAGAACTGTGTGTAAAGTATACAATATCTGTCTATATCATATTAATTTTTTAAGTGTTAACTCTGTGGTGAACTACCTCTTCAGTTCTCAAAATCAAAGTCACTTCTTCAGAAGGAGCACCTCAAACACTCCAAGTGGTAAAGAAGCAAACCATGTCATAACATCTGGAAGGGAACATTCCAGGCAGGCAATACAGAGAGGCAGGGCTACCTATGCTTCTTAAGTTACGGGGAGAACTTTGGCTTGTCTTTGAGACAGGAAGATGCTGGAGATTTTCACTTTCATTTTAACAGAATTATCTTTGCTGTTATGTTGGGAATGCACCTAAAAGAATAAAAAGTAATGGTAGACAGCCAGTTTTTTGGAAGCTATAGCCAATTATCTAGGTAAGAAGTAATGGGGACTGGAAACACGATACTAACAGTGTGGATAGGCTAAAGACTCACATTCAGGATGTGTCAAAGATTAAATCAGCAAGATTGCTGGTAGATTAAGTGTGGGGTTATAAGGAAAGAAATCAAGACTTTCCCTCAAGAAGTCTGGTTGGATCAGTTGAAGGGGTACTATGATAGGAATGAGCAAAACCCACAGAACAGGGGAGGAGAGAATCTTAGGAACTCCATCTTGGACAGTGTATGTTGTGCACAGACCATGTGTTTTTCTGATCTAGGGCTAAATTCTATTCTCAATCCTAGCCCAGACAAACCTCTGGTGTAGAAAGCTAGATCCCGAATCCTAATATACGGCTATAGACTAATACCTGCTTCATATAGACAAAACACCAGAAACCAAGATACTGTCAACAACCAGGTTCAGATTATTACTGCAAGCGATTGCACAATCCCATTTACCAGATGGGATCTTCTCCTATCCTGATTTTGGCTTGATTTTCCTGAACTTACACAATCCTCTGTATTCTTTATGATTCCCATGGCAACTTTAATGGTGTTAGTTTCCTCAAATCCAATTCTGGTTTTCCACCCTCTCACTAGTAGATCTAACTGCTATGTGCATGTCTCACATAGACCTTCTGTCTACACTGGGAAGAGTTTGATCACCTATGTCCAGAGAAAGCATAGCATATGTCGACTCTAAGTCATCTCTCTAACATTTATTGAAAGTAATGGAGTGATAGAGGGGGAAATAATGATTAAATGTTTGTGGTGGTTTGAATGAGAATGGGCTCATTCATATGTTTGAATACTTGGTCCCCAGTTTGTGGAGATGTTTGGAAAGGATTAGAAGGTGTGGCCTTGTTGGAGGTGGGGTTGCATTTTGAGGCTTCAAGGGCCTCCTGTTATTCCCAGGTCTGTTTCCCTGTTCTCTCTGCTTTCTGGTTTATGGATCTGGATGTGAGCTCTCAGCTGCAGTTTCAATGAGTTACAGTCCCTTCCCTGAAAACGAGGTGCTTTTCCAACCACATTTCTCACCAGATCATTTAACTTTGCAAATGTGTTTTTCTCAGTGATGTGAACTTATGATTAAATGTCAATTATCGGTAAGACGACCGGAAACAGATGACAAATCGGGCTTGGAATCCTCCAGAGCTTCGCTCTATGGCTCCTTCCCTTGAGACTCAAAAACCACAGGACGAGGTAGGTTTTTCGCCTCTGGAAACCGCTGAAGTCTTTCCCACAGAACACACCAATCTGATGCACAGTTGTTAAGGCCAAGGTGTTAGAGAAAGTCAGCAGGTTTTCCACTGCCGGTCCCCGACATCCTCGCAGTCTTTTGGCGGTGGAAAACCTCGAGCAGGCGAGAAGGCCCTAGAAAAACTACAATTCCCAGCAGGCGCCGCGGCAGTGAGAGTCTCCCCGGCGCGGTCCAGGCCCTATGAATGAAGTCGTCGCGAGGATTCTGGGAGAGGACAATGGCGGCGGCTGTGCTGCGGCCTGGGATGGGAAGGCTCCTTGAGATGGCGCCAGCCCTGGGGCCTTGGCCCCGGCTTTACAGCTCGTCCCCGGCCCTCGCCGAGGTGCTACGGCTGCCGCAGAAACAGCTAACGAGAGTTCTGTACCCGCTGCGGGAGCTGGAGCAGCACCTGGTCTCGGACACCGGGCCAGGCCTGATCCAACAGAGACTCTTCAACCCCAGCCTGGAGGACATCGCGAGGGCGGAGAGCGTCTTCGCGGCCACAGCCCGGAACCGCATCGAGTACCTGAGCTCGGCGGTCCGCCTAGACCACGCCCCGAGCCTGCAGCAGCCCGAGGTGAGAGAGCTTGAGTTCGCCCCTGCCCATTGCTTGTCACCCAACGTGAGGGATTTAAAAAAAAAAAAAAAATCAAACCAACAGAAAGCTCGGTGTGGATGGGTGCACCGCCTCTGTGTGCAAGTGCCCATGGAGGACCGCAGGGAGCCGCAACGTGGGTGCTGGGAATCGAACCTCGGTCCTCTGGAACAGCAGCCAGTGCCTTTTGTATTTCATGATTTGCCTGCATGCATGTCTGTGCACCACATGCTTGCTGTTGCCTTCAGAAGCCAGAAGAGGGCAATAGATCCCCCTGGAACCGGAGTTTCTGGCATTTGAAAGCAGCCATCTGGGCTGGGAATTGAACCAGAGTCCTCTCTGGCAGCAAGTGCACTTAACTACCGAACCATCTCTCCAACCCCGCAAATAGAACATTTAGTAAATAAACCACTCTTCAGTTCTCTAAGTTCTCCATTCTCCTTTTTGCCCCTCATACTAGGTGTGTTTCATAGGTCGGAGCAATGTTGGAAAATCCTCCTTGATAAAGGCCTTGTTTTCGCTGGCCCCTGATGTAGAAGTCAGAGTCTCAAAAAAACCGGTATGCTGGGTATCTCTTAAATTTTCTAAAATGAGACCTAAGTACTGGAAGGTGCAAGAGATGATAATTGCTAAGTTCCTAGAGAAGAGATTTCTTTTAAACAAGTAATAAGGTAAGACATATCATTAGTGCCCATGTATTTCCTGGGGGGGGGGCATATAGCTGAATTGACTGTAGAGGTCTTGCCAATATCTTGAGGAAAGCATCCTTTATCTAAATCTTCTCTAATTGCCAAATTAAGTATTTTATTGCTGTTTTCTGTTTTTTGTATATGTTAATAAGCATCTAGTTCTACATCGGTTGTAGGAAAAACAGGTTTAAAGTTGCGTTATCCTCTGTAATCCTATACCTTCTCTACATACACACTCTCATACATTCTTGCATATATGCCAGTCTTGCTTATTCTTTTACCCAAAGCCACTCTATTCTTGTTTTCACGGACACTCTGCTCTACTGGCTTCTGTCATTTCCCCCATCTACTTCCTTTGCAATTCTGCAGACTCAGCTGGAATCTAAAGTAGCCTTTTCGGAAAAACTCACCCCTGCTTCCCCTTACCTTAGCATCTGTTGGAATGCTCCATGTCCCCTACCCCTTTCATTAAGTTTAAGCCTTTGCATAAAACCACAAGGTGTTTGCTCCCCACTCCATGTAGTAGATTCTCTGACTTCATCACTAATGATTCCATTCCTTACACTTCAACTTCACTCCTCTTCTTCCTCACCAAATAAGCCAGCTAAACCAGGACTTCTAGATAGGATGGATTCCAGTCTTGTATAAGAGGACAGTGAATGAGGTTGGTTCTTTTCGTTCTAGACTATAGAGTTCTAAACACACTTTCTAACAGATGGACAAATAAGTAACCAGGAACTTAATCATCATTTATAAAGACCCTCTCCTTTGATAGGGTCTTTTCTAAGATCCAAACAATTGGCTTTAAATTGTTTGTCTTCCTTTCCTGATTCCTAAGTGTTTTATGAACACAAAAGCATAGTAGCTGTATTTTATCTTTGCATCAATTTTAATTGCACTTTATTTAATAATTGTGGTGTTGCACATTCTTTTAAAAAAAAATGTCTATGAGGACACTAAAACCCAGTTAGAAAGCATCTTGGTTTAGTGAAACTCTCGTTTGCAGATAAGAACTGTCCAACCTTGGATATGGTGTTTTAAGAACCTGTGTGATGAGATAAACATTTGATCAGCACCCAGCTCATTATTCTGTGTATTTGTTCATCAGAGAACTGGCTAATGGCAGACATACAGCTTCAGTCTGGGTGATGTTCAGACGGCAAGATAGGAAAGATTCTGAAATAGTTTGTCGATGTCTTTTTAATATGAAATGTAAAACTTTTAAGCTAAACGTATTTTATTAAAAAACAAATTGAAGAGACTTTAATTATTGGTGGCCACTAATCTTCACTTTTTTCCCTTTGCATTCATAATTATACTTCAACTTTTAATAAATATTTGTTGATTGAATACAAACATTTCTGGTCATGAAATAAAGGACATATTTTAAGCCAGCTTTTTTTTTTTTTTTTCCCATTTACTTTATCAGGGCCACACAAAGAAAATGAATTTTTTCAAAGTTGGAAAATATTTTACATTGGTGGACATGCCAGGTTATGGCTATAGAGCCCCGGAAGACTTTGTTGACATGGTAGAGACCTATCTAAAAGAACGGACGAAGTAAGAAAATTTCTTTCTTACAGTAGTTACACATTTAGTCCCAAAGCCTTTTTTAAATCAAGGGTATTCTACACATGGCAGACACTTCAGATTTATCAATTGACTTATTTGTAGGTGCATTTTATCCTCGTATTATTCTGCAATAATTGAGGACCAGGGTATACACCGCCTGTTTAGCTTTTGCCTATAGTTCAAGAAAATCTTAACTTCATTTATTTTCTCAAGGTGAAACTATAAAGAGTATTCAACAGTTAGTTCATTCATTTTTTTACAAAACCAAACTCTCAGCTGGCTAATTTTGAAAATTAAAATTGTTAGCTAATTGATTTAAGTAAAATTCAGTAAACTCTGTCTTCAAGTAGTTCACTCATCACAAACTCTAAAAATGTTGTCTTTATTTTTTTATCTCCATAAATAATCAAGCAATAATGTGTTTGAAGAATCACACAATCTAGAGGAAAATAATGTTAGGCTTCTGAAGTATATAAAAAATATTTATAGCAGGCAGTGGTGGTGCATTCCTTTAATCCTAGCAGAGGCAGGCAGATCTCTGAGTTTGAGGCTAGCCTGGTCTACAAAGAGACTTCCAGGATAGCCAGGGCCACATAGTAAAAGCCTGCCTTGAAAGAAACCAAAAAGAAAGAAAAGGAAAAAATATTCATTAAAAAAATAGACTAGGGATGTATCTCAGTAATAGAGTACTTGCCTAACTTGCTAAAGGCTCCAGATTTGATCTCAGCATCACAAATTAAATGTGTGTGTATACATATACATATATGTATGTATATGTATACATTTGTAGCTTTACATATAAAAGGTGCAAAATTAAAGTAATATTAAAATTATAATAAATTTGATTTTTGTCTCTTTTTCCACTAGACTTTTAAGTTCTTACAGGAGGGGTCTCATTTATCTTTCTGTCAAGACTCAGTCAGCTTAATATGTTCTTATTGAAATAAATTGGTATTTAGCAAATTTAGTTATTGAAAGTACAATAAACTGCATTGAGTCCTATTGGACCACAGAATGAAGTTCCTAGGAGAGAGATAGATGAATGAGTTTATCTTATATTGCCATTATTTTCTTTCTATTCTTACAGCTTGAAGAGAACATTTTTGTTAGTGGATAGTGTTGTTGGAATTACAAAGTTAGACAATATTGCCATAGAAATGTGTGAAGAATTTGCATTGCCTTACGTGGTAAGTGTTTCCTTAGCCTTACAGTGGCAATTAGAAATCACAGTTGGGATGCATATGCACATGTACTTGTTAGTAGTGAGCAGGTGTTTCCAGGAAGATAGAGGAGTCCCTGGGGAGAGGGTCCATAGAGAAGAATGCTTGCTACACAAGCATGGGGACCTGAGTTCTAGTCCTTAGCACCCACATGGGAAGCTCTGTGGTAACACGCATGCCCATAACCCTAGTGCTGTACAGATTGAAGACCAGGGGATCGCATGATTGCTGGCTACCAGCCCGGCTCCACATTCAGGGAGAGGCCCTGGCTCAGAGGAAAATGGCAAGAGCGATGGAATAGACACATGCCCTCCTCTGGCCTCTGCAGGCAGACCCATGTGCACATGTGTACACACACACACACACACACACACACACACACACACACACACAACACATGTATACATCACATATACACCAAAAAAAAAAAATCAAAAGTGCCCTTGAGTTCTGTGACACTTTCTTATTTTTTTTCCTTCTTTCAGCTTTAATTTTTTAAATTTATGGAGAGGGAGGAAGGGGTGTGTGTGTGTGTGTGTGTGTGTGTGTGTGTGTGTGTGTGAGAGAGAGAGAGAGAGAGAGAGAGAGAGAGAGAGAGAGAGAGAGAGAGAAAACACATGTGTGTACACATACACATGCCTGTGTCACCTGTATGCAGATGCCTATGAAGGCCAGAAGAGGGCAGCAGATTTCTCTGAAGCTGGAGTTAGAGGCGGTTGTGAGCCACCCACTGGGAGTGCTGGAAACTGAACTCAGGCCCTCTTAAAGAACAGTGTGTGCTCTTAACATATTGGAGCTATACAAGCTTTACCTTTACAGTCAGTTTCTTAAACTGTTTATCTAGTGTTCTGAAATGCCTTCCTTCCCAAGGTGTTTTTTTATGGGAATACAAACATTTGTCCCAAACACGTTACTAACTCTTGAACAGCAGCTCATGGTCTAGTACTTACGAAGATGTAACTAAAACTGCACCAGAAACTGAGATGATTCCAACATTTTTTTAAGAATATAAAAATTCTACACACAAGTAGAATTTTTATATTCTTTAAAAAATTATTTTCTGAGCTGGAGAGATGGCCAGCTGTTGGGAGCCCTGCTGTTCTTCCAGGGGACCTCGGTTTCATTTCCAGCACCCACTTGTCAGCTCACAACTATCTGTAACTCCAGTTCCAGAGGATCTGACACCCTCACACAGACATACATGCAGGCACATGAAATAAAAAAGATAACTAAAAATTTATTTTAGGAATATCTCATTAGATTTATTTTTTCTCTACTAGCATAAAATTGACCTACACCAAAATGCAGGTCAGTAGGTCAGTGTCCACATTAATTTTACTTTGTAATACTTCCAGATAGACTTTTAAAGTTTCTTTTTAAGGGAAGTGAAGAACTCAGTGACTGTAATTTACTTTTCAAAGAATGTCAGAAACCACTAAAGTGAAGCAGTGAAGTTGCATGGGAATAAAGCCATGCAACTCGGCAGCCGCTTTTGTTGTATTCTTGGAATTGTGACGTTCTTGGGATTTGCAGAAGTCCTAGGAAGTATTAGGGACACTGTCATAATGCATCAAGGAATTAGTATAAAATGACTCAGTATTATCAAACTGGCTGTGAAGTACTAGTAGTCCTGATTGAGTATCCCAGGTACCACTTTGTGAATCATATATTTCCGTCAGTTCTAGCTGAAGGGAATACTTTCTTCTTTAGAAAAGGAATTAAGATATCAGCAATAATCCAAGTACCCAAGAAGGAGGGAAAAGGGCAAACAAAAAGATGACTTTAAATTTTAGCCTAGGGGAGTTATAGTTCAGTGAAATACCATTTGCCTAGCATGGATGAGCCCCACCACCAGCAGCTTCAAGTAAGAGTGTATTGGGTGTTTGAGGGTTTAATGTTCCCTGAGAGAACCTGATAGATTGAAATTTCACTTCTTCCTTGATTTGTAATCACCCGTGATCTGACCTTCCTCCACTACTTTGTAGTTGGGTGAGTAACAGTCTAGATTTACCGAGAATACAACCATAGCAGATATGGCCAACCGATCACCCAATTTCTAATTTCCCTTTAGAGTGCTACATGTAGAATTGAACTTTGTTTCCAAAATTGTTACGTATTGGCAGCTTTATGTGGTTCAACCAAGTTATAGTCACTTAAATATTCTTAGACTATAAAATACATTTTAATCGCATAAAACAGCTGACGTCAGTTATAAATGTGGCTCAGTGGTTCTCACTGATCTTTAAAGTCCAAGGCATTATGGTCATGCACTAAAAGCATTGTTAAGTAGTGGACACACAGTGCACACTTCATATGTAACATATTTTAGCTCATCTCATCATCAGGGCAAATTATGTATGGTTTGTTTTTATTCTGTAGATGAGATTGTAGATAGAGATTAAGAAATTTACATGAACCAACTCAACTGAACTGAAAAATTATAGTTAAAATGTGTAAAACTATATTGATAAATTTTATTTCTAATACTTAAATTATTTTCCTGTAGATGATATTAACAAAAATTGACAGATCTTCCAAGGGCTATCTTTTAAAACAAGTGCTTCAGATCCAGAAGTTCGTCAACACACAAACACAAGGCTGTTTTCCTCAGTTATTTCCTATAAGGTAAGAATCAAATTAAATTGCTCTAATAACATTGCATGCTAAAAGACTGTACTAGGCAGATCTCTGTTGAGTTCAAGACCAGCCTGGTCTACAAAGCAAGTTCCAGGGCAGCCAGAACTGTTACACAGAAAAACCCTATCTTAAAAAGACAGGAAGGAAGAAGGAAGGAAGGAAGGGAGGAAGGGAGGAAGGGAGAGAGAAAGGAAGGAGAGAGAGAAAGGAAAAAAGCCTTCACTATGAAATCAGTGTTCCTTGATGGAGGTGCCACTTAGGAAACTGAATTTAGCTGTGCGTTCTCAGTACAGTCTGTTAGTACTTTATTCAGTCTCTTTTTTTCATGCTGGCTCTTCCTTGTAGGTGCTTCCTTCTCTTTCTACTTCAGCCTGGCTCAGCCCTAGGCCATGACTGAAATGAAAACTTGACAAAGCAGCTTTTACTTGTTGATTTAGCTATTGTGTGTGGGCGCACATTCATGCAGTGGTGGGCCTGTGGAGGGCAGAGGGCACCCTTTGGAGTCACTTCTTTCCCGTCTGCCACCTGGGGGATCTGCCACTTGAACGCTGGTCCTCAGGCTTTCAGTCAAGCCCGTCTAACTGATGAGCTGTCTCACCAGCCCGGCTCCTTAATTTCAGTGAGCACTACTTATCTTGTAGTAAAAAGCTCATTCAGGCCCTGACAGATCAGTTTGCCTAAAAATTGACAGGCTGTGTAGAGCTGAGTTCAAGACCGGCCTGGACTACATAGTAGGACCCTCTCCCTCAAAAAAATAATTTAAAAATTTAATATAAAATAGACCTATATAAAGAAGAAAAATTATTTCAAGTTTGAATTAAAGTAAACAGACAGACTAGGTATTTTCTGAGCTGGTCAGTTTTGGGACACTCTGATAGGGTTTCATGAAAAACTTGGGTTTTTACTTCTATTGTGTATCTTGGGAATAGTAAGTAACGTGTACTGAGGTAGATGGAGCATCAATCTCTGGTTTCCTTGCCCTGACTTGTTTGTGGGAGGCACCGTGGTAATTTGTGAGAAGATAAAAATCCTTGTAACCGTTTGGTGGGGGTAGACTGCCCCCTTAACTACATTAGTCACATTAGTCTAGAGCAGATGGAAATTGAGATTGTGAATGTGCCTTTCAGGATCCACCTCCTCCAATATGCTCTTCTCGTTCACCTACGTTCAGATCTGTCCTGTTCCTTTGCCTTCATCCTACAAGTGCAGTGGAAATCCTGGAGGTGGGACTAATGTCCTAATTCCTCCAGAGCCCTCGGCGTTGTCCTAGAAAACAGCCACTGACTTGAACTGTTTAGGAAGAAATAAAAGGGGTTTAAAAAACACACAAAGTTAAACTAGCAAATCATGGCTAATATATACCTATACTGGAAAAAAAATGTCAATTTTAGTTACTATAAGCTGAGTTTGAATTAACAGCATGATGTTACAGGGGAAATTAATAATTTTGGGAGCTACATCAATGGAATTATGGAGTTCCAAAAAAGGGACTGATGAGGCAATAGCCCCACACTTTGTATACATATACTATATCCCAAAAACGTGTCCTGACAGATTGTGGCTTGACATTAACTAAAGCTATATAAAAACAGATGAGTTGGGGGGAGGTGCTGCACATACAGCACGCTGCATTGATCTCCAGAGTAAACATGCTGGTTTCACATAGAAGGTTAAAGTGAGAAATGGCGTTACAGAGGATCTACTGAAGTGGAAGGGCATGGGCCTTAGGGTCAGATAACATGTGGGTTTCTGTTAGAGGCTACCGGTTTTAAAGCAACTTGTTTTTTTCTGAGTCCATTTTCTCACTGGTAAATGTCACTAGAAGGATCATGTGTTGTGATTGATATATATACTTTAAATACATAATTTCATTTCTTGCCAGTCATCAGTGGCAGGGTTAGGCTTAAGAGCCACATTATTGGATTCCTGGTGTTTTATAAAGGCATTTGCTTTTTTAGACGTGACAGCTTTCTCTGCTGCATGACCCTGACACACATAGTTACCACATGTAACCAAAGCCCTGCAGAAAGCCACACAGCACTCAGAATTGAGACATGGAAGCCTATTGTCCTGAAAGAAATTCGCCATCCCTTTAACCCAGCAGTCATTCATAGGAATGTGCTCATGGCTCTCAAACCTTGGTAGACTTGTATACACCTGCTCACTTGCTTGTTAAAGCTCCAGACATTCCTTCAGAGGGAATTTGGCCTATTCACAATTGAGTACTGTAAATAAGTCAGGTTTTATTTTATTTTCTTCCTGTATTCTCTTAAGACAGTGGCTCTCAACCTTCCTAATGCTGCGGCCCTTTAATACAGTTCATGTTGTGGTGACCCCCAACCATAAAATTATTTTCATTGCTACTTCATAACTGTAATTTTGCTTCTGTTGTAAATTATAATGTAAATATTTTTGGAGATAGAGGTTTGTCAAAGGGGTCAAGACCCACAGGTTGAGAACTGCTGTCTTAAGAGAAAGGTAAAGACACTTAGTCTGGAAAGATTTGGCTTTGAACCAAAGACAAAAATTAAGTGATAATCTTTATGCATGGACTCTGCCCCAATACGATAGAAAAGTATAAATGTAAAATGTCCATATAGATTAATATTACAAATGGTATATTTTATAAATGATATAGGAAAAATAGGTGAGTAGGCATAGTCTAATTGCCTGTGTACTTTTGTGTAGTAAAATTCCAAGCAGATGAGAACTGACTCTGGGGACAGAATTGTGAGTTAACAGAAACATTGCACATTAATGCAGAGTGCCAGTTAGTGTGTGAACCATCCAACTTACTTCCATCTCTCCTTTAAATTGTACATGCTTAGTTCACTTGTAAAAGCCTTCAGAAGACTGGTTTTGGCCTGGTAGTTTTAGCCAGAAAATCCAAACTGCTGTCCACATTAACAGAACTGGCAGCACCACAGGAGATTCCACCTTTTATAAAACCAGAGGATGTTCAGGCCTGAGAGACCACAGTTGTCCACTTCTGTGTGGATGGAGACAGACACATGACAGTCACACTGTGTGGTGATGATTATTTTTAACCTCAGAATACTTCAAGATGTTTGAATTTTTATCACAAAAAGACCAAACTATATCAGGACTTACTCTGGAGAAGAGAAAGCAAGATGGAAGGTGTGGTAAAATGTTGAGAATCCTGAAAGAACTGGATCGGATGCTGTGGGTCATCAGCACAGATGAGTGGGTCTGTTTAGATAGTGCAGAATACTGCCTGAAACTGACTAGAGAGAAGGGAGATACTGGATCGGACGCTGTGGGTCATCAGCATAGATGAGTGGGTCTGTTTTAGATAGTGCAGAATACTGCCTGAAACAGAAGGGAGATAGGACAGACGAAAAGGCGTTGCACTAACATGGCACCGTAAGAGTTGGTTTAGAGAAAAAACAACTTTGCATAACATGAATTCAGTTCTGTTGTAAGTTCAGTTTTCTTCTCTTTTCCCAGTGCAGTGACCTATTCTGGAGTCCATCTGTTGAAATGCTTTATAGCAGATGTGACAGGAAGTCTTAAGTAAACGCTCCCAGGGTAGATGAAGGTTCAGCGTTCTTCATGTCAACTGGAGTTAAACATCTCGAAGAATTCCAATATTGTTTTAAATATTGTGCATCTCAACTTGCAGGAGAATCAGCAAGCTTTAAAACCTGCATCATCCTGAAGCAAAAATGAATTTGTTGGGGGTGAGGGTTATAATTAAATCATAATGTTCATTAGGACAGATGCTAGCTGCTTTTTCTATTTTAACAAACTGACAAGTCCAAGAGCATATAGAAATACATGAAGTGAGACTCTGTTACTACTATGTGGAGAGGTTTGTTATATTATTAATTTTTTGTCTTATAAAAAGTGTCTACAGTCTTTAATGTTGTAAATGTGAACTAGGTAAGGTGGGGGTGCCTTTCTGTAAAGCATGCATAGGTAAGTAGAAAAGTAAAGGACCTCATGTATGCTTATAATTCTTCCTCTAGTCTTTATTTGAATATGAAAAAAATTCTCAAAATTTGCCAGGTTATGGAAACACCAGTCTTGTAGAATTGTTCACTGCCCTTTGGGTGAGCACAGGATTGATGATCAGAATCCAGGATACAGGTTCTCCTTCTAGTGTGTGTTATTACTTGGTCCTTGGGAAAATCACCTGGTGTTTGCTACCTCGTTGGTGGCTATCAGCACCTTAGCTTTGAAAGCTAACGAGTTATGTGGATAACAGCTGTACATTTGCAAGCCCAAACCAGCCAAAGGACCAACACAACTTATAGGCTTTTTTACAAAAAGCCTTCCACCCTGAAACAAGTAGCAGAGGTAAGAGGACCTAGCTTTAAGTGAGGAGATGGATTCACAGTCGGAGGACAGCTTGAATCACTGTACTGCAGTTAGAACGGGAAGACTGGCTTTGCCCTGCAGCTCACAGGAGCAGACTTCTTATAGAGATCAACTCTTCATGCAGAATCTTAGTGTTTTCAAAGGGAGACTGCTGTCAAGATGTTAGAGCTGCAGTAAGGCTGTGCAACTTTGTGCCTTTTTAAAAACTCAATGGTAAATGTTTTCAGTTGCTTTATAATTGATAAAGTTAGTCTATTTTATCCTAATTGGCAGTATTTAAAGCCAAAAAAAAAATTTTTTTAAAATGGCTGAGGCCGCCATGGAACTGGAGCAGGCCCTCTGGATAAGTAAGACAGTTGATTAGCTTGAGTTGTTTGGGAGGCCCCCAGGCAGTAGAGCCGGGACCTGTCCTTGGTGCATGAGCTGGCTCTTTGAAGCCTGGGACCTATGCTGGGACACTTTGCTCAGCCTTGGTGTAGGGAGGGGACTGGACCTGCCTTGGCTGAGTCTACCAGGCTGGGCTGACTCCCCAGGGGAGACCTTGCCTTAGAGGAGGTGGGAATGGGGGGTGGATTGGGGGGAAGGGCTGGGGAGTGGGAGGAGGGAGGATGGGGGAATCTGTGGCTGATATGTGAAATTAAGTTAATTTTAAAATAAAAATATTAAATAAAAAAATTTCACAAAGCAAAACATAGGTGTCAGAAGAATTAATTCAAAGGCATCCTTCTGCCAGAAGCAGAGCTATCAAAGCTTCCCATGGTAGCATTCTTGTGAGGTGGTGAAGTAGAAGGAAAGCTTGCCCAGCATGCCTGGCCACCAGGACACTGGTGCTTGTGTTGAGGGACTTTGTGAGCAGCCTCAAGACATGGACCTGTAGTGCAAGAGAATGTAGTTGAGTGGTGAAGCCATGGCCTAGCATAGATGACGCACTAGGTTCCATTCCCACCCAAACACAAAAACTTTGGGTTTTCTTTGAGACCAGAGGATGAAGCAGGTATACTCTTCCCAGGTGCACATACCTAAGTGCCAAGCAATTCCTGTAGCTTGTATAAGCCCAGAGGTTCACACTCACACATATATACACACATACGCTACATACACAGATCACGCATCTTAAAAAGCCGGGACAGGTCCCCAGAGCAGAAGGCAAGGTCCAGCCCTACTCAACACTGGTTGACACAGTAGTGTCAGAGGATTTGAAAAGACAAGAGTTCTCATACACTGCACTTAAAAAATGACTGGAACGCCTAATGTTCCTTTCAGCCCGTATGAAATGCTAAGAACTGCAAGTGTTTCAGATTACAGAATTTACGACTATTTGAGTGTCCCATATCCAAGAGTCCAAAATCAAAACTATTCCACACTTGTAACTTTTTTGAGCCTCATGTTTGTGGTCAAAGTGTTTGAGAGCAGAAAGCAGTTGTACTCTAGTTGAAGTGAGTATGGAAAGTCCAGATACACAGCCCACCATTCCCACCCTCAGGCCTTTGAGGCAAGTGTCCAGCTGTGCCCAGGCCTGCAGGCTTTATAGGCTTGTGCTGTCATTGGACAGCTGGTCACTACAGAGGACAAGGGGAGGACTCCTTTTTTCCTAAGAAGCTCCCTCTTTCTGGCCTGAGGGCCAAGTGGATTCTCCATAACCACCATTTCCGGGCGCAGTTGTACAGGTATGTCAAAAGTCAGGTGATGGCATTGATCCCAGGTTGCAAATTTATGAAATTCCTTGCATACACTCACCCACTTCTTAGCTGCATTCCATAAAAACAAGAAAGAAGAAAACTCCAAAAGCCTTGTAATATACCCTCTTGTAATATACCCTCTTGTAATATACCCTCTTAAGAGTTACAGTGATAAAATGAAGATTCAATAGTTTTAACCATTATTCAAGTAATGGCAAATCTTTTGATAATTCATCTTAGTACCGGCATACACACTGTACTCAAGAGAAGAACCTGGGCAGGTGAGATGGCCCAGCGAGTAAACACACATGCTGCTAAGCCTGACAATCTCAACTCCACCCTGGGACCTACAGATGGAAGGAGAGACCCAACTCTCACAAGTTACCCTCTGATGTCAACACACATGCGCACGTGCATGCACACACACAAACCTTTATGGTGCTTCCTTGCTACTCTCCAAACTTGCTCCGTTTACCCTCAGATACATAAGATTTTGTGAACTCGGGATCTTAACTCCCTAGTAAATCCTAAACATCTAATTTTCAGAAACCTGAAACCTACTTGCTTCAGTCAAGAAGGTAGGTGTTACTTAGGGGCAGACAGTGACACTTTTCCTATTTCACACCCTCCGGTCAAAGCCAAGTAAACACTAACTGAGGAACTGACAGCTGCTGCTGTAAACGTTTATTGAACTGGCGTGCACTCCTGTGGAAAGTTGCACAGAAGCAGCAGCTCCTGGCCCAAGCAGTGTTGCCAGCTCTCAGCAGTGCCACTTAAAGCAGAAGAACCCCGAACCAGCTTGTTATCTGCTCACAGTTTCACATACGCACATCTACACTCCCATCAAAGCAAAAATATCATCAATGTCATCTGCCTCTTTAGCAGCTTCTGGAACACTGTGTGTTTGTCTCTTTGTCCGCAAACCAGTTTCATTTCCACCGCCTGCTGTGAGATTCCTGTGGATCCCTGTCTCCTTTGTTTTTAGGACAGGCTTTGAAAGTCTTCTCAAGACCTGCTTTCTGTTGGGACAGACATCTGTCCTCGGAAGTGCCCCATCTGCGCGGCTCCACTTAGCACTGGTGCCCCTGGCGCTCTTCAGAGTCCCTTCAGGGACCTGCTGGGTTTCCTTTAAAAGAGTTGACTGCAACTTTCTCTGCGGTTTCCTTTGTCTCGATAAAACTTTATGCTTTGATCTTTGTCTGGAAGGACACTTTGAAGTGCTGACAATGGAGCCTCGAAGAAGGCAGTTGCAAAGAGATGTTTTCATGCACTGTAGCTTCTTTGGTAAGCTAAAGGACAGAAGAGAAAAAGCTCAACTTACTCTGATGCCACAAAGTTCTCAAGCACTTTTAACTTCTCCACTGGTTTCCAACAGAAGTACGGTACAGTTATAAAAAGTACAGTTTGTTGTAAGTCCTGTGCCTGTGTGTATGTATAACCTCAAACATACCAAGTAAGGAAATGGGAGATCCAACCTAAGAGTGTGTTTTTCAGAGCCCGAATCCCTGATTCAGGATGCAGGCAAATGTGCCTCCATTTTGCCCTCAAAGTAACTCCCATAACTGCCCAGCAAGGTCACAAATGGTGAGACGGAGAGCCAGGGCCTTTCCCTCACGCTGATAATCTGTTCCCAGGGTAAACAGGTGGAAATCGCAAAATATCACAAATGGAAAGTGCTGCAGTCAGAATCCATTCCTAGCTAAGTTCATGCTGTGGCAGGAAATGAACAGAGCAAAGGAATCAAAGTGAAGAGGGGGCTTCTGGCGGAGACAAACTGACAGCTGTGAGATACCCCAAGTGTGAGTTGTACTGTACCCCCTTCAAGTCTGCAGCAGAACTCAGCTGGTGAGTCCAGGCAGTTGCTTCACCACTTATGGCTTATTCTGGCCTTGGTAAACTACTCGCTGTTGGTAAAGACTAACATGGCTCTATGTGCCTTACCCAATTCCCTTCATTCTTAAAAAAAATCATCATCATCATCATCATTTGAGGAAACCCTGTCTAATAAGCAATTCATGACCATAAGCGGTGGCTTTTCACTGTGTAAAAAGTGGGTGCATCTCTGAATTGAAAAAAAAAAAAAAAAAAAAAGAATCAAGAACCGAGCTGAGTTCTAGATGTCCAGTTCCAGTACCTGAGCAAAACCATCTCTTTATGTATGAAATGGGAATGAGAATGCCACCTTCCAGAGTACTGTGGACACTAAATGTTTTACAAAACGTACTACAGAAAAAAAAAATGTACTAATGAACAGCAACAGGGCAACATGGTCACTATATCATGAGAAGTAGAGGCTAACAGTTTAACCAATAAACCTGAGTTTGCTACCCCTCTTGCTAACCATTCACTGTTATGATTTGTTTCTTCACTCTTCTAAACTGTTCTTTGAGGTAAGAACCATGATAAACTGAACACACCAATATGTGAACATCCAGCTGCTGTAAGCATCAAACCTGACCCTGACCCCTGCAGCCTGTGTGGGCCTCATAGACAGAAGCAGTCACTTCTCTGACATCCTCACCCAGCTGAGCTGATGCTGTTCACAGAAGGGTGCCTCCCTCTAGAACATGAGCTCCCGAGGACTAAGACTGCTGCATGCTTTGAAGGCCACAGGCAATCTTAATGCGTTCTGAATGAACCAGCTGGAATGATGAGGCATAAATCAGTAAGTCCAGCAAACCGTTCATTCACTTTCTTCCTGCTAACTGCCCAGACACCATGAGCAGCACATGAAACTGTACTGAGTAGGTCTTATGTTAGCACCCTGAGGGCAGCTAGCCATCCCAATTTAAACAAAGGAGGTAATGCACATCTGGGCACTTTCTTACTGAAAAGAGAAAGAACTTTTCTAACATAATTACCTATAACCCTGAGCTTCCACATGTCTAAGCCTGTTACTCTTAAGAAGTTTGCTGCCCAGATAGGTGGCCTGAGCCTTGAGCTTTTTGCTCCGGCACCACAGGACTGCCATTTGGATTTCTTCAGAAAGCTGGGTGAAAGTCTTGGTCACCCGGATTCTCTGCACAATATTGTGAGCAGCCCGGGAAGTTCTCGTCAGCTTTCGAGAGGAAAGTTTGCTGGACTGAGAGCATTTCAACTCAAGGCTGGTCTCCTGAAATATAAAACAGTGAGAAAGATAAACTGAAAATGATACTGACTTGTAAATAAAGAACAAGAGTTTTAGAAAGCTAATTCATTTTTTTTTAAATTTCAAATAATTACGTCTTTTCTCTTTCTTTCTTTCTTTCTTTCTTTCTCTCTTTCTTTCTTTTTTTGTAAAGAAACTCTTAATATATTGACCTGTCCTTTTTATCCATTCTCTTAACACTACTTTTTACCAAGGTTAAGTCCTATCTGCCTTCTCATTAAATGTACACAGAAAACCCAAAATAAAGCCAGGCAGTATGGTAGCACACCTTTAATCCTAGCAGAGGCAGAGGTAGGCAGATCTCTTTGAGTTCAAGGAGTTCCAGGACAGCCAGGGCTATACAAGAGAAACCCTGTCTTGAAAAACCAAAAAGAAAAGAAAGAGAGAAAACCCAAGATACTCTCACACACATATGTAACATACACAATAAAACTGATACCAGTCAAAGCCTAACGATGAAGGGAAAAAAATCACAAGTCTTTCACAGACATCGCTGGACTACCTTGTCTATTTGGGGGGTTGTTTCATTTTTTGACTTTATTTCTTTTATTGAAGACGTAACTTAGGACCGTGTGCATACTTGGCAAGTGGCCTGTATTCTGAGACAGGCTTCAACAAGTTCCCCAGGCTGATTTAAACTCACTCTAGTTCAGAGAGGCTTTGAACTTGCCATCCTCCTGCCTCAGCCTCCCGAGTAGCAGGATAACAAACCTGTGCCAGCAGGACTGCCCCAAACTACGGTTGTTTACCACTAATTTCTATCCCCCCAGGAACAATCCTCAAAATGGGTCATAAATGTTACAGAAAACATAAAGATGGGGAGCCCTGGAAAGCGCCCGGCATGGTGGCCTGTCAGTTGGTGAACAAGATAAAACGATGGAGCGTGCAACCCTCCCAGGCTTGCACCACTCTGACCAAAGATCTTTATTCAGCCTCTTCTACAGCAAGTCAAGTTTGGATTTTACTAGCTTTTTCTATTTTATGAAAACTATACCACCTACCAAGTCTACCTATCTTCCATTCAAAGCTTGCTTTCTTTCCCAATTTGTGGTGGCACACTTTGAATCCCAGTACTCAACAAGCAGAGACAGAAGGGTCTCTGAGGTCAGCCTGCTGGGCTACATAGTGAGCTCCAGGCCAATCAGGGCTGCACAGTGAGGTTCTGTCAAATAAATAAGTAAATAAATTCCCACCTTCAACAGGAACCTAAAGAAATAATTACAAAATTAAAGACCCTCTAGTATTGTTTTGTGATCAATAACTTGCTCTAAAAACAAGCTGAGCCTATGAATGCCAATTACAATATGGGAGCAATTACTCTTGAATAAGGAGGATGTTAATCAACCATATCAAGCCCAGCTCCCCTGTAAACTGGTTCTCAGGCTGCAGAGGTGGAAAGGCCCACAGACACCACAGTTCTTGAGACCAGAATTCAAAGATTCTCCCCAGGATGGCTGTAATAAGGAAATCATGTGGCCTGTATTCAAACCTGATCCCTGTCACTTAACTATATGGCCTAAAGAACTCCGAGACTTTCTATGCCTCATTTTCCTCTGTTGAAATATAAAAGCCAGGTGCTGGAGAGACGGCTCAGAGGTTAAGAGCAGGAGGCTGGAGAGATGGCTCAGAGGTTAAGAGCACTGGCTGCTCTTTCAGAGGTCCGGAGTTCAATTCCCATCAACCATATGGTGGCTCACAACCATCTATAGTTTGATCTTGTGCCTTCTTCTGACATGTAGGCAGAACACTATATACATAATAAATACAATTAAAAAAAAGAAATAGGAAAGCAGTGATGCAAGCACCTACCTCAAAGGGCTTTTCTAAGGATGATGGAAGTTAATACACATAAAGCATTTAAGATAGTGTCAGGTGCTCAAAGGACCTGCTGTTATGTTTCCTCCTTCTGAACTCATCAATTAGGCAAGATCAAAATGCAAGCTGCCATCTGTGTTAAAAAGTTCAAAAAAGATCTATGGGTTCAGGGCTGGAGAGATGGCTCAGCGGTTAAGAGCACTGGCTGCTCTTCCAGAGGTCCTGAGTTCAATTCCCAGCCACCACATGGTGGCTCACCACCATCTATAGTGGGATATGATGCCCTCTTCTGTAATAAAGTTGTACATGCAGACAGAGCACTCATATCCATAAAATAAATAAATAAATCTTTAAAAAAAAAAACCACGGGTTTTTGTGTGACATTTTGTTTGTGTTCTAACAAATAAAGCTTGCCCGGAGATCAGAGTGTGGAGCTAGCCACTAGTTAACCATAGAGGCCAGGCAGTGATGGCACATACCTTTAATCCCAGCACTTGGGATCTCATGCCTTTGATCCCAGCACTAGGGAGGAGGAAGCAGGAAGTGATATGCTGGGTGGAAAAAGGAATATAAGGCAGGAGGAGACAGGAGCTCAGCCCCTTTCAGGCTGAGGAGTTGTTCCTTTGTCTCTCTGATCTTTCAGCATTTACCCTGAAATCTGGCTCTGGGTTTTTATTACTAAGACCAATTAGGATTCGCACTACAGGTTCTTCAAAATGAGTAAGAGTTCTTAAATAAAATGGGAGAAATAACCCCAAAAGGAAACCAGACAAAGGGCAATAAAAGTCAAGCAGTTACCGGTGACGTACTTATCAGTCAGGAAATCCAGAACAATTTTCCGACATTATTAAAAGGTACCAAGTTAAAGCTTGAACCCCAAAAGAATGGCTGGCACCTCAGGACAGAGGAGGAAGACAAAATGACTGTTACTAACAACATCTGCCATCAGTTAAATGCTTACCACACTCAAGAGTCCATCTAACACTTCACATGTATTGAAGCTAGCCCAAAGTTAGGAGTGTGGAGAGAAGGGAGGTATAGCGAGGTCAGAGAACTTAGAGATCACACAGCTACAAAGTCCGTGCTCTTAAACTGCTCACCATCCGTACTTCAGATGGGCCATATGGTTACTTTAAAATTCCTATTGAAATTTAAAATGCCTACTGAAGCCCTTCTGAACACATTCTATGAACTGGAATAACCAGGATATTTTAAAAAATCCTGTCCTGTTCATTCAAAAGAACACACTGAGAACTAAGAATGCGACCAAGCTTATTAGAGGAAGTCCTGCTCCGTCCGTAGTGAGGAGCTTCCTCTAAACCTATAGAAATGAAGAGCTGGGTTAGTTAAGCCAGACAGACCTGAGGAGCCTTGTTTCGCAGCCGTCTGCACAAAGCCCGCACGTCAAATCCCGATGGCTTTTCTGTGGAATTAAAAAAAGGAAAAGAAAAACTCAGTCATAAGACTTTCAAACCGCCAACAAATTCTTAACTTTCTGACATTTCCTGCCAAGTTACTGCAAAGAAACCAAGAGAATAAAGCAAAGACCCAGGAAGGAACTAGAAGCGAAGCCTTGAAAACGGGTGACATTCATACCTCCCTAAATATAATCAGTGACTTCAGTGAGATTCTGAACTTTTTTCTACGAAATGCATGACTGTATCGTGCTTTCAAAGGCTTATTTTAAAAGTATGTGTTTAAAAAAGAAAAGAATAAAAATAAGTAAGTAAAATTTTAAAAGAAATGAGGGAGAGTTTGTGCTTATCCAAGCAACTCACCGTCCTTGGTCTTCTTACTCGTTTTCACTGGCTGTCCTAGGTCCACACTTCCCTGTAGATTGCTCTTCGCTTGTTCAGATGTTTTGGAAATTCTATCTAAAGTGTCTTCATTGATCTTTGGTAGGTGTTCTTTCATTAAAAACAGTTTATTTAGCAACTTAGTTACTCCTTTAGTGGCAACAGGTGCCGGCGTTTTCCCCTTAAAGAGTTCAGTGTAAGGTGGCCCCAGAAAGTCAGTAATATCAGAGGGAAAGGCAAAGTCTTTGAAGTAAGGCATGGGCTGAATCCTGGAGACCTCCTGATGCAAACCAAACAGTGGCTCATATAAGGCAATCAGCCTCCTTAAAAGTCCCTTGTGGAGAACCCTGGAAAGAAACAGAAGCTCAGGAATTAGCTAGATCGTCTGCAGATATGCAAGAAACACAAGATTCCAAACAGAAAATACACAGCTACAAGCTCTGCCACTATACATTAAACAAAACCAAACAAAATGCCTCTGGTGTATATTTGAAAACTGCCAGGTTAATCCACCCGGAACACAAAACTCCAAGTATTTGATGCTACACAAAGAGAACTTCCTAGAGACGTGTGTCAAGGATGTGTACATAAAAACCCTACAGGTATTTTATTGAGATGAGATTTCAGGTGCATTTCAAGTTCTTCACATTTTTGTGTTTTTGGATTTCCAAGTATAAACCACTGTTTTAATCAGTAAAATGTAAATCTCTTTTCATTTCAGAAAAAAGCAAAGTTAAACATTTTAAAACAATATGATTAGCAAGCCTAGCTTGGTGGTATACACCTACAATACTTGGAGGCTAAGGTAAGAAAACATGAATTCAGTCAGCCTGGGCTACATAGTAAGAGCCTCTCTTAATTATTTTATTAACAAAGTAATATTAGTAATTCAAATGCTATTATTTCTGATTAAGAATAAGCAGAATAAAAAGATGACTGAAAATACAAATGAGATATCTGGGTTAAGATATCAAAGCAAGGTTTATGTTTGAAGATAAAAAGAATCTTCTGGATTTGTGTTGTTTTGACAGTTTTGCTACATTTAAGTAGGAGCTAATGATCCAACTCTGTGCCGTTATCCAGCAAACCTTTTTATGCTGCACAAACACACAAGAAAATGCCTTTGGGGGAGGGGGTTGGAGAGACAGGACAGCAGTTAAGAGCACTGGCTGCTCTTCCAGAGATCCTGAGTTCAATTCCCAGCAACCACATGGTGGCTCACAAATATCTATAGTGGGAATCTGATGCCCTCTTGTGGCATAAAGGCACACATGCAGATAGAGCACAACACATACATAAAATAAATCTTAAAAAAGGAAAATGCCTTTTTTAGTGGGTATTACTATTTAGTATTGCTAGTGTTACTTACATCAACCAAATAGGTTTCAAAAGCAGCTATGTGTTAGGCAAAAGAAAAGTCCAGAGCATACAAGGCAGATCAAATTGTATTTCTAATTGCTACTAAAATTAGAAACCAGTTCAGAAAGGATCAAGATATGACTACCACAGGAACAGCAGCTTTTTCAAAAGCCTACCACAATATTACTATAGCCACCATTATTATTATTACTATTACCATTATTAGTATTATTACTACTATTACTATAGTTGCTAGGTCCTAGGAATTCACTGATGGTGTGGTTACAGAGCAAAGCCCACTCCTCTGGTATAACCACCAGCATTCAGCTTACAATCTGCAGATAAACTGTCCTGGGAACACAGGGAAACCCACACCTTCAGCTCCTATGGCCAACAGTGTGAAAGGAAACTGTGGGAACACTAACAAGAGATAAAACACAAAAGTAGAAACGTAAACATACCATAACCTGCTCACCAGCCCAATCATCACCAGGTTCAAAATAATGAATTCCTGCAGTACCAAATGCTTCACGGTCAACCTGGAGAATCAGTTTAAGTTGGCAAAACAAAACCAAAGGAACTTGAGACTTAAGTTAAAATTATGAAAGAAATAAGTTAGAAGTACAGAAGACTTTGAAGGTATTAAAGCCCCTAGCCAAAAGGCAAAGCTTTCAGAATTCCCACAGGTTACACCACCTTACAGCACAGCTTTCGAACAGAAGCTAAATATACCCAGACAGCCCCCATTCCAAAGAAGGTGTTCCCGTAGTCAAGGATACCGGAATGCCTTGCAGCAGCAGTCCAACAGGCGCAGTAACAACTTGCAGCCTCCCAAAACCTTCATCAGCACCACCTCCACCACCGGCTGGCTAGGGACGGCGTGGCTTTCGGTAACTCCCGGCTGAGTTTCACTTGACATAAACAGAAAAAGACATGACTTTCATTTTTAAACGCAACATTTCCAGAGTAGTATGCAAGTGAGGACTTGCTTTAGGCTCAGCCTGAGGTGGTTACGCCCACTAGCAACCCACTGTTCTTTCCCTCTCACCTACTGTGAGCCACATTTCAGAGTCCCACCAGTCTCTCCCATCAGTCAACAGGTGCCCCTTAGCAAAACACAATGTATGTATCTTGGCATAGCTGATGATATCTCAACACCGAGCAGAGACTACCAAAGGCATCCTGACAAAGCAATGGGCCACCTACTTGGCAGACAACAACTGTGACAAGTCTTCAATTGAGCCCTCCAAATTCATGTTTTTCAAACGCTTTAAGCACTGTTCTACCTGAAGGAGGAAGATCGGCTTAAATTAGACTGTGTGTAATACAACAGTGTCGTAGATATGACCAAGAACTCAAAGAAAGCAAACCTCCCAGGTGGAAACATACCACAGAAGACCTTCTCATTTAAGGACAAGGAAACCCAAATCCCAAAGCAATGGCTTCTGCTCACGAATATGAATTTAACTAACCCAACAAATTTCTCAATTCAAGAAATTCCTATGTGCCAAGTATTCAAGTATGCTTATAAATATAAGTCTCAATATTATAATTTGTTGAGGGAACATATTTACAGTAGTGAATCTAGTAAAAAAAGACAGCAAATTCTTTACTCAGTTTCAACAGTCTGTAAACACCAGAAATGAGGAAAATGACTTAGTCATAGAACAAATCTATATTGAACTCCTTAACCACATGCAAGGAATGTTGGGATATAACATGGTATACACTATATCCCAATTTCGAGTAATAAGGACAGATAACATAGAAAGTACTAACTTAATGCGAAAACAGGCATGCTTTATTGAAAATCGCAATCTCCCCTCTCTGCTTTTCCCTATAGCACTTCTTACCGGCTGGCATAGCCAGTCATTGACCGATTGGCTGCCTGACTGCCCTGTTCTCCAAACTATACTTAAGCTCCCCATGGACAATGTACCTTGTCCAGTTTGTTCACCCATGTAATCCAGTTCTTAGAACAGGGTTTAGTAGGCTCTCAGGGAAATACAAGCCATGTAGCATACAAAATGCCGTATAAACTCTCCGTCAGGAACGCCCACCAAGGGCCCTCCCTGGACTGCATCCACACTTGGAAGGATGTAAAGTTCCTGATGGGAACTGGTATTGGTAAGTGGCATATCTTACCAGAGCTACTTATATACTACTAAAAACCAAATCTACTTTAGCATAGTTCAAATCCTTAAATTCTCTGGGGCTGGCTCCTATCTTTCTAAGTCTGGATACCATCTTTGAAGATAAGTATTGACAGTCCAAGATGGTAATGCGCTTGGAAAGTACAGTGAGTGAAATATGGTTTGGGGTAAGGGAGGAAGGGAAAGGAAAAAACAGTTAAGAACTTCAGCAGAGAAGTTAATAAACAAGTTTGCTCTTGGGTTAGAAGACCTGGGTAAAAGCTGCCCCAAAAAGACAATGTAGGAAAAGACCATGATCCTCTTTGAGAGCATCCTCATCCCTCGGGCCTTAAGCAATGGGAGTATAGCTAACCAGCAAGAATGAGTCTGCACAGTGAGAGACTGTCTTTGCTATTGCTGCAGATCCAACACCAAGCACAGTGTCAACAGAGAACTTTGTGAAAAAATAAATACTGGAAAGATGGCTGTGACACACATGGGCAGCACTCTGAGCTTTGAGAGGGGACTTGCAGAATTAGCGAAGAGAGTATGTAAATGGCACACACAGAACCCAGCTCCAGCAGCTCTCGGCCATGGAGTCCTGGAGTTGAATGTCACAATACTTTATCTCCAAAACTTGCATGAAACCACTTTACACCACAACTTACCATAAACCCACTCACCCCAGCAGACTGCTGACTAGATTATGACCCCAGAAGACGTAAACCACAACACTAAACCTCAACTTTTCTTTTTTAAGATTTTAGGGCTCAAATTAGTTTACTCTTGAACTAGGCAAAGGCACTATTAAAGACTGTGCACACTGAAAAATCTGAAAGAATCAAAATATACTTCTTTTTGGGTTTTTGGTTTGGATTTTTGTTTTGTTTTGTTTTTAGACAGGGTGTTTCTACATAGCCCTGGTTCTCCTGGAACTCACTACATAGACCAGGAAGGCCTCAAACTAACAGAGATCCACCTGTCTCTGTTTCCCAAGTGCTGGGATTAAAGTCACACACCAGCTTTGAAATATGCTTCCTGATCATAAATTACCTTTTGAAAATATCTTGGGAAAATAAAAGGCCAAAATATACAACATGTAATTGTCTTATAAAATTATGAATCAAAATAATTTATGAACTTTCCATAAGTAACAAAATATAAGTGGCAGTGTGATCCTCATGTTCATCAGGCTACGTGTGGAGCACAGAGCTTCCCCTCACCTGTCGGAGAGCCAAATGGGGCTTGTGGTGGCCCAATCTGTTGTGATTGCTGTAGAGGACGGAGCATAACACGTCAACTTCCGCATCTAAGGTCCGGCTCCTGAGTGACCGTGTGACGAGACGGCACCTTTTCACGACAGCTGCAATGCAAATGTCTAAAGCAGAAACAGTTCAAACAAGACTCGGTATGTAGCTAGAGTTTTCCTGCCTTGCCCACAGTCAGGACAAATCTCTGTCACCCGCCAGTCCCACAGCCGCTCAAACCCAACCAAGTAAACACAGAGACTTTATATTGCTTACAAACTGTATGGCCGTGGCAGGCTTCTTGCTAACTTTTCTTATATCTTTAAGTAACCCATTCTACTTCTTATACACAACTAGTATCTTTACTTCTTATGAGCTTATTACTATTCTATACCTCGCCCCGTGGCTGGTGGCTTATCGGCGTCTTCACATGCTGCTGGTCATGGCAGCGGCTGCAGTGTCTCTGGTCGTCATGGCGGCGGCTACAGCGTCTCCTTCTGCCTTTCTGTCCTTTTATTTCTCCTCTCTGTTAGTCCCGCCTATCTTTCCTGCCTAGCCACAGCCGATCAGGTTTTATTTATTGATCAATCAAAACAACTTGACATACAGACCATCCCCCAGCACAGCCAAGTGCAGACCATCTCAAACACCTGCACTCAGGCCCATGGTCCTAATCATCCTCTATGCGGACCTGCTGGGTAACGCCACAAAGAAACCAAGAAGGGCTCCCACAGGACATACAGAACATCCCACAGCATCGGTATGCATTTCTACATCTACTGCATCAAATGCTGAAAGAAACATTCTGCTGTATCTGCCTTAAAGAAATCAAAACACAAATTAGCCTCAACTATAAAAAATGTAATAAAGGATTCCAGGTATGTAAGAAATTGGAAAATGGTGTCAGGTGAACAACGAGAACATCTGTTAAACATGAATGTGTGTACATGCCCTTACATCACTTTTTGCCATGACTGTTGAGTACTATGACTACTCTACAGTCATTATTTGGTGGTGATCACTTACTTACATCACTTACACTCCGAATACACAAAAGCCGGGCACATGCTACATGTCTCTAAAACTCTCACTTTGCAGGTAAGCAAGACAGAATGGATGAAGTCACAGCCTTCAAAGTCAAAGGAACTGTATTTAGATACCACTTTCTGATGAGAATATATAATACATTCAGCCATCTACCCATAAGTGCCCTCTGTGCATTCAACCAGCCTCACACTGAATATAGTCCCCCACATTCCATCTGTAACGTATTTCAGTAGCAGTCACACTGTATACAATATCATAAACAATCTATAGATAGAGTGAATGCATACAGAAAGATGTGAGTAGATCATACTGCAAATACGATCAATCATGTCAGAGACTTCAGCATGTGCCCAATTTTAAATAGAAGGATTCCTGGAACCAATCCCTCATGAATATCAGTGGGAATCTACATTCAGAAAAGAGAAACCACCAGGGCCACTGGAAGTTGAATTATGTAACTGAAGGGGTAATACCGATGTTTCCCATGACCAGCTGTGAAGCAGGTGTAATGAGCCACCTGGTGGCTCAAAAAGGAAACACACACACTCTAAGTGGAAAAATGTTCTCTGTCCCTCCCAACTATCTGGATTTTTGTTTTTGTTTTTGGGTTTTTGTTTTTGTGTTTTGAGACAGGGTTTCTCTGTGTAGCTTTACTCCTTTCCTGGAACTCACTCTGTAGCTCAGGCAGGCCTCGAACTCACAGAGATCCGCCTGCCTCTGCCTCCCAAGTGCTGGGATTAAAGGCGTGCATCACCACCACCCGGCCCTATCTGGAGAATTTAAATTAGCTACGAGTTGGTGAATTTTCCATACCATTGTTTTTTGTTTGTTTGTTTTTGTTTTTAATGTGACTAGAGAGGAATTAGAGTTTTAAACAGCATAGGAAAGATAGATGGGAAGAGAGGTGAGATGACGTGATAGGTTGTATTTAACAATTTTGAGCAAATGTGTCTATTTAATATTAACGACAGCTGCAATCATTCGACTGCCATACCAGACAGAGCTACAAATGCTTCATGGTATCAACTCTTTCATTCCCCAGTACAGCCTCAAGACACTGGTACTATTTTCAATTTCCATTTTAGAGTGGGCTAAAACCCCAGTTTTAGAAATAACAAAATTTCTTAGCTGACAGTCACAGGACCGTTGGCAGCTTAAAAAAAAAAAGTTAGATATGCGGTAACCTAGAAAATTACAGCGTTAATTTGGTAGCTAGGTCTCCTGGTCTGAACGTCCATTTGTGGTTAAACATTCTTCAGGCTGCGGGTAGGCTGTTCTCACACTGGGGTTATCACTTCACACACTTCAAAAGACCCCCTCACCCCATTACAGTATTTGCATTATGTTTTGATATTTTATTACATGTCTTTATTGAGTGTGAGTCTCGCCTTCTCCCACGTGAATGCCGGGGATCGATAAGCATGAAACTACCTTTTCATCCCGCCCACCCAACAGAATTTTCTAAAAAAAAAAAAAAAAAAAAAAGTCCTGTGAAGAAAGTCCTAGAAAAGATCCAGCCCATGATTTGGGACAGGGTAGATACAATCACCTGATTCCGCGAATACGCACCCTTCCACATCATATATATTAATTATAACTCACAACTCAGACCCCACTGAGCTGCCACACACACCCCAACTCCTTGGGAGTTCTTGTTTTCTAAATAAACTGCTAAAACTGTCTCGGAACTGAAATTGTTTTTATCGAGAAGAACCGAGGGACCCGAGGACTCCCTCGCCCGGCAAGGGAAAAAAATGAACTCTATTTTTGGGAAAAGCCCGAAGTCCGAGTGCAGGGTGCTTGGGGGGACAGCACAGGGTCCCTGGCAGCGTTTTGCACGCGCCGGGCCGGAGCTAGCCTTGCTTTCACGTTCCGGCTAACACCCGCAGGAGCCCAGCGGCTTCACGGTCCCGGACGCACTCTTGCAGCCGGGACCTTCCGCCCGGGGCGGCCCTTCCCGGCGTGCCCCGCGCTCAGGAAGTCCCACCCCCACCCACCCCACGTGAGCCGGCCCGCTGGCTCCGGGAGACGTGCCGGGCCTCCACGCGCGCCTTGCTCACCTAGGGTGGCGCTGCGGTCCTGCACCGTCAGTGTGCTGCTGCTGCCCGCCTGCGGGATCCTCACGCGGTTCCACGGCTCCGCGCCCCGCCGCACCGCAGCGGCCATCCTGCGCGCCGCCGGAGGGCCTGGGACCGCCGAGACGGGAGGTCGATGGAGCGAGAGGCCGGTGGAGCGGCCTAGGCGGGAGAGGGAGGGAGGGAGGAAGTGGGGGGCGGGCCCGAGGTGTGTGGCCCGCCCAGGGGGCGGAGTTACGCCGGGTCGGCCCTCCGGGAAAGGAGACAAGTAGTCTTTTTTGTTTGTTTGTTTTTTGGTTTTTCGAGACAGGGTTTCTCTGGGTAGCTTTGCGCCTTCCTGGAACTCGCTTTGGAGACCAGGCTGGCCTCGAATTCACAGAGATCCGCCTGCCTCTGCCTCCCGAGTGCTGGGATTAAAGGCGTGCGCCACCACCGTCTTAAATTCCTTCCAGAGTATTCTGAGGCACACAGAAGTTTGGAACAATTTGGAAGCTAGGTTTTTTTTACAGATGAGTCCGAGTGAGGTCCAGCCTTCAACTCCGCCTCAGGTATTTTGAAAAGAAGAACTCGGATTGTATTAAATGTGGAGTTCGTAACGATTTATTTTGAGTAGTCAAGGAAGACTGACATACCTTGGCTATCAACCCCACTTTGATAATAACAGAGAGACCCAGAGGTTGTCTGGATTACCACCGTCGTTGTCTCGGACAAAGTATTCCAAGCTCTGCTGGTCCTCATCTTGGTGATATCCTGATGATTGTTTATTCTCGGCTGTTGATATCATGTTATGTACTTAGGGTTCTTTTCACAATGTAGAGAGGAGCAGTTGGTGAGCATTAGAGACTGTTAGGTGACTTCATTCTGTCTTTGCTAGTTCTGTGATCCCAAAAAGCTGCTTCTCCAGACTTCAGTATGATTATGAGTAAAATAAAGACCTTCGTGGGTTATAGAATACATTAGAAGTGTACCTACTATACAAATATTTACTTACTAGACTTGTATTTAATGCAAGTAATCTTGCCTCGCTGAAACACTTCTGTCCTCTGTGTACCTGGCAGATACTTGCTCTTCCATCTGGACCATCTCCCTGAAACAACCTCACTTCCTCAGTCACCCTGGGACCATTATCTTTGATAATTCTTCCTAAACACCTATCCTCACTCTATAACTATTTAGATGCCCATCTAATGCACTGCCATTGTGCCCTTTTGATGGCCTATTTTGACTCTTTGCCACAGATTTTTTTTTTCTTTTCTTTTTTTTTTTTTTTTTTGGTTTTGGTTTTTTTTTTTTTTTTGGTTTTTCGAGACAGGGTTTCTCTGTGTAGTTTTGCGCCTTTCCTGGAGCTCACTTGGTAGCCCAGGCTGGCCTCGAACTCACAGAGATCCGCCTGCCTCTGCCTCCCGAGTGCTGGGATTAAAGGCGTGCGCCACCACCGCCCGGCCCAGGTTTTGGTTTTTCAAGACAGGGTTTCTCTGTGTAGCTTTGCGCCTTTTCCTGGAACTCACTTGGTAGTCCAGGCTGGCCTCGAACTCACAGAGATCTGCCTGGCTCTGCCTCCCGAGTGCTGGGATTAAAGGCATGCGCCACCACCGCCCGGCTTCTTTGCCACAGATTTAACAGATTGAAGCAACACAAAGCTATTGGATTTATGGAAGATAGGAAATACTCTTTGGGGGGGGGGGTTGTATGGTGCATGCACGTGTGCACGTGCCTATGTGGAGCTAACAGCAAAATTACAGTTATGAAGTAGCAATGAAAATAATTTTGTGGTTGGGGTCATCACAACATGAGGAACTGTATTAAAGGGTTGAAGCATTAGGAAGGCTAAGAACGACTGGGTTAGGTCTTCCTTTATAGCCGTCCACCTTTGTTTTTGAGTCAGGTTCTCCCACTGATTCTGGAACTCAGTATTTGGCTGCCAGTCCCCAGAAGCATCCCTCCATCCCCACCAACACCAGCTATAGGTATGAACCACCATGCCCAGCTTTTCCTAGGGTAATGAGGAACCTCTGAACTGAGGTTCTTATGTTTGCACATCAAGCACTTTACCCACTGAGACATCTCCCCAGCTTCTGTTCAGCCTTACTGAAGTAAAATTGGCTGTTTAAAGGGCCATTTCCTTCTGAAGCCCCTAAAGAATGTGTTTCCTTGTTTTTTCCAACTTTTAGTGGTTGCCTCGTTCTCTGGCTCATGCCCACCTTTTCCATGTTCAAAGTCAGTACCATAGCATCTTGTAGTATCTTCCCCTGTTCAGAGGAGACAAGGAGAGATGGAGTCAAGGCCCTGAGTGCAAGAGTCCACTTGAAGGTTAAAAAGCCGTATTATCTGAGCCCGAAAGAAAAGTTAAGGTAGCTATATATATGGACATGTTTATGAGGCAGGGGTAGGAAGACATGAGGGAGCCTAAGAATGAGAGGTCTGTTCTCGTGAAGGAATTTCTGAGGTCATAATGAGGAGTGGAGACAGAGATGGTGTTTTATGAGCAATGCGTATTGAAAGCAGAGCTTCTAGGAACTGGGCATTTGGAAGAATCCCAGTGCAGGTTTTCAAGTCATGCATGGAAAATTTTTAGACTCCAGAGAAAGACTAACTAACAGACACAGGTGACCATCAAACATGTGAAACCTTACATACCTCAGTAATTCAAGAAGTGCATACTGAAATATGCTTGTTTGAGCACGTGTAATCCTAGCATTCAGGAGACTGGGACAGGTGGGTCTCCTTAAGTTACAAACTGACCTACATAGCAAGACCCTGTCCCAAATTTAAAACAGAAAATAGGAACTAGTGATAACACTATATCCTCACAAGAAATCTGTTGTTTTCTAATAGTTCTGACAATAAAATTTTCTTCCCTATGCCCTCCAAAAATCTTAACATTGGTGTCAAATGTGTAAAGCAAATATGTAAAACAGAATTGTAGTGGCTAAGGGTGATGGTAGGCCCTCCCATTAATAAGGCCTTCTACTCTCGTTCCCATGGGTGGTTCACAAGCCCATACTTAGGAAGGGTTTGAAATCCTCTGGTGTAAATAGACTGATGCGAGCAATTTTTATGCTACATTAATGTGTGTGTGTGTGTGTTTCTTTTTTTTTATTCTATCTACTGTCTATGAGTGTTTTGCCTGGTTGCATATGTGTGTGTGTGTGTGTGTGTGTGTGTGTGTGTGTGTGTGTGTGTGTATAGATATATAGATATAGATGATGCCTGATGCCCACGAAGGTCAGAAGAGGCTGTCAGATCCTCTGGCCCTGGAGTTACAGATGGTGGTGAGCCACCATGTGGGTGCTGGAAACTGAACCCCGGCCCTCTGCAGAGCAGCCAGTCTTCCTACCCATTGAGCCATCTCTCCAGTCTCCTCAGGCATCTTTAAAATCAGTTTAGAAAGCTGATCTGTTGAAATTATACACTTATACATGATGGAATGCTCTGAAAAAAATTCTAAAAAGGTATTAACAGTGATCAGTTTTTATCAGTAGGGCAGACTTTTTTCCTCTATGACTTTGTATTTTTTATTTTAACATAGAAATTGTTGTGTTGAGAAAAATGATGTTTTCATGCTAAAATACACCAGAGACAGAGTGTGTGGGTGAAAGGGGGCAGGAGAGAGAGGAGATGCTCACGTGAGCCAGTATAATTCAGAGGCACATACTTTATGACCCATTCATTGGCCTTTCAGCTCTGATCCCACACTTGGGATTGTGATTCATGCTTTGGCCAGGTCGTTGTTAAACCACTGTGGGCCACTAGAGGGAGGGCGGCCACAAGAGGAGAGACGGTGCCCTCCCTCTTCAGCCCAGGTAGTGGCAGTTGGTCACTGACTTTTAACAGATCCCAGAAACACCCCCAGTAGTGCCAGCAGTGCCTTCTCAGTGACCTGTGTCCCAATTCTGCGGGTATCTTCCTCTAAAAACCTACCTTCTGATAGCCCAAGTCCCTGGTATTTCTTGTTTCGCTGGCTTCTAGAATGGTTACCAGAAAGCTATTTGTGCTAATGCACTGTTGTAGTTTAGCATTCCAGCTCTCAAATGTCCAGTTAACCTACAGATGTTCAATTCTTGAAGGTAAAGTGTGACATTCATCCCTTTTTACTAAAGGGTTCATGTAGCATGAATCTTAAAAGTTCTTATTAATAAAATCAAACCTGAGGCCAGTAATTGGGGTCAATGCTGGTAGATCAGAGAGACAGAACAAGCCACAGCTATCTCACCTTGCCAGTTCCTCAGCTGGTCCTGTTTCCTCAGACTGGAGGCCTCTGAGTCCTCATCCAGAATGAATCTCAGCTGAACTGTGTTGCTCCATAGCCTGAATGCTTAACCAGCCAAAATCTTCTAGTTTCTGGTTCTCACGCCTTATATATCTTTCTGCTTTCTACCACCACTCCCTGGGATTAAAGGCTGGCTTTCTGGGATTAAAGGTGTGTGTCACCATGCTTGGCTATTTCCAATGTGGCCTTGAACTCACAGAGATCCAGAGGGATTTCTATCTCTGGAATGCTAGGATTAAAGGTGTGAGTGCCACCATTTTCTAGCCTTTGTATCTAGTGGCTGTCTGTTCTCTGACCCCAGATAAATTTATTAGAGTACACAATATTTTGGGGAACACAATACCACCACAGGTTCAAGCTATTTGGAACCAGAGTGGTCCCAGGTAATAACCCCTCAGTGTGGGATTCAGTGGTTGATAGGATTATATCATTCGTTTTGAACACAATAACAATCTTTTTCATTAAAGCAATTGAATATGATAAGTGTGCTATGCTGTGTAGCCATGTTTAATCACACGAGATTGGCTGGAATGAAGAACTTTCTGAAGCCCACTGGGGACCAGAAACAAGTGGCAGTGATGCTTCTGAATGAACCAGAGAGCCTAAGGAAATGGCAGGACTGGGTCACTTACTCTCAGCTCCAGTGAAGAGCCAGAGCTTCTGTGGTAACAGCGAGTGATTCATTCGCTTGTTGTAGCAGGAATCTTAAAAGTACTTATTAATAAAATCAAACCCGAGGCCAGTTATAGGGGTCAATGCTGATAGATCAGAGAGACAGAACAAGCCACAGCTATCTCACCTTGCCAATTCCTCAGCTGGTCCTGTTTCCTCAGACTGGAAACTTCTGTGTCCTCATCCCAATAGCTCTCAGCTGAACTGCTGCTTAAAAGCCTGAATGCTTAATCAGCCACATGCTTAACCAGCCAAATGCCTCTTTTTTCTGCTCCTCAAGCCTTATATACCTTTCTCCTTTCTACCATCACTCCCTAGGATTAAAGGTTTGCTTCCTGGGATTAAAGGCGTGAGTCACCATGCCTGGCCGTTTCCAATGTGGCCTTGAACTGACAAAGATCCCAGATGGATTTCTGCCTCTGGAATGCTAGGATTAAAGGCGTGTGCTATCACTGCCTAACTAACACGTTGGGCGCCAGATGTAGAAGGAACCTTAAAAGTTCTTATTAATAAAATCAAACCTGAGGCGAGTTATTGGGGTCCATGCTGGTAGATCAGAGAGACAGAACAAGCCACAGCTATCTCACCTCTCAGCTGGTCTTGTCTCCTCAGACTGGAGGCCTCTGAGTCCTCATCCCGAATGGGTCTCAGCTACCATTGGCCTCTGCCCTGGGGTTTCTTCCTTGCCCCCAGGGTTCACATCCTTCTCCAGCAACATGAGTCGAAAGGTCGCCACTTTCTCCTGAATCTGCTGTTCTTCGTACCCCTGCTCTTCCATCATCTCCTCCAGCTCGAGGCATCGCAGCTCCACGCGCCGCTTGCGCTCATGGTCCAGGATGTCAGGATTAGGACGCTTCACCAGGGCAGCCTCCAGGCGCCGCAGTTCCTCCTCTCCCTTGTAGTCAGGCCGCTCACCACTGCGGCCCCGCACCAGGGACAGGTTGCGCTGGACGTAGCCGTTGGTGCCGCTGCCCCGGGGCGTCGGCAGCCCGATCCCGTTGTACATGGCCCTGTGCCCAAGGGGGCACCACCGCTCCCGCCGCCGCCGGCTGCTGCCTGGCTTTTGGGCGCCAGATGTAGCAGGAATCTTAAAAGTTCTTATTAATAAAATCAAACCTGAGACGAGTTATTGGGGTCAATGCTGGTAGATCAGGGAGACAGAACAAGCCACAGCTATCTCACCTCGCCGGATCCTCAGCTGGTCTTGTCTCCTCAGACTGGAGGCCTCTGAGTCCTCATCCAGAATGAATCTCAGCTGAACTGAACCAGCCAAATGCTTCTAGTTTCTGGTCCTCACGCCTTATATATCTTTTTGCTACCACCACTCCCTGGGATTAAAGGCTGGCTTTGTGGGATTAAAGGCGTGTGTCACCATGCTTGGCTATTTCCAATGTGGCCTTGAACTCACAGAGATCCAGAGGGATTTCTATCTCTGGAATGCTAGGATTAAAGGTGTGAGTGCCACCATTTTCTAGCCTTTGTATTTAGTGGCTGTCTGTTCTCTGACCCCAGATAAATTTATTAGAGTACACAATATTTTGGGGAGCACAATACCACCACAGCTTGTCAGAATTTTGAGCAGACCTGGACTCAGTACACAATTTTGTGGCTTGCAGAATTACAACCTAAATAGCATCTGTGTGCTAATAAGCCTCACATGTAAATGTGATTAGTTACAAGAAAGACTTTGAACTGTGGTATGGGGAGCTTCCACTGGGACTCAGGAAAAGCTGAGATCTCGGGACTCCTAGCTGCCTGTGTCTGAAGGGACTGACTCAAAGACCCCAGCTGCTTCTCATCATCCCTGGAACTTTATCTAGATGCAGGTCTGGTTTGTTCTGAGGGAACAAGTACAAAGTCTGGCAGAGAAGGAAGAAGTTTATACTCCACAGTAATTACAGAATCTTGCTCATTTTTAGTGATGGACACTCAAGTAACATTAAGTTTAAGGTCATCAGACCAGAGATGATAGATATAAAACAATGGACTCTGCAAAATGGACTGATATGGGAGAATCTTAAAGCTAGACGTTGTCTATGTTCTCTGCTGATTGAAGTGAACCAGCTGGAACCAATATTCAGTCAGGCTAACTGCCAGAATTGTCCGGGGATAATGCAGAGGGTAAGATCCAAAGGCTTAGAGGAATTGAAATATTGGAGCAGATATGTAATTTGTGGTCTGCCTACCCACCTCATCCCCAATGGTGTAGCCTCTAGGAGAGTTCAGCCATAACCCCCCCGTGCTGAGGCACCTAGAAATGAGTTAATGAGAGGCTCACAGTGTCTTCTGTGATGGCCATCTTCTGTAGGTCAACTGATAGTAAGCTATACTGCCACTGAACTGAGTCCCCAGGTTTCGGTGGGAATAATAGGATCCCACATAGACAAAGGTAAATTGGCCGTGATTGACCATAAGAAACAAAGTTACTGCATTGTTTTGATTAGCTGATTGATCAAAGTGTCCCCTTGGGGCTCAGCCATGGATGGAGCTTCCATCATACCCTACTGTCATATGGACAATGTCCAGGAATGAGGAAATAGATTCCCTCTCTTGTTGGAGAAAGAAGTAGACACATTGATTGCTAAGCAGCATGTGCGCAGGGTGATGTGATCCATTCATTGGAGGCCATTGTTAACAAGTTACTATATAGCCTGGTAGAAGACTTTTCATGTTAGACATAAACCTGGGTGGGGCCCGTATGCCACATGCACTTCAGGATAACTGAGTATGGCCCAACACAAAACTGTAAACTTGCTTAAAACATTGTGAGATATTTTCGTGAATTTTATTTTTTATTGTATTTATGTTTAACTTGATTGTGTGGTTCTCAAGTGTGAGCCTTGTAGGTAACAACTTTGTCTCAGAGGAAAAAGATGGAAGAGAAGTCTAGGGTCTAGGTCTGAGGCATGAGTCCCCATAGGCCCTGATCACATGGTTTTCCCAGGATCCTAAGGGAGATATTGATGAAATGTTGGGGTAATATAGAAGATGATAATGAAGAGGTGATTATTTCATTTGCTTTCTCTACCATAGGAGTTCTTCTCCAGTTCAAATCATCTATCCTAACCTACTTCCATCTCAAAAACCGAAAGGTCATAGCACAAATGACTCTGAAGTCTTTAATCTAACATCTCCCTCTTTGACAATACCTTCCTACTTTTCTTCTCAAGGTATCCCTTATAAACCTGACCCCTGTTCTCTCATTCCTGGGCGCAAAGCTGTGCTGCCTTCTCCGGCCTGTCTTGGATTAAATGTGCCAAACCACAAAGATGCCATTTCAAGACAGACTTCTTAACAAGCAACTATAGGGAGCTGTAGAGACAACTTAGCAACTAAGAATGCATACTGTGCTTACAGAGGACCTGAGTTCAATTCTCTGCACCCATATCAGGGTCACAGCTTCCTGTAACTTCAGAACTGCACCCCTGTGCAATTACCCACACAGAAACATATATAGACAGAAGTTTTCCTGTGTCCCACATGGTCCTGCAGCTGCTTGGTCCCAAATAAACACACAGAGGCTTATATTAATTATAAACTGTATGGCCCATGGCTCAGGCTTCTTGCTAGCTAGCTCTTATAACTTAACCCATTCCTATTAATCTGTGTGTTGCCACATGGCCATGGCGTTACTGGTCTGCTGGCATCTTGTTGCTCCTGACCCGTCCTTTCTTCTCCCTCTCTGTATCTCTGCTTGGATTTCCTGCCTGCCTCTAAGCTGCCTTGCCATAGGCCAAAGTAACTTATTTATTAGCCAATGAGAGCAACATATATTCACAGTGTACAGGAAGACATCCCACAGCACTTTCCCTTTTCTGTCTAATCAAAAAGGAAGGTTTTAACTTTAACATAGTAAAATTATATATATAACAAAACAGTTATCAAGCAAGAATTATAGTTATAATATCTAGTCTATTTGTATTTGGCCAAATTAAAGAAAATATTCTATCTTCCTATATTTGTGAGTCTAAAGTTTTATATCTAATTTACCTTTTATCATAACTAAGGAAGACTATGATTATAACTATCTAGTCTTCAACTCTATCAAAGACCCCAGAAGTATATATTACCTAAGTAAACAGGAAGTGCATTGTAAGCAACTTCCAAAATTCTAGAAATAACAGAGATAGCTGGCTATCTGGACAAGTCACCCAAAGTTCCTCTGTAACATCAGCCTACAGGTCTAGAGTCTCTGGCAGACTTTATAGTGAAGCAGGAAATTTGAAGGATTGTCTTGCCTATTGGTAAACAAAGTTCATCAGTTGCTTTCCTCTGTGTCCTGCAGAATGTCTGGCAGTTTCTTCTGTGAAGCAGGAACCTGAGGGACCATCTCGCCCTGTTTAGACAAAGTTTAGTGGGCATTTTCCTATGGGTACTGTATGTCCAGTTTATATAACATACTGTTAAGCAGTCCAGGCAAAAGCAGTTTCTTGCCCAAATGGCCAGTTCTGCCAAGAAGATAAACTCCATATGGAATGTCTTCGATACCCATCTTCCTTTTTGAAGTAAATTGATACTGCCAGGAGCAGACATGTCTCATTGTCCAGAAAAATCTAAGTTCTTAAAATATTTTAAATGCCATATTCTGTAGGTCTTTGAAGTGTTTGAGATTACTTATCCAATTGAAGTATATCTATGCATACGTAGAAAACTTAACTAACATGACTATGTTTCATTATCATAGATAATTAATTGTTAATCTATATTTCTTAATTATACATTACAATTTTAAATGAGTTGCATAAACATAATACCTTAAACAAGAGTAGAAATATATATACAGTATAACAAAATTAACTTTAAATTTGTGCAAATGAACTAAAATCCATAGCTATGTAAAACTTTGAAAAAAGTTGTTGCTTTTTAAAAGTAGATTCAATAACCTACCCTTTCATCCTATTATATCTATATCCCCTTTTCTTCTTTAGAAAGCTATTGCATTTATAATCAATCTGCTTTAAATAAAAATAAACATTCATAAACAATATTTTGGGAAATTGAGTGTAGCTTCCCATACTACTTTCTGCTGACTAGGGGCACTGGCAATCTTACGGGGATCCTGAGAAAATTAAGAATTATAGTTAAATCTTGGCTGTAGTAGTCTGTGAGGCAGTATCATCTCAGCTAGTTGCCTTGAAGCTGTTTTGGATATTGGATCATCTGGGCCATGACTGTCATCAGAGACCTTTCAGGGGGTCTTGGTTGACAAAACCATATTAGTCTGGAAGCATTCCACAGGTTCTCATCTTCTGTGGAAACAAAAGCAGAACCTCTTTTCCAAAGCAACATATCCTTAGACCCTAATTTGGTAGTCAAGATACCTTTAAAATATATATTGGTTTAACTTAGCAGGGTTTACAAACAAATGTCTCATAGCAGTCAAAAATTTTAAAGATAACACAATAATACATATAATCCAGATTTTCTGTGCATTTTCCATCCTCACGTGTCTCATTTTCTTTATATTATTTTATTTCCCTTTCTACGGACTTTATTTTATTATTTTAAAACTATATTTCCTTTTTATGACTGCCTATACCTTCTCTTTACTCTCCCAAGCCTACATATATTTTTAAACATATATTGTACCGTTTAGAAGTTTTTTCTGTCTGAATCTGTCGTATTGTGTGTCTGCAATCCTTTTCTGACCAGAAGAGATTTTAAACTGTTAAACTGTGTGGCTAGGATGAAAGCTCTGGCTGCTGACTCTGCCCCTGTCAGCTTCCCAACATGGCAGAGGTATGTTTACCACCTGCTCTGGGAACCATGCTCACCGCCGACTCTGAGAAGCAGTGGGTCTATACCTCCGTCAAGCAGCATGTAGCCCAGAAACCTTTTTTTTTTTTTTCCTGTACTAACAAAAACTAAACCCACCATGCAGAGTGCTGCACAGCTTGGAGATACCTCTGTAGCCTTGGCTGTCCTGGATCTCACCTAGTAGACCAGGCTGGCCTTCAACTTAGAGATCAGGGTTTCCCTGTAGCCTTGGCTGTTCTGGATCTCACCTAGTAGACCAGATTGGCCTTGAACTTGGAGATCTGCCTGCCTTTGCCTCCTGAGTGCTGGAATAAGGGCATGGACACCTGTTTTTTTAAAAAAAAAAACTTACATCTTACCAAGTCTGAGTCACTATTCCTAGATCTTTTGTCTGTATGTTCTTAATATTATAGTTTCTAAAGTCTTTCTTGGAAGGGAGAGGGAAGATATGAGATCATTGTTTTTGGGAAAAGGCTAATATTAGGAGAGAATAAAGACCTTAAAAGTTGCACTTTGTGGAAGCTAGAGAGATGGCTCAGTAGATAAGAGTATGTGCTGCTCTTTCAGAGAACCCACGTTCAGTTTCCAGCACCCACGGCAGGTGACTCACAACTGCATGTAACTCCGGATCCAGGACCTCTAAAGGCACCTGCAGTCGTGTGTGTGTGTGTGTGTGTGTGTGTGTGTAGCTGCTGATAATGGATTTAATTTTCCAGAGTTAATTTCTGAGTTTGATATTCATTCAATAAACCCTTTAGGTCTATGTAATATATTAATTATATAATTATATAAAATTCTTTAGTTAGTTGATAGCCTGTAGTAGTGTATCTACCTATATTTTCAACATTGCTGAATATTAATCAATTAGTAAAACTTTTTTCAAGATTTATTTTATGTATAATGAATGTTTTCCCTACATGTATGTGTGTGTGTGTATATATATATATATATATATATATATATATATATATATATATATGTATGTATGTATATGCACCATGAACATGCCTGATGCCAACATAAGGTCAGACGAGAGCCACCTGATACCCTGAAACTGGGGTCAAGGGCGGTTGTGAGTCCCCATGTGGGTGCTGGGAACCAAACCCACGTCTTCTGCAAAGGAAGTTAAGTGCTCCTAACCACTGAACTGTCTGTCACTCCTGCCCCTGTAAAATTAATTTTAATTTGGGGTGGGGAGGAAACCAATGGTATCTGAACTGTCCTTAGTTCTCACATTTCAAAATATATCTCAACAGGAGACGATTATTCATATGGCATTAGGCCTGACTATAATTTATTTTCCTGAGGGAACGTCCGCCCTAGAATGAAGTTTCCAAATTGCTGCCATGCACAGACTTTCTGTCTTGATTCTTTTCGGTCTGTAAACTCTAATTCAGATGTTCCTTGTTCTGCCCCAGAGTGAAAACTGTCTCTGAACTCCCACCTCCCTCTGCCCCCACCTCACTCTATCCGGTCCTGTCTGCCTTGTCCCTTAAGACTCCTCTGCTCCAAGCTAAGTACCTACATGCAGGTGAGGTTCTCTCCTGCCTCACAGTGTCTGGCTCCTTTGCAAGCACTCATTGAATCTAGATTGACTCAGGATAAAAAGCCTTCCAACAACTAGCCTCACCTTAGAAGTTTTGTAATAAAAAAGATAGTTCTAGAAGTGATCAGAAAACATTGAAGGGCCAGCAAACCGATCCAGTGTGTCAATGCCTCATACTGTAGCCTCCAAAAATTCCATCATCATAAAAATTATTGTATAAATCATAAAATGTATCCTCAAGTAGACATTAATTGAAAGTGCTTGCTTCTGTCTGGATGTAGTTTTTTGAGAATCTTATCATTTTCAGACTTCTTTTAAAAAGATCACATTTTTTTTTCAAATGTTAATTTACATTCAGAAGTGCCAAGGGGACAGCATCTTGCCTGAATGGAGGGACTCCTAAATGTATGATATGAACATTTGTTTCATTGAATCACTGAGGTGGATCTTGGTTTACAATTTGACCCGAAATACAGAGCTAAGGATGTAGGTAGCCTGATGCTAGGTGCTTGCCTAACATGCCCAAGTGTCTGGGTTAAAGGTCAACCCAATGGCTGGGAGGCCTGGGCCATTTCCTGAGTAGAATGGATTTCTCTTTTTGAAACGATTGAAAGACAATCCTACAAGAATCTTGATAATTATCCCAAGATACATCAAATAATAGCTGAAGTTAAGGATGCAGGGGCTAGAAAGGTAACTCAGCAGCTAAGAGTGTGTACCACTCTTGGTGAGGACCAAGATTTGGTTCCCAGCACCCACTCCTGTGGCTCACAACCACCTGCAAATTTAGCTCCAGAAGGTCAGGTGCCCCAGGCTTGTCCAGGCACAAGGCATGGTACACACACACACACACACACACACACACACACACACACACACACACACACACACACAATCAATTTTTAAAAAAGAAGAAAGGGAGGCAGAGAAGCAGAGAGTGAAAGAAAAAAAAGAGAAATGAGATCCCAGCAATGCGGAGACATTAGACTCTCATAGCATAACCAACTGTTCAAACTCCATTAGTTTATTATAGGTTTCTTTCATAATATTTAGATTCGAGTTTTAGCGTAACAGAATAGCTTTAAAGGCCATTATTCCCTGTGGGTCTTTATGTAACACCTTATATTTACTTAGTAAGTCCTCAGTTCTGGCTTGCAAAGTGACTACCTTTTCCTCTAGAGGGCAGCATAAGGCTGTGCCTGGATTACCGTCTAACTGGGTCACTGTGGCCTCAGAAGCCATAAAGAAGAATTGACTAATCCTCACTCTGAGACCTAAGACAGGATGAAGACAAGTCCATTTACCTCTACCAGAGAGGATGCTGGTAGTCAAAAGAGTGTCCCACAGGCAAAATAGATTTCAAGGCTTGGCCTAGAAGAGGAAGAGGTCTTGAGACCTATGGTCTAGTTTTAGAGTGCTTTCATCTTAATGTATTCTCAAGGAGCAGAATCTCCTGACCTGGCCGGCCGGTGGTGGCGGCGTCGCACAGCTTTTATCCCAGAACTCAGGAGACAGAGGCGGGTGGATCTCTTGAGTGTGGGGCCAACCTGGTCTACAGAGTGAGTTCCAGGACAGCCAGGACTGTTACATAGAGAAACCCTGTGGGTGGGGTTATTGATCAGATAATTGGATGTATTCTCTCAACATTAAAGTCTAAATGCCCAGAAATTGGACCTGGAAAAAATGGAATCATTATTTCCACTCTTTCACAGCCTTGAGGCAGAATTTCCTAGTCAAATTTCCAAGGTGCAAAAGCATCGAGTGGCTTGTTTTGCTTGCTTCTCCGTTGCCAGTTACCTCCCGAGAGCTGGGCATGGATCAGTAAAATCCCTCCGCTAAGGCTGCCAGCGAGTCTGTGCCTGATTTGGCGGGTTTCTGAAAGGTACTCAGAACTTCCTCTCACCAGGGCCTCCAATGGAACATAACACCCCAGAACTAAGCCAGGGACAGAGCCAAGCCACATTTGCTGAACCAGGGAGCCATCTTTTCTGCCCAAGAAGCTGTGACTAGAATCTTTAAAGTACTTGCTGTGGGGACTCAAAATGACCAAGAGAGGCATGACCCCGTAGTCTCATTTCCAGGAGACCACTATCTGTACACACACACACACACACACACACACACACACACACACACACACACGCATGCATTGAGGAAACAGATTTCAGCAAAGTCATGTTCCTAAAAGCTTTCTCTATTATGTCAATATTAATGGCTAATAATTCTCATAAAATATACTATGGAAAAATTACCTTAGTGAAAATTTTGCCTTGGGAGTAATGAAAAAATGGGATCAGCACAGTAGGCATACATATTCAAATAATAGCAAAGTGCTATCATGATAAAGCCAACACAGAGTTGTTATACCTAGATTGAAAATCTGCTTTAGTCATGCAGGAACTATGAGAAAAGAATGCTTCATTTCTTGTTCTATTCCCCAATAGCTAGAACATGTCACTGGTCAGTTAATTTCTGCCAAGTGAAGAAAGTAGTTAAGAAGTGTACCACAGGAACTGGAAAAATGGCTCGGTGGTTAAGAGCATGTGCCAGGCGCTGGTGGTGCACACCTTCAATCCTACCTAGCACTAGGCAGGCAGAGGCAGATGGATTTCTGTAAGTTTAGGCCAGCCTGGTCTACATAGGACAGCCAGGGCTACAAAGAGAAACCCTGTCTCAAAAACCAAAAAAAAAAAAAAGAGCAGGTTTTGCTCTTGCAAGAGAACTTGGGTTCAGTTCCCAGTACCCATGTCAGTGGATCACACTAGTTTCAAAGGATTGGATGCCCTCTTCTGGCCGCCACAGGTACTGTATACTTGTGAGGCACATACATACACACATAAAATATAAGCAAACCCTTTTTTAAAAATGTACCTTATCAGAGACTCTTAGCATGCCCACTTCCTGATTTTCTCTCTCTCCTCTCCCGGAATTGCACTAGGCAATGGATTCTTCAGATCAACACTAGCTGAAGCAGTCAGCTTGAATACAGGAGTCACGTTGTATGCAACTCCACAGCCATGATATCAGGAGGGGCAAGAGGTTAATGCTAGCAGAGCATATGGGCACCAGTACTGACTGGAAATCAGCAAAACATCCATCTAATTCTGTCTGGGGTAAGGTTGCCAGATTCAACAGCAACAGCAAAAACCCCGAAACTACAGGGTATTCAGTTAGATTTGAATTTCAAATAATTGGAGGTAGCCTGAGATAAACTTACACTGCTAAAATATTATGTTTCTGAAATTCAAAACTGAACTGCATCCTGTATTTTAACTGGCACCCTCGGTCTGGGAGATACACTTTCTAAGCAGAAGCGGGGAGGATTTTCTGACTTTTTAATGGCAGTCTCTCTTCCTCTGTGGTTCTGAGGCTGCATCATTTCAATTTCATAGTCTCCGTGGCATTGTAGTGTAAGTAAGAGTCAGTTACATTGTGTCCCTTTAATTATGCCACAAAGAACTCTAATGCTCCCCAAGTTCAAAGTTTTGATTTGGTTTTCCTTTCCAAGAGTGTGTGTTGAAAACAACTAATGTTTTTATTTTGTTGATTTGTTTTGGTGTGTTGAGGCAGGGTTTCTCTAGGCCCCAGTTCACAAAGACTCTGTATCAGGCCAAGGGCTGCTGGGATGACAGGCATTTGCCATCACACCCAGCTTGATACGTTTGCTTTAAACGCTCAGCTGATGCCAACAGCAGGTCCTGATGTTTCGAATGGCCAGTGGCACTCAGTCTCTCCAGAACAGGCTGAGCCCAGGGCTCCTGGCTGAAGGGGCAGCATCTGTGTCGCATGCCCTGATACCTTTCTTCCAAGGCGTTGGATGCATCAGTTGTACTCAAAGGTGACTCCTCTTTCTCTGCTTGTGCAGACATCGCTACCTGCCTTTGGCTAGGAAATTCACGAAAGGGATGCCCACTCTAGGAACACTGGGTCAGAGACTGGTTTTTAGGGTTGGATGGAGTTGTAGTTACTCAAATCCAGAGTGTAGCCAGCTCACCTGCCATGTTGGCTTTCTGCTTGGGGGTGCCCTGTCTGGACCGCTTATAAGGTATTTCCTGGACTTTGCGCGTGGTGGCTTCCTAGAAGCAAAGGTGGCAGCAGAACTATTGAGGATGAACCCCAAAGGGCCAGGATATAATGCTGTTGGTGCTACTGGAGCAGAGGAGCTGTGGATCCAGACCCACTGGGCTGGGGAGGGGCTGGGAACCTCTTCAAAACCTGTGAGCTCCTCATTCTTTTCCCGGGGACACGGGGACCTTCTAATCTTGTCTGTGAGACATGAACTACCAGACCCAGCTCCTGGGGACCCTGGCCAAGAATTTATTCTCTTTCCCATCCCCTCTGGCTCCTCTGGACAACATTGGTAAATTGATTTTGGACCATTTCTGGGTTAGGTGTCACCCCAAGTTCATTTGTTTGTTTGTTTGTTTTTGATTTTTCGAGACAGGGTTTCTCTGTGTAGTTTTGGTGCCTGTCCTGGATCTCACTCTGTAGACCAGGCTGGCCTCAAACTCACAGAGATCCACCTAGCTCTGCCTCCCTAGTGCTGGGATTAAAGGCATGGTCCACCACTGCCCAGTCCGAGTTCACATTTTTGAGGCCACAAGTGACAGGCTTTAGTAGTTTGTTGTTATTCTTGTTGTTGTTTGTAAATCTGAACAAAGTATAAATCTGCTAACCCTCTCCTACACTTTAGGGAATACTTGTTGAGTAGATATCTTTGTTTAGAAGGTTAAAAATGGGCTTAGAGGCCTTGTGTTTCCTAGGTTACTTCCAACTAATTTAAATTTACCATCTTTATCAGAGTGGCTTTAGCACCGTGAGGGAAGGCAGCTATGGTTTATAATGGACAAGATGGTGAGGATTCACTTTTTCCTACATCAGTGTGACTCAGGAATCCTGATCCCCAGCCTTCTGCTCACACATATCCAGAACCAGTGCTTCCTAGGCCTAGAAGGCTGCAGCTTAACACATGTGATCCTGGTTACACTCGCTCCATGTTGAGCTCAGCCCTGTTTCCCCCAGTCAGCTTTGCCAGAAGCTCTGGACAGACACCCTGTGCCTCGGGAGGAGGTAAGGGCGGAGGAGTTCTAAGGCAAAGAGAGCTAGCTAGGACCAGGAGAGGATGTCACCTTTCTATTGGAGATTTTTTTTTTTTCATTTTTCAAGACAGAGTCTCTCTACAGAGTCCTGGAACTCACTCTGTAGACCAGGCTGGCCTCGAACTCACAGGGATCCACCTGCCTCTGCCTCCTGAGTGCTGGGATTAAAGGCGAGCGCCGCCACTGCCCGGCTCTATTGGAGAATTTTTGTTCCAATGACCTCAACACTTAAATTTTTTTTTTGGTTAAGATTTATTTTATTGTTTGCGTAACATCTGTCCAGGATCTTCTGGCTTTCAGAGTCTCCATTGAGAAGTTAGGTGTTATTCTGATGGGTCTGCCTTTATATGTTATTTGGTCTTTTCCTTTGCAGCTCTTAATGCATTTTCTTTATTCTATAGGTTTAGTGGTTTGATTGTTATGCAGTGAAGGGACTTCTTTTTTGGGTCCAGACGTTATGTAGACACTAAGAGACCATGGATGCCAACCCAGACTATTATACCCAGCAAAACTCTCAATCACCATAGGTGGAGTAAACAAAATATTCCCTGATAAAACCAGATTTAAACAATACCTATCCACAAATCCAGCCCTACAGAAAGCACTCAAAGGAAAAATCCAACCCAAGGAAGTTAGATGCACCCATGAAAACACAGGCAATAGATAATCTCACATCAACAAATCCCAAAGAAGGGAAAGACACAACACTGCCACCAAAAAATAACAGGAATCCCTTAATATCAATGGACTCAATTTGCCTATAAAAAGACACAGGCTAACAGAATGGATATGAAAACAGGATCCATCCTTCTGCTGCATACAAGAAACACATTCAACTTCAAAGGCAGACATTACCTTAGAGTAAAGGGCTAGGAAAAGTCTTTCCAGTCAGATGGACTTAAGAAGCAAGCTGGTGTAGCTATCCTATTATCTAACTAAATAGATTGCAAACTAAAATTAATGAAAAGAGATCAAGAAGGACATTACATATTCATCACAGGAAAAATCCTTCAAGATGAAGTCTCAATTCTGAACATTTATGTCCCCAATACAAGGGCACACACATATGTAAAAGAAACATTACTAAAGTTTATATCACACATCAAACCCCACATACTAATAGGGGGAGACTTCAACTTCTCACTCTCACCGATGGATAGGTCTGCCAGACAGAAACTTAACAGAGAAATAAGGGAACTAACAGGCATTAGATATCTTGATAGAAGGAGACATTATGGGATAAGGGAGAAACTTGGAGCTAGAGAAATTCCCCAGGAATCCACAAGGATGACCCCAGCTTAGACTACTAGCAATAGTGGTGAAGGTGCCTGATCTGGCTTACCAGGGTAATCAGATTGGTGACTACCCTAACTATCATCATAGAGCCTTCATCCAGTAACTGATGGAAGCAGATGCAGAGATCCACAGCCAAGCACCAGGCCGAGCTCCAGGAGTCTAGTCGAAGAGAGGGAAAAGGGATTATATGAGCAAGGGGGGTTCAAGATCATGATAGGGAAATCCACACAGACAACTGAACCAAGCTCAAAGGAACTCACGAACTTCAGACAGACAACTGTGGAACCTGCATGGGACCAGATTAGGCCATCTGCAAGGAGACAGTTGTGTAACTGGGTCTGTTTGAGGGGTCCCCTGGCAGTGTGATCAGGATCTATCCCTGGTGCATGAGCCGGCTTTCTGGATCCCATTACCTATGGCGGGACACCTTGCTCACCCTTGATGCATCGGGGAGGGGCTTGGTGCTAACAAAACTGAATGTACCAGGCTTAGCTGTCCCCCCATGGGAGAACTTACCCTGTTGGAGGAGGGGATGGGGGGGGAAACGGGAGGGGGGATGAGAGGAGAATCTGTGGTTGGTATGTAAAATAAATAAAAAGATATTTTAAAAGATTTATTTGTGTATGTGTGTAGCATGTTTATACAGGTCCTCATTGAGGCCAGAAGAGGGCGTCATATCTTCTAAAGCTACAGTTACAGCAGGTTGTGAGCTGTTATGGCATGGGTGCTGGAAACTGAATCTAGGTCTTCTACAGGAGCTGCAAGCGCTCTTAACCAGTGCTTAAACTGCAAGAACCTTACAAAGAAATGCTGAGATGCTCTTTTGTCACTTGCTAGAATTATTACTTTTAATAAAATAATGAAAGCAATTAAATTAATTATTCTTTTAACCTTTTCAGAAAGTTCCCTTATATGTTTTTTTAATTTTGGGGGGTTTTGTTTGTTTTTGAATTAATACCTATCTTTCCAGCCTTCTTTTTCTTTTTTTCTTCTTCTTGTTTCTCTATTTCTGTGAAGAGTTTCTAAACCCTGGTGCCACTTGTATTTTAATGGGATAATTCTTTGTTTTGAGGGGTTGTCCTGTTCATGGAAGGACATATAACAGCCCTTCTGGCTTTTACCCCGGCTGTGATCGTTTAAAAACACCCGGAGACACTGCCACGAGGGACGAAGTTGACCTCACCATGAAGCCACAGCCGTGCAAAGCCACCTCCATGGATAACTGCCACGGGGTCTACGCAGCAGCTTCTGCCCTGAGCACACCTGCTGGTGCCCTCCCCTCCTGACACACATACTCACATTTCCCTCATCGGAAGCACAGTGCTTTCCGCCTTCCGCTGACACACTCATGCTTTACACTGTACACCCTAAACCAAGTGCTGACCTGTATCTTTCCTTGCATTCATGCCAACTCGGTCCCTCTGCCCTCCTCAAGCTGCTGCAGGCACGGTGTGTGTCTTCACTTGCGTTAGTAGCGCTCGCGCGTGACTTTGTGATTGAGAATGGATTCACACTTACTCCCACAGAGCTTATGCATTCCAACAGTCCCCAGCATGTTGTGTGTGTGTGTGTGTGTGTGTGTGTGTGTGTGTGTGTGTGTCTATATGTTTGTGTTTCTGTATGTGTATGTGTATGTGTCTGTCTATATTTGTGTGTGTATTTGTGTCTGTGTGTATGTCCTAACAAACATACACAGTACTCAGCTCTGAAGTAAATGTTTTTGTTGAAGCATAAGCCAAAGCCTTACGTTCTGCACTGACTGTGCTTTCTAAGAAATATGTGAATTTTAGAACTCATCAAGTAAACCGATTTTAGCTAGTTTAGTCTGCACTCTTTTTCTCCAGCAAATCTAGAGGCAGGCGGATCTCTGTGAGTTTGAGGCCAGCCTAGTCTACAAAGCGAGTTCCAGGGAAAGCACAAAGCTACACAGAGAAACCCTGTCTCTAAAAACAAAAAACAAACAAAAGTCTACAGCAGAACATACTGAGTTCTGAATTTGAGCTGCCCAGAGCTACCTCCGTGGAAGATCACAGGCCCTGCTGGAGAGGTGTTGTGGAATAGTCTTTCTGTACACTGTGAAGATGTATCACTAGAACTGGTTTAATAAAGAGCAGAACAGCCAATAGCTAGGCAGGATTTGGGGAGCAGAGAGGACACTGGGAGGAAGAGGAGACACCAGAGGACAAAGCAAGCAGCATGGGCATTACAAAGCATAGGTAATCAAGCCACTTAAAAAGAACGTAGATTAAAAGATATGGCTTAATTTAAGTTATAAGAGCTAGTTGGTTAGATCTGGGGCGGCGGCGCACACCTTTAATCCCAGCACTCAGAAGGCAGAGCCAGGTGGATCTCTATGAGTTCAAGACCAGCCTGGGCTACAGAGCAAGATCCAGGACAGGCACCAAAACTACATAGAGAAAGCCTGTCTCAAAAAAAAAAAAAAAAAAAAAAAAAAAAAAAAAAAAAAAAAAAAAAAAAGCTAGTTAGAAACAAGCCTATTGGCCAAGCTTTCATAATTAATAGTGAGTCATGACACACATGATTTGGGAACTAGATGGTGGGATGGGGAGGACTTGTTTTAGAATGGAGTGCTCAGAGAGGCTGGAGGAGAGAGGCCTGGCTTGAGAGTCCAGAGCTTAGGTCAAGAGACCATACAGGACACCCTTGGGGGAGGGCTGACCTGAAAGAGTAGGAGCAGAAGGGGGGCGGGGCGCGGCTGGGACTACAGAGCTGTGGAAGGCATGGGATAAGCGCAGTTCAAGAACTGTGCGTTTTAAAGATTTAAATGACATGAATGGGAATGAAAGCTGGAGACGAGTCAGTAGACCTGTTGGTCTGTAGGTTCTTTTGGGGAGTTGAGATTCCATGAGGGGGAGGGGCTGGAGGCCAAAGTGTTAGACGACACAGAGTGAAGAAGGATCAAGGAAAGTACAGCAGAGCCCATTTCCTGAGTGTGTGAGTGAGAAGGCTGTAGGCACCCCTGTAGCTTCAGGGGAGAGCAGGGGTGGGAAGCTTACGTTTGTTTTGAGTTTGCGCAAGACTGGAAGATGTTTGTTGACAGAAGGAAAGGAGATGGAAAGCCGAAGAGTTTGAAGCTGTGAGACAGAAAAATGTAATAAGCAACGCTTCTAGGAGGTGAGGTGGGACCAGGCTCCCTGAGGAAGGGCTGCTTTTAGAAGGAGTAAGGGCATCTTCCTCTGTGAGAGAAGGGAAGAAGGGGTTGCGAGTGAGGAATGATGGAACTAATACAAAGATGGAGTACCCCACCTCATATGTGATCATACCCTTGAACTACAGGTCAAGGTCTGTTTCCGTGTGTGTGCTGAAGCCACAGGGTTGGTAAAGCTGACGCTCCACCAGGCTAATCCTGAAGCAAATGTCTCAGGGAATTATTCAGAGATGATTTAAAGGACCCCAAACAAAAATGAGACTTTAGGATTCCCTTCAGGTGACTCAATTTTTTTCCTGAAAACAACAAAGAACAAACAAACAAACAAACAAACAAAAAAAAAAAAAAAAAACTGCTGTGGAATAATCCTCTTGTACACCGGAAAGATTTTGTCACTCAAATTGGTTTAATAAAATGCTGATTGGCCAATTGATAGGCAGGAAGTATAGGCAGGGCGACCACACTAATGATGATGATGATGACGGGAAGGAGAAAGGTGGAGTCAGGAGTCACCAGCCAGACAGAGGAGCAGGAGATGAACGTGCCATGTTAATAAAGGTAATGCCATGTGGCAGAATGTAAATAAGGAAGATGGGTGAACTTAAGTTGTAAGAGCTAGTTAGTAATAAGCCTGAGCCACTGGCCAAACTTTTATAAATCATATAAGCCTCTGTGTGTTTATTTGGGTCAGGAAACTTCCGATTACAAAAACACCTTTAGCACCGGACTCAAATATTCCTCCCTCTTACTCTCCAGACAGAAAGCGAACTATGAGAGTCATTCCCCATCACCACCTGCACTCACACCTTTATAATCTTTTTTAAAAGTTTACTTTGCTTTCTGTCTACTTACTCTCCCGTTGGTCCTTGAGAATTCTCCAAATTCTCAGTATCTGGCTCCACAGCTAACACGTGTGTAGCTGCTCAAATAGTGAGTGAATGAACGAAAGAATAAACACACGGGTGAATGTTGTTTTCCTGCTGGTAGAAGCTGCTTTCTGCTTAGGGTGCCATTCCCTAGAGCAGAGCATCCCGAAGAGAGGCCGGGCCTCTTCTCTGGCAACACTAAAATGAGAAAAGCTGTACATGCAGGCACACTCGACGTGCAGATGAGAGCAAGCACAGCCCGGCATCGAGTGTGTGACACAAAAGTCTTCCTCCAGAGTTGTCTGCGGTTCTGAAGAGCAGGAAGAGTGGGAGGCCAGGGGTGAGTGAAAAAAGTAACAGGCCCAAAGACGATTTTAAACTGGGACTACACTGACTTCCTAACCCAGAGAGTGTGTGGTCCAGAAGGCAGAGCCCTGCAGACGCACTTACGGTAAAAGAACCCTCGTGATTTTTTTTTTTTTTAAAGAATGTCTGTTCTGAATCTGTCTCTCTAGTATAATCTTGCCTTGAAAAGCCACAACTCTGTAAAATCCTGTTTCAGGTGGAACTCAGTGAACTTACTATAAACAAATAATATCCAGCAGCACCATGGATCCAGTCTGCTAGACCCCTGCTTTGTGTTACCCTTCTTTCTTTTTCTTTTTTCTTTCTTTCTTTTCTTTTCTTTTCTTCCTTTTTTTTTTTTTTTTTTTTTTTTTGTGACTGGGTTTCTCGTAGCCTTAGCTGTCCTGGAACTCTCTCTCTGTTGACCAGGCTGGCCTTGAACTCACAGAGAACCTCCTGCCTCTGCCTCCCAAGTGCTGCGATTAAAATCGTGTGCCACCACAACCAGCTACCCGCTACCCTTCTTTCTCTACTCCCTGTGGGTGGGTATGATTAGCCCTGCTCAACACCTGAGGAAACAGGGACAAGGGTCAAGATTTTTTGTTTTATAGCCAGGGTCTCGTATAGTTTAAGTTCACCTCAAACTTAATACATAGCCATGGATGACCTTGAACTCCTTTCCCTCCTGCCTCTCATGCTCCAGTGCTGGGGTCACGGGCATGCACTACCAGGCCTGATTTATGCCATGCTGGGGACCCAACCAAGGGCTTTCTTCAAGATGGCCAAGTACTCTACCAATTGAGATCCATCCCCAGCCCAGCCAGGCTAAAACTAAAGATGGAGTCCTTCTGTTTCTAACCTCAAAGCCCACGTTTATGCCTCTGTCGTGCAGATGCTCCACCAAGTGTGATCAGAGAAGGGCAGTAGGGGGGGACACAAGACCAAGTCCAGCTTCATAGGTACGCTACCTGATAAGACAAATGGGCCACATTTAGAAAGGGCAGGAAGGCTTGGCGCTTGGTTAATATTCTATTTCTGTCTTGGAATTCTTTTTGTTTGGTTTTGTTTTTTCAAGGTGGGATTTCTCTGTATAAACCAGGCTGTCCTGGAACTCACTCTGTAGCCCAGGCTGGCCTCAAACTCAAAGATCCACCTGCCTCTGCCTCCCAAGTGCTGGAATTAAAGGCGTGCACTGCAACACCCAGCTGTGTCTTAGAATTCTTTTTTTTTTTTTTTTAATATGCATTAGTGTTTTGCCATGGGAAGTTTCAGACCTGGATCCTCCAGAAAAATCAGTCAGTGCTCATAACTGCTGAGCCTTCTCTCCAGCCCCTGGAATTCTTAATAATTTAACAAAGGGTCTTGAATTTTCATCTGACACTAGGTCCTTGCAAAATAGGTAGTATTGTATGGCATCCTAGTCTACTGAGTTGGAAAAACTTTAAAAGGCCATCCACTCTACCCCATTCATCCTACAAACGAGGAAAGTGAGTCACAGGGAAGGAAGGTGGGACCTTTCATCACACAGTTCACTAACAGCTGGGCATCCGTGGAAGCCAGTACCCCTGGGCTTTTCTTTACTTCCCACTCCATCTTCTCAAGAGCCTTGACAGTTGGAGGGAATTTTCCCCTTAACTGTAGGAGCTTACTTATCTCTAATATCAAAATATCAGTTGTGGCAAGCTAAGCCAAATCACATTGTCAAGGCAAATGGCCCTAGATTTTAATAAAAGAAGTACAGACTGACCTGAATATGATTCCAGAAAAACCACAATGTCTTCTTTGTGGTGAATAAGACCTTTAGCTGAGTGTATTATCGATTGCCTCTTTCCTCTATAAACCTCCCAACATGCATTTCTTACCCTGGGCAAGGCTGGCTCATCCAGAGTCAGGCAGGGAGTCATTACCAGGGCAGCCATGGGGAGGTCAGGCTCAAAGCTGACCCAGACAGGAGAAGCATAGCTACTCCATGTCTACTAAACTGATACCCCATCAAGTCTCTTTACAAGTCCCCTTAGCTCCATCTCCAGAGGCTAAAACGGGTAACCAAACATTTATAAAAGTTTATGCTCACCTCTTTTGAAACTAAATATACGGAAGTTACAGTCATGAAGGTTTGCAGGCTAGAGAATACTCATTTTACCCATAGATCAGTGTACCTCTCGGCCTTCCTCAAACAAGTTCCTTTTTGTAGCAGATGGAGACCATTACAGAAGAACATACCTGGTCAAACACAGAGAACCACTGACTATGGGCTGCCCAACTCCAACTGATACATATACAACACAAACCCTATACCTAAGCCTCAGGGAACATTATGGAAGAATGGTGGAAATATTGTAAGAGCTGTCTGCTGTGAGATTGTTTCTTCTAGATAGGACAGGGAAGCCACACCCATGAAATGTGAACAATACAGCTGCCTAACCAAGACCTGAACAATGACAACACCAACTGACATGTTAACATGAATGGTGAAGCTTTACAAGTTCCCACCGTTAGATGAAGAGTGACAGGAAATTAACTGATGGGGAGAATCCATCTTCTTTAGGATTATCAAATACTGAGCGCCAGCCCTAAAAACATATACTTATGAGCAACACAAAACAATACTAATACACATTGGCCTCAGATACACCTTATAGCCAGAAGTGAGATGTGTTAGATGGTTTTTAAAGATCACCTGTGCCCACCACAGGCTTAAGGAGATACCGTTGACAAGGACATGTGACCAAGGAAAACCGGGCTGTACCTTTAAAGACCTTCTCAGGTCTCCTGCAGTTAGGGAAAGTTTTGTTCTCTAGAAACTGTAAGAACAGCTTCCATTTTTAAGCTCGGCAACATGGGATGACCACATACAGCATAAAGCACCACAAGGGTGGAAAACTTGACCTCTGCTGTTCCCAAATATGACCCAAGTACACGAACAGCGTTTGGTAGTGAGTGCTCAGTTAATACTTCCTGGGAGGCTGAGTGGTACACCTGACTTGAAGTAGTGTTGGTTCTCCCTATGGATACTGTCATTTTAGACCAACAGAAGATGAGAAAATGTGTTTCCTTAGGCCAGATTCTCCACTTACCAAGTATTAACTTTTGGAGAAAGATGGATACATTTGTATATGTGTATGAGTGTATATACTTGTATATGTACATATACGTGTATATGTTGCCAGGTATATGAATACTTGTATACAAACATTTGTTATATATATACATATATATGTATATATATATACTCACATATATATGTGTGTAGGTATATTTTCATGTAAGATGAATAAAAGAGAAGTGGATGAAATGTATATGTACTCTTTATTGCTGAAACCATGACCTATCTGTCACTCAGACCACACCTGCCTTCCCTCATGGGACTCCGCTGTCTGCTTGTACTCACAACAACAGTGGGCGCCATTCAGCCATCAAAAGGAAGAGGGCAGCTGTGGACTGCAAAGACTTTGGTTACTAGAGGAAGTAAGTAGGAGTGAGGTTAACTCCTGGAAAAAATGGATTCAACAACCAACCCGGACTGTATAATCACCTGTGACAAGAAAAGCCACACTGTCAAAAGTGAAGGGACTTTGAAATCTACAGCTCCGTGGGCTCTGGAGAAAGAAGTTTGAAGAAATTACAGCTGATGATAGAAACAGACAGTCTGCACCCTTCTAGATGGTGTATTGGTTCAATATTAGGAGTGGATGGGAAGGAAGCATGCTAATGAAAAAGGCTGAGAGGTGAGAAATCAGCAATAGCCCTTGAGAACACTGTGACCTGTCTATATAAAAGTAAAATAAAACTTCCACCATCAGTGTGTGTTGCTGTGGGATGTTCTGTATGTCCTGTGGGAGCCCATTCTTGGGTTCCTCGTGGCTTTACCCAGCAGGTCCGCATAGAGGATGATTAGGACCACGGGCCTGAGTGCAGGTGTCTGAGATGGTCTGCACTTGGCTGTGCTGGGGGATGGTCTATATGTCAAGTTGCTCTGATTGGTCAATAAATAAAACCTGATTGGCCATGGCTAGGCAGGAAGTATAGGCGGGACTAACAGAGAGGAGAAATAAAAGAACAGGAAGGCAGAAGGAGTCACTGCCAGCTGCCCGCGAGGACAAGCAGCATGTGAAGATGCTGGTAAGCCACGAGCTAAGTGGCAAGGTATAGATTTGTGGAAATGGATTAATTTAAGCTATGAAAACAGCAAGAAGCCTGCTGCAGCCATACAGTTTGTAAGCAAAATAAGTATGTTTACTTGGTTGGGTCTGAGTGGCTGTGGGACTGGCAGATGATAAAGATTTGTCCTGACTGTGGGCCAGGCAGGAAAACTCTAGCTACAGTGTGTGTGTGTGTGTGTGTGTGTGTGTGTGTGTGTGTGTGTGTGTGTGTGTGAAATGGTACACTGTGGAAAACCGAGGACAACTCACAGGGTGCATGTTTTCCTTCTACCATATGGTTCCTGGGGATGGACTCAGGGTGTCATGCTGGACCACGAGTAGTTTCCCAGCTGAACTACCTCACTAGTCTTTTGTAGTAATTATTGGTGCGCATGAACAAGCTCGGTCAAACCTCCAGATTGCTGCTGCTGGTTTTCCATTTCCTTAGCATCAAACACTGTGTGCCACTGTTTCAAAAAACTGGCTTCACTAGTATCATCCCTTTGATTAGTAAATAATGCGTTTATGTTAATAGGAAATACTTGAGTGCCTAAGAGATGGCTCTGTGGTAAAGGTGCTGACCACTAAGCCTGACAAGCTAGAGAGGATCTCCAGGACCCAGATGGCAGAAGGAGAGAACCAGTTATCACAAGTTGTCCTCTGAACTCTGTAGGAGTGCCCTGGCACATGTTCAACACCTTCCTCACACAGACACAAAATAAATGTCGAAATTGTTTTAATTAACAAAAATAAATATTTCAGAACAGTCACACACTGCTTAGCTGTAGGGACACATCCTAAGAAATGCTTCCTCGGTGATTTTATTATGTGACTATCATAGACATCACAGGCAGTCTCCTGAACTTTCACCAAGTATTTTCATTCTTTTGATGATTGTTCTTGGCCCTAAATTTGGCCAGTGGGGGCTCTTTTGAACTGAGTTTCTATTTCCTTTGAATGTGGACCTATTATTCTCTGAACACTTTATTTTCTGTCACGAGATGGTCTAGACTCAGCTTGATCTCTCCTCACCCTTGTCCCGCACCAGTGAGAAGGGAGCCCTGGCTCCTTTTAATGAAGGATAAATGGAAAGCCAGCCTCTGGGGACTGAACATGTTTAGTGCTGTAGGGATCTGTAGCTATCTCTGCGCCTATCATTGCTCATGCTTTAACATCCTCAGCCTCACCCCAAACTTCCCAGCTTTTCTCCCTTCCATCTTTGTAAATACCATTTCAGATGGTGAAAAACATTGACCTTCCGGTCTCCAGCACATCTACCGATTTTCTCAGCTGACTGACTTATTTTCCAAATACAACCAATCCCCCGCCTCCAGTTGCTTCTTCTCCCTGATGCCTCTGTATCTTCTCCATGTTCCTGCCACTCACTCATCATCATCATCACAACACCCCCCCCCCCACACACACACACAGTCCTGCTTCCATGCGTGAAAGGGGAAGGGAAAGGAAAGGAACTCTATTTGGTAACTTTCCCCAAGTGGTTCCGTGTATGTGAGTAAATTTGCACGTCACTGGACTAGACAATATTTACAGGTGAGCCTGAAGTTTAAACTATCCAACTCACTATATGACATTTCTCTTGAAGCATCTTTTGTTGTTGTTTCGGGGATCCTGTGGTTAAAAGATTCCTGAAAATGGTAGAAAGTCATACATTTCAGGAAAAAAAAATGTTTATATTGTCACAATAAATTACTGTGTATTGGGATATTTAAAAGACACACCTTTATTTTTCACAGTTTTGAAGAGTAGAAAGCACAGAACAAGGTGAGGGCAGATCCAGTGTCTGCTAAGGACTAGCTTTCTGCTTTGCAGAAGATTGTCTTTTTTGTATATTGTTTTTATTATCCTACATTGATTATACATAATAATGGGTTTGATCATGACATTTTCACAATATATATCCCCTTTGACTTTCTTGTCTGTGTGTGTGTCTATTTGTTTGTTGGTTGGTGGGTTGGTTGGTGACCTCGAGAGTTTATAGGAACTTGATAGGAGGCTATTACAGGAACGTGGTCACAACTTACCAGTGGCTACACCACTGAAGAAAATGTCTCTCCCTCCTGCATCGTCTATCAACTGCCTAAAATACTTAGAAAGGGACAAGACCTCGTGAGTCACTCGCATTCCATGACAACACCGATGCCTCTGTGCAGGTGTAGCACTAGTAGCCACAGCTCCAGGGTTAAACAACTGTCATGTGCCTGGAAGACTGTTCCGCAACACTCTCCCCCTCCCTCCAACGCTTACATTCTTTCCACCCCTCCTTCTGCAATGTTTCTTGAGCCTTAGAGTTGATGATATGGTTCCTCATTTATGACTGAGCATTCAACAGTCACTTATTCTCAGAGTTTTGATCAGTTATAAACCACTGCCTAGGGGAAAAAAGAAGTTTCTCTGTCTAAAGCCAATAGCAACACTAATACATGGGCATAAAAATAAATATTTAGCTGGGCATGGTGGTGCATGCCTTTAATCCCAGCTGGTAAAGGGGAGACAGAGGCAGGTGGGTTTCTGTGAGTTTGAGGCCAGCCTGCTTTACAAAGAGAGTTCCAGGACAGCCAGGGTTGTTGCACAGAGAAACCCTGTTTTGAAAGAAACAAAATAAATAAATAAATGTTTAGAAGTCAGATTGACAGGTCAATACTATCACCATTTAGCAATACAACAGAAATATTTCCCCAACTAGGGCTTATTACATAACCAGATTTACAGTAACAGATACAAATTCCCTCCTGTGCATCAGGTGCCAGATCCAATCAGAAAGCAGTTGGTCCCTGAATAGTCTTACTATTGTACCAGTGAATACACCTTGCCTGACCAGAAGGTTTTGTTGCATACATGATCCACAAGTTAGTAAAACATTTCTTTCCCAGAGCTAGTGATAGGAAGAAGGTTCTGGCTTGATTTCCCTGTGTCCTGCCACTGAAGCATGTGGGAGATCGTCTTCATGTTGCTTCCTCATGTGATGAAGACTAGAGAGAGGGAGAAGAGAGAGAGGGAGATGTCTAGAGAGAAAACATATGGAGTCTTTTCTCATGGGGCACTAATCTCATTCAAAAGAGCCCACACTCATGATCTTATTACTTTCCCAAGACTTTGCTTCCTATACCATCAAATAAGGGCTTAAAATTCCAAAATATAAATTTAAGGACACAAACATTGATTCCACAGTAAATAGCAAAAGAGCAGAAACAACAGCTGCTGAGAGAAACTGCATCATTTTGCTTCGGGCTGGCCCTAGCCATGCCTTCTCAAGTCTTGTGTGCCTCTTTAGAGTATGTATGTGAGTTACTGCTCCCCAAGCTAACTCACAGTCAACTTTATTTGACTCCTAGTCTATGAAGAACACAACTAATTTACGACTTCATTGAAAGCTTCCCTCAAAATCTAATGATATTCTTGTACTTTTCCATTTTGGAGAACGAACTGCATTCCAGGGAGTGAACACACCCAGCAGATTCAGTTTTGTCTCATCCCAACCTTGGCCCATCATCTGCTCTTGGACCCCTACTCCGTAGCCTCATGAGTGTCTTTATTTAGTCTTTACCGCATGGCTAGGTAAAAACCATAAATCCAACACTAAAGTCCACAGAGCAGAACTAGCAGGTAGAGCCACAGCCATCCACCTGAGCCAAAGTTATTACATTTCCTTCAGCTCCTCATGAATAAAGAAACCCGTGAAATATTTATTCTGGAAGCAAAATTAAAATCAAGCTAATAGGAAAGGAGAGAGGATGATTGAATTCTGTTATTGCCTTTCCTGGCTCCCTATGTTGCTTGGAGAAGGCCATAAGACCTTGTTTGTCCTATTCATTTTCATATTTTCATGCTTACATTAAAGCCAAAAGAAAAGTCAAGGCTGGCTCCAGATGAAACATCTCTCTGCCTGGAAGAGAAGTAATTTGTTCCAGAGCCATAACTGGTCTGGCCCTGCAGAGCAAACTCATACAATAAAGGAAGGCTGAAGGTTACACACTGAGAACTGGAGAATTTTAAGTCATTTAAGTTTTGAAAAGGTTCCTCAGAAGATCTGGTCAATATTTAGTTTGTTAGTGACAAAAGGCTGGCCTTTGAGATCTCCCACCCTCCAAGTTCTGGAACTAAGACTGGCTTGGCAATGTATTAGAATCGCATTAAGAAAGATTATAAAAGCACAAAGATTATACTAGTCAAGGGATGAAGAAACTCAATAAAAGGCTCCACTTAGGTGTGGGTATAAACTTTGGCCCTGCATTGTATTGACACCTTGGTCTCATGAAAACATCACTTATAAATAGCCAAGACAGCAGTGTGCTAGAATTGGTTCACACTGGTCCATGAGAACAGACTGTTAAATGTTCAGAAAATTCTTAAGCAGGCTGCTAAACTGCAGTCATCTTGAGACTGAGTGTGAAGAGAGTATTGAGGCCATGAAAATAGACAAATACTACAAACTGGAACCTTGTTTTCAGATCCCTAGTTCACCAACATCCTACCTCCAATATACAGAAACACTCTTCTCGAAGAGGAGATGGATGGGCTTAGATCGAATGTAATGAATGACATGAGAAAAGACAACAGGTTGGCTCCAGGCCAGGCTCTGGAAGAGAGCAAGGCCATTTGGTGTCGTGAGGAGGCTCCTGCTGAGAGGGGGACTTGAGAAAAGGGAAGAAAAAGAACATTTGCATCTCATCTAGCCAGCGTTGGTCTCCATGCCCCCTCTCCCCAGCCAAGGCAACGCCATCACCCTGTTCATTTTCAAGGGAGAGGCAAAGGAAAGGAGGAAGACAGAAAGGCTGCTGGCACAGAAGTCTCGCTTCCTGGGACGGAAAGGTTTGGAAGATTAGGCAACACCCCCTTACTTCCCAACCGGCAAGATGGCGCCGAAGTTACACAGCCAGTGTGACTTGGCCAGTGTCTTGCCCGTTCCCCCTCCAGTGTGGCACATGCTGTGTTTTTCTTGATCCTGGCCATTCCCAATGCGCTGCCTCCAGTGTGATTACAAAGACAGGAAGCAGGGAAGAACTGAGGCTGATTAACCCCCCCCTCCCATCCAGCACATTGAGGGGGAAAGTGCTATTTCTCCTACGTTGAGTTCCAAGCTATGATTTTTTTCCCTCACAACCTTTCCTCCCTAGGAGACTACCAACGAAATTAACTGGTGATTTCAATTCCTTCCAGATGGAAAAAATGTTGATGTCATCCTGAGCCCTGCCTCGGCGAGAGTTGTTTTATTCCGCCTCGTATAAAGGGGCAGCCTAGACGGAGGTGTCAGAGTTGGAATGAGTCCCTGAGACCAAACAGGCCCCTCTGGAGCTATTTCCTCCATGTCAGGGTTGCACCTCTCACACTGAGAAAAGAAACTGGTGCTGTGGCTACACCAGCTGTGTGTTCTCAGGGACTAGAAGACTCGGTTTCATGCTGGCCATCCAACCCTTGTCATCAACATTAAACTCACATTGTATTTTAAGATGAGAGATTCTTATTAAGCCAGAGTAAATAAATCCTTGGTGAGAGAACAACTCCATGCTGGTCCCCTGAGGTATGGCTGGAATGTATAGTTTATTGTCCTCTTGCCTCTCTGATTGCTGCAGCTATTATTCCAACAGGAGTGGGGGGGGGGGACGACAGCGAGTCTACCTGATCAACGGGGGCCTTTCCTGGCCACAGAATGGCAGGACTTTCCTTTAAAGGGACATTTTGGAGGACCAGTGGTATGGAGAGGGTGTATCATTGCAGATCAGTTTTCAAGATCTTATTTTGTGTCTACTGATTATAAAACAGATTTCAGGGGCCAGTTCATCGTCAATAGATGTGTCTAGATGGTGCTCTTCGCACACTTGGGAAAATGACAGGAACTGTAGGAACCTAGAAGAAATGAAAGCAGAAAACATTTCCTATACAGTTACCCTGCAACCACATATTCACTAGCCTGCTTCTCTCATGATAAGCAAGCTCCATAACTCCGCTGGGTTGGAGCATGGCCAACTATTCTGGCTGCCTGGAACTGAGAGATTTTGGGTTGTTTCTGTTGTTGTTGTTGTTGTTGTTGGGGCTGTTGCTATTTTGGGTTTTGCAAGACAGCATCTCTGTGTGGTCCTGGCTGTCCTGGAACTTGCTCTGTTGACCAGGCTGTCTTGGAACTCAGTGATCTCCCTGCCTCTGCCTCCCGAGTGCTGGGATTAAAGGCATGAGCGACCACGCTCAGCCCATAATTTTAGTTTTAAAATCAGAATGGAATCGACTGAACCTGAGTGCCCTCTGCATTCCAACTTACTAAGAAACTCAAAACCTACTAAATTAAGAAATTACTCAAAATGACATGCTATCTGTCAGCAGAATTTGAATTTGTCCTCCAGCCTGACTTCAGGTGTAAGACATCACTTTTAGTGACTATATTAATCACTTTTCTCATTGCTGTGACAAAGCACGTGACAAACACAACTTAAAGGAAAAGGAGTTTGTCTTGGTTCATGATTTTATGGGACAAAGTCCTTCGTGGCAGCAACAGCGTGGTGCTGAGAACAGGGGCAGCTATCACGTTGCATCTAGAGTCAAGAAGTAAGCAGAGATAATGAGAGTACTCAGCTGACTTCCTTCCTTTCCCCTTCTACTCAGCCCAGAGCCCTGGTCCATGGGATTGTACTACCCGTAGTCAAGGAACATTATTGGTGAAATTATTAAGGCCACTCCAAGTAGTTAAAAGGGAGGTTTATTTAGTGGTGTAACTTACAAATGAAGGGATAGGTAGGTTGCAGGGTCTGGGAAAGATGTAGCGCAGTCCAGCGATGTTCTCTGAAGAACTCTGCTCCATCTACCTCCAGCGTCCAGTCCAGGAACCAAGAGAGGCGGTGCATCTGGATCTTGGGTCTTCAGGGTTACTGGAGCCTCAATGGGGATTGGAACTTCCAGATCAAAGCTGGAATGGCTACCCACTACAGAACATTTTCCTTCCTCAGTTTAACTTCTCTGGAATGCTCCCTCCCCCTGAGATATAGCAATATAGTCAAATGATGTCTCCTAGGTGATTCAAAATCTAGTCAGAGTGATAAAGAAGATCAACCATCTCAATGATTTATAATGCCATCTCATGTACTGACAGAGAAAGATGTGATCATGGTAGACATGCAGCTGTTTCTTTGTAGTCCTCAGCACTGAAGGAAAGAAGGAAACAGCTCTGACCCCTTGGGTTAGAAAGATTTCCTAAATTCCTTCAGGACTGTAAACTCTAGGTCATGAATAGGGAAAGTGTGCCAGTTTTCCCATCCTGGTTCATGTTTTGTTTTCTTGTTGAACCATTGAGTGTTCTCTTTCATTCTCAAAAAACTTCTTGGTTGATTCTTGTCTTCGTTAGGGTTTCTATTACTGTGAAAAGACACCATGACCATGGCAATTCTCATAAGGAAAACATCTAATTGAGGGGGCTCACTTACAGTCCATTATCATCATGGCGGGAACACAGCAGTGTGCAGGCAGATGTGGTGCTGGAGGAATAGCTGAGAGTTCTACATCTTGCAGGCAACCAGAAGTTGACTGAGACACTGAGTGAAGCTTAAGCGAAAGACCTCAAAGCCTGCCTTCACAGTGACACACTTCCTCCAACAAGGCCATACCTACACTAACAAAGCCACACCTCCTAATAGTGACACTCCCTTTGGGGGCCATTTTCTTTCAAACCACCACAATTCTAAAACAATCACAAGACTCAAGTCCCTGGGGGCTCAGAGAATATCATGCAGAGTTGATGGCCTAGGAGAAGATACAATGTATAAAAAAGAATCTGACAAATTTGCCCATTTTTATAGACAGACATTTGGGGAAAAACACAAGAATGTGTACTGAAGGTGAGAGAGCAAGATGGAAGAGAGAGAATGCAGGGTAGGCTCATATAGGTGCACGATACAGAGATTGATTCTGGAGCCAAACTATACGCCTGAGCATCCAAGAGTGCCTGGAAGGGTCTTGGTGATGGAAGCACATCTTTTTTTATTATTATATTATTATTATTTTAGTTCATTTTATCTTATGTGTATGGGTATTTTTCCTGCATGTATGTCTGTGCCCATGTGCATGCCTGGTATCCTCAGAGGCCAGAAGAGGCTGTCAGATCCCCTGGAACTGGAGTAACAGACAGTTGAGCTACCATGTGGGTGCTGGAAATTGAAGCAGAGTCCTCTGGAAGAGCAGAGTAAAAATGAGATTTGGAAGACATGTGTCCACCATTACAAGCTTTGACGCCATTATAATTTGTGAAATTAGCAAGTGTGATGTGACTAACCTTGAATGAAATGCATCATTTTTAACAATGAAAGAAGTCAGCAGTTCAGATAGCTGCAATAACTCAGTGAAATAGTATTTTGCAAATGGCCACTACATGGTATCACAAAGCAATGAAACAGCCTATTAAAATTCAAGACTAATCAATGGACTTCAACAGAATGAAAAATTGATATAGTGTCCTTTTCATGTTGTAGTAAACCTTTCAAAAACTGTTACCAAGCTTTGGTATTGTATCAAGGAAATGCTTGTTAAACTTTTCCGCATTAAATTTTAGAGAGGCTATAAGGTAATTATAGATATTACCCAAATAAAAGCTCTTTAGAGTTCTAAGTTTAGAATGCTAAGGAGTCTGAGACTAAAACATTTGAGTTAGAATACTAAAGACAAAGCTATATAACAGTTTTATGAGATCTGAATGCAAATGTAGATTTATCATGTAATCCTGTTCCCTCCTAGCATGTCCCCCAAGAGCAGCAGTTCTTAACCTGGGGGTTGCAATCCCTTTTGGGTGGTCATATATCGGACATCCTGCATATGAGATATTTACATTGCAATTCCTAACAGCAGCAAGATTACAGTTCTGAAGTAGCAACAAAATAAATTTATGGTTGGGGGTAACCACAACATGAAGAACTGTATTAAGGGTTGCAGGATTAGGAAGGTTGGGAACCATTGCCCAAGAGGGTTCAGAGGACATTGGAGTTACCCTTCACTAAGAAACACATTCCTAAGAGGTGCTCCAATCACACACTTCTTCTTATACGCCATCTAACTGAAGCAAAAATTCCAAAGTAAGGCAGTGAGTGGGACTAAATGTTAATTCTTTATGAATTCACTGTGAGTGATTGGATCTTAGAGAGGCAGAATTAATCACCCCAAACAAAGGGGATACAGTCACACTCGTGGGCAATGGGGCCAAGGCAGTAAGCATAATTACTGGAACTTAAGAATCTCGTAGTGTCAGGTAGTTCACTTTGGTGATTGTATTAGTCACCACTGCAGTGAGCCTAAAGCTTAAGAGATGGGCAGTCTGCTGGAGTCTTAACTTGTAAATCCAGAAGGGTTTCCTGGTTTGTTCAATCAAACTGAGTTGAATCTGTGCAACAGGCTTATGTGATCATTCAAGCAATTTCCCAGACTTGAGTAGTTCATAGACTCAGAACTTTCAAGAAAAAGGTGCTATGACTTCTTAGGTAAGTACCCAGGATGCAGTTAAAAAACAAAACAAGCTGTAGATTGTAAATCATCTCCCTAACTTTTCCTTCCTGAAATGTGCCCCATAGCAAACACTTTTGCTACATATAATAAAAATATATATTGTGTGCTATAGCTGTCTATCTGCGTCCTTAACAAGAAATGTTGCAAAAATTCATTATTTTGAGCACTAAATCATAAATACCCAATGTGGTTTAATCTGGAAATGTAGTTGTTCTGGTGACTGGAAATGTCTCAGAGTTAATGAAGAGTGAGAGCCTGGTAGCTGGAGAGATAAGTTCAGTGGTTTATGTCGCAGGCTGTTCTGCCAGAGGACCAGGGCTGGATTCCCAGCATCCACGTGGTGGCTCACAACCATCTATAACTCCATTTCCAAGAGATCTAAAGCTCTTCTCTGCCTTCTGCAGGCAGCAGGCACACATACAGTGCACACAGACATACATGCAGGCAAAACACTCACACAAATAAAACAAAAATAAATAGAAGGAGGGGGGAGTCTGCCTTAAAGCCTAATTCCAAAGCTAGGCACTGAGAGTTAAATGTTCATTCTTTATGTTCAGGGGCACAGTTTAAGAGATATGGCTACGATATGCCTCCTTCCTGTCAGGCGGTGAGCCAGGGCACAGAGGAAGAATAGCTAGCGAGAGCTTTTGGTCCTCATGAAAATTCCTTTAAAAGACAGGAAGGGAAGCCGCCCTTGGGAGCCTTTCCATCCACAGTTTGTCCTCTACCTCATCCAAATTGAGCTGTGACCAAGGACCTCATCCAAGCCTCTTTTCTCGCTGCTCTGTTTTTCCTGGAGAAACCAGTTTTGCCTAGGCAGCAGCCTCAGCTCTGAATGTGTTGAGTGCTTATGCTAATCAGCGATCTGGCACCCATCTACTGATTCTTTGCTCTGATTATTTATTATTTATACTGTGTGGTAAGTGCAGATGGCATTTTGCAAGGCGTGGGACTCGGAGAATGAAACCTGAGCCTTGAGGCGTTGACTGTCTGATTTAGACATAAACAAAGCACCGAGTGAACAGGGAGCCATCGCCTCCGGTTGATGTGGTTGGGAAGCAGGGGAAAAATTGGAAGGCCAAGAAAAAGAACCAGTTGTAGAGAGGGATTTGGAGAAGGAAAAAGGAACATGAGAATGTGGGCTATTCCGAGATACGTACAGGAGAGGACACCAACCCAGGGGCCTAAAAGAACAAAGGACACATGGAGGGGGAAAGTCGCAGGAAAAAGAAAAACAGAGATTGTGTGCTTTTAAAAAAATTATTAAACTTATTTACCTACTGTTAGTGCGTATGTGCGCTTCTGCACACTCACAGCAAGAGTCTGGAGGTCAGAGGAAAACTTGCAGGAATCGGAAGCACTTACATGGGCCCCAGGGATCAAACTCCAGTTGTCAAGCCTGCTGGCAAGTGCCCTCACCTGCTGAACCATTTCATCAACCCTGCTTTTGTCTTTAGATTGGAGAGACGAAAGACAGGGATGGCCAAAGAAAATATTAATGACCTTGAATGAAGGTGACGAGGTCAAGGACTAGTGTTTGACTTCTGGATAAGAAAGAAAAAGATGCTAGTTAAAGTGGGAAGACTCAGAAATGAGCTGCATGATAAGAGAAAGATGGGAAGCTGGGGTGATGAGATTTTATTAAGATTCATGGGGGAGGGGGGCTGGAGAGATGGTTAAGAGCACTGGTTAAGAGCACTGGCTGCTCTTCCAGAGATCCTGAGTTTGATTCCTAGCAACCACATGGTGGCTCACAGCCATCTATAGTGGGATCTGATACCTTCTTCTGGAATAAAGGCACACATGCATATACATTAAATAAATAAATATTTGGATAAAAAGATTCAGTGTGTGTGTGTGTGTGTGTGTGTGTGTGTGTGTGTGTGTGTGTGTACCACATATGTGCAACTTGTGTGCACATTCCAAAGAAGCCATAAAAGGGTATTGGATCATCCAGCTCTAGATCCCATTACAGTTGGCCTTGCATTTGTTACAATCATTCTGATTCTTAAGTAATGATCCTAGGCTTTCTTTGCAAGGCTTAGGAAATGCTCCATTCTATAAAGCCTTCAGATTTCCTTTGTGATTGAATTGTTTTGAGATATGGTGCTGCCAACATTAATGGCATTGCTGTAAACAGAACAGAGAAAATTCCTTTCCCAACGACTCTCTCCACATGGACACAAAACATTCTGTATCTGAGGCCTGAAGCCTTGGGTCTCGACTTCTTCCACAGCCCCACATTCCTGATGTGCCACTGCTAGTAGATAATATTGAAGCCTGACTCAGTTTCCTTATCTGGACAACCCCCAAGGACTGCAGTGTAAAAACTTCTTATAAAAACTATGAAGGGGCTAGGCAGTAGTGACGCATGCCTTTAATCCCAGTACTTGGGAGGCAGAGCCAGGTGGATCTCTGTGAGTTCGAGGCCAGCCTGGTCTACAGAGTGAGATCCAGATCAGGCACCTAAACTACACAGAGAAATCCTGTCTAGAAAAACAAAACAAAACTATGAAGCATTGTACACATATCATTGAGAAATTTTTAAATTTAATTGTTTTTAATTTGTTAATGTCAGCACTGTAAACATAATAAAAGATATTTGGGGCCAGTTCCCAGCTTCTGGGCTCCAAATACAAAGCAGTCTCACATGAGTTGGAAACTATATAATGGAAAAATACAAGTTGGAAAGTTTATTGTGAAATAAAACCTGTAAGAATCTTTGATTTTGTGTGGCAGGACAGATTATAAAAGGTATAACTGCCACATTTAAAGTCTACCCAAGGAGGGGACAGAGGGAAAAGTTGGGAATAAGCTTTGGAAATGTGGGAGAAGATGTTGGATGACATTGATCCTACAGAACAATGCAGCCTAGGAATGTTCTATCATGCCAACAAACTTGGAACTAGAGATGTGAGTTCCCTAAACTTGTTTCTCCATCTGAGAGTCTAAGGTAATAATGAAAACCACCCACCACTGTCCAGAGTCTGAATTCTTGTTTACAAATGCTCAGGGCAATTTGGAAGGTCAAGGGTTTATGTCTCCAGCGCACTAGTTAGAAAAGCCAAGGAATCATCAGGGAAGAATTGGCATCTTTGGTGAGATCTCTCTTTTGTCTTATAAGGGAAGAAAAGCAAGTCAGAAGATCACACTCCACTCAAGTCCTCTCTCTGCTATCACTCTTCCAAAGGAGGAGAAGGCTGGAATTGGATGGCTCAGATTCCCTCATCAGGAGACGTCCTTCCCTAGAAACTTCCCCATGACTGAGGAAGAGGAAGGCTGTGGGCTGGGGTGGGGAGGGGGTGCTGGCTGCAAGCTCTGCAGGCAAATGCTCTTCCTTCTCTTGCTCTGCCTTGGACCTCCTGCAAATCACAAACCCACTCAGCTTCAACCTCAGCGCAACTGGGAGGGAACCGTTGCTCTCTGGGAGGTCAAGTGAAAATTAATGAGCTGTGCTTTCTTGGAGTTCTCCATTGGTACTCCAGCATTTCTGCAGTGATTGGCTACACACTTCTGGACCTTATGTCTTTCTAGCCCATGACCTTAACATTCTCCCGACGGAAATGAATACAAAAAGATGGCAAAAGTTTATAGACCACTAAGGTTTGGAGATTTGGGGGGGCATTTCCGAAGACATCCCCGGAACTCTTTATTTTAAAAGGCATGCACGGACGGACGGGGACACACACACACACACACACACACACACACACACACACACACACACACACACACTTTACCTCCTTCCTTTCCAGCGTTGATGTTTTTGCTCTGTGACTGACTCTCTGGCTCTCACTCTGGCCCTTCCTGCTTCTCTGCCTCATTTTCCTCAGGTATCCTGAACTTGTGAAAATGAAGTTTAGCAGAGATGTCATAAAGTTAGCCACCTTGCACCCTCTCTGGGGAAACACAAATCTTTTAACTATGGCTGCCATCAAGCTCATTAGCCGCCCCCCTTCCCCAGCTCCTTCCCATTGGGTCACTAACAAGTTACAATGTTTTTCTCTTGCCTCCTGTTCCCCTTGTTTGGGGGTTTTGTTCCCTGCTTCCTCATTGCTTCTGTCGCTGGCTCCATCTCAGCAGCATGGGTTGCCCCCAGCCCCTCTACCCGCCACAAGACCACTTCCACCCCCCCCTCACCCTATCCCCCAATCAGACTGAACCGTCCAAAGATGGGCAGGCTGCCTGCTACAAAAGCGCACATCAGTTCTGCAAGGGGATACATATGATAGCGCCACAATTCTAACACTGCACACTTGTTAACCAGGAAAATCCGGCAGGGCTTGGGGGCAGGGAGAGAGAGAAACTTGAGAATGGAGGCTGCCTGAGTAGGAGCCCCTGGGGGGAACGCCGAAGGGGGGCCCTCCAGCAGCCACCATCAATTATCCAGGCTGGTTTTGTTTTGTTTTGTGAGGTCTGAACTGAGCCTCAGCTGATGGGGCAGGGGTGGCTAGGGGGTGAATAAGGGATTTTACCCAAACCAGTGACTCTGAATGGAGGTCTTGGGCTCAGTGGAGGGGGCCTCGGCAGTGAGAGCTTGAAAAGAGGGCCTTTGGGCTGTGAGAAGGAAAGGGGGGAGGTGGGGCTGGGAGGGGGCTGGGGGAACGTTTTGAGGTGGGAGGGGTAGGGGGAAGCAGGAGAATGGCACAATAATGGGGGGAAGGAGGCCAGCTCCTGAGCTCTCCTGGCTCACAATGTGTCCCATGTGGTTCTCTTTATCTCAGCCTTTCAAGAGTCAATACAGGGAGCTTTTTTATTTTCAACTCTAAGTATATAGCTACCCCACCTCCCCATCACACACAGCATAACCACACACACACACACACACACACACACACACACACACACACACACACACACTGAAAGTATGAGACAGTTGACAACATACTAAAAATATCCACAAAGTTGTTTCTTCAGGACAACATTGCTAGGTCTTTCGTTCGTCTTATATTTCACACTGTCCCCCCACTTCTCTCTTCCAGCCTGCCCAATCCCTCCTTCCTCCAGGATACATCCTTCCATCTCCCTCCTCCAGAGATGCCTCAGGAACTCAAGAGAAGCTGAAGGGCTTATTTGTGACAGACTCTCAATTGGTAGCTCAGGCTGTCCTCGAACTCACAATCCTCCTACCTCAGCCACTTGAATGGTGAGAGAATAGGTGTACACCACCATGTCCTGCTATAAGAAGGTTCTTGACTCTTTGGAAAGTAAAAACATAGTAATAGAATGATTTGCAACAAAGAAAACCATAATCAAAGATTAGAACCAACCCATGCTTGAATATTAGACTGTTAATATATATAAACTATCAAATAAAACATATATATTAGATTTTTTATTTTATATATATGGTATTTTGCCTATATGGAAACATGTGTACCAGATGCATGCTTGTGCCTTTAAAAATAGAAAAGGACATCAGATCTCCTGTAACTGGAGTTTGAATGGCTGTGAGCTGCACTATGGATGCTGGGAACTGAATCTGGTCCTCTGCAAGAGCAGCAAATATTCTTAACCACTGAGCCATCTCTCCAGCCTCCATGCAAACATTTTTGATGGTGGACTTCTCTAAAATATGTAATCCTCAAATGAACAAACCCCTTTTCAACTTGTTCTTGGGACTGAAGCAGTCATAGGTTCTGAACCTACCTAGCTAATCAGATTTATAATTTATCCATTTTTCCAACACTATTGTTACATAGATTATCATTGGGTACTTGCATCTGAAAGAGTAAAACATTTTTAACCAAGGGTGAAAACCACATGCAGAATCTCATCCCACCAACATTTGCATTCAGTATCCTGGAGTGGGTCTCAGTGTGTGCGTGTGTGTGTGTGTGTGTGTGTGTGTATGTGTGTGTGTGTGTGTGTAAGAGAAAACGAGAGAGACAGAGACAGAGATTCAGTCATTTAAGACTATGAATTTCCCTTCTATTGGGTTAAAGTGACATTAGTAAAAAAAAAATCACTATGTCATGAAGTGTGTCCATTTCTGATACCAAGACTGTGGCTGATTAAAAGACAAATCTCATCCTTTTGTTCAAGAAATGGAGAGGAAGGTAAGCAAAACTGGAATCGTACCCCGCCATTGCTTCCTCCAGGTGCTTTTCCTATGAGGATCCTTGCCCCATGGGATGCGGAAATGAGACTCAGCTGTCCCAAGCAACTTGTTCAAGTCACACACCTGGTAAAGCAGCAGAGCCAAATTTCTCCCTGGGATTGAATGACCTGTGGAGGAATGAGACCTTGAGTATGACGATGGAAGTGAGAGAACAGTCCGAACCCTTCCTGCCAGCCACGGAATGCTCCTGGGGCTTGTTCCTGCCTTTGAGATCAGAGAGCTGCGGGGCTGGCTTCTTGTTGGTTGCCTTCTCCATGAGGGCTCGAACTTCTCGTCTCTCACAGATCATCTCGTTTCTTCCTCCTAGTCCAACTTGCCTTGCCCAGCAGAGTGTCCCACAGCTGGCCTAGGAAGTAGATGGGTATTGCTTCCCTATCTAATCCTGGGCGTTGTAATGAGCATAGCTTTTCAAGTCTTACACGTGTGAGAAGGTCACTTAAGCTTCCCTTGGTTCCATGTCTCTTTCTTAAAGGTGCCGCTGTGTGAGCAACCTGAGACAACTGGGGAAGATGTAAAGAAGTCGGCAAGGGGATGGCTCCCCTAATTCCACCCTGAGAGCTCCTCCGGGAGCTTTACTTCATGTCCTCATCACATGACCTGCCTCTGCTGCTGCGTGAAGTGGACTCTCTCACAGGAGTCAGAAGGCTGTCTGCGTTTCCTGACTTCACTGAAGCTCCTCAAGCAGAGGAACTACCTCTTACATCTTCTCCACTCCCAACCTGCTCAAGTCCAGTGTGTGATGTGTTCCACGAGGGACCATCTTTCAGTTTATTCACAAGTGCCTCTGAAATGGGGTACAGTCTCTTGAAAGGGGGAACACAGTCTCTCAGGTTTTTCTCGCTCACTATTTCCTACTCACCTCCTCTCGAGGTTCTAGATTTTTCCCAGTTCAGCACTTAGACTCCCTCACTGGCAGCCACACTGCGCTGCCTTCATCATCGTCACTGGCAATTGACTGCCCTTCACCTCCAAGTCTGCGGTGCTATTTCTCTGCTCCTAGGACACACCCACTGTCTGTTGTCTTTTTTGTTTGTTTGTTTGTTGTTTGTTTTTCGAGACAGGGTTTCTCTGTGTAGCTTTACGCCTTTCCTGGAACTCACTTGGTAGCCCAGGCTGGCCTGGAACTCACAGAGATCCGCCTGCCTCTGTCTCCCAGTGCTGGGCTTAGAGGCATGCGCCACCACCGCCCAGCGTCTGTTGTCTTTTAGGTCTGTGTTTGTGCTGCTTTGGCTGATTTGGCAAACCCATGTGCATCCTAACTGTTGTTTACTGAGACATTTGTTCACCTTTTGGCAATTTCCCAAGACTATGGTCAGTCTAAATGGCCTCCATCCTCCCACTCGTATTCCAGTTCCCACTTTCCTCTTCCTAGAGGAAACTCCACAGATCCCAACTTGATCATGACGTGCCTGCCACTTCATCTAGTTGTGTGTGACCCACCTCTGCACTCTGAGTTATCCACCCTGGGAAAGTCTCTTGGCCTGAAAGAGCTGCTCTCCGACCTCATCTTCCACTGTCTCTCTGCAGCCTTCAGTGCTGTGGGCAGTGTGATTCATTAAGCGGCGCTGTTTACCGTGTGAGAAAAGCCACGAGGTACAACAAAATCCACTGTAAGAGTTTCTTAAGGGGAGGACATAGAAGGGGGTGCTTAGGCCTATGGAAAGATCGTGCATGAAGAGAAGAAGGGATATGTGGAGCCTGCTTTTATAGATGTACACACACACACACACACACACACACACACACACACACACACATGCATATGGGTTTACATAGCTACACCATACATTACGGGACCACTCTTCCAGCAAATTACGTGATCACACAGTGCATGGATTATGAGATTACATGGGAGTAAGGCCCTGGGATGACTAAGTATCTTGCCAGCACATGCGTGGTCATGGGGGAGTGGCTAGGAATTCTAGTAAGCACTACCCACCCCTCCACCCTGTTCATTTTGCTCCATTTTATTCGGTGCGATTCCATTTTCCTAGCACTGCTGTTTCTCCTTTCAGACATTTATTAAAATTAGTGCCTCCATGACTTTCCATGGAAACAACTCCCATTTCTGTGGCTTCAGTTGGGGTCTAGCTAGCATCAGGGCCCTGCTTACAACTGTCTAATGGATTTTTCCACATTTCTCTCTTACTGGTCCATTAAAGTACCTCAAATTGAATTTATCTCCCTCCCGAACCATTCATTTTCTTCAACTAATTTCACGACTGCTCTGTGCCCAGCGAGTAAGTATAACCTCACATCAGTCATGAACATTTACGATCCCATCAGATCTAGTCTGTCCTGTCTCTTCTACAGGAACTATTAAAATTAATCTATTAAGATACTTTTGTTAAAATGCACTTTTCTACTCAAAGCATTATCCATTATTTACCAAATGAAGTCTCAATTTGTTGGCCTAGTATTCAAAACCTTCCTTAATTGAATTCCAACTTCACTGTTTTTGCTAGTTTCCTCTCGATCTTATTTGCCTCAAACAAATAAATTGCTCCAGTGGTAAGCATGTTCTGCTCATAAACTCCCAAACATTTGTATATATCTCCACACAATTGTTCATGTCCTTCCATCTACCTGGCACAACCATCACCCTCCCGGCCTAAACTTCCTTTTAGAAGAAACATCCTAAGCCTGGCAGTGGTGGTGCCATTTTTAATCCCAGCACTCAGGAGGCAGAGGCAGGCAGATCTCTGAGTTTGAGGCCAGCCTGGTCTACACAGAGTGAGTTCCAGGACAGCCAGGGCTACACAGAGAAACCCTGTCTCAAAAAAAAAAAAAAAAAAAAAAAAAAAAAAGTAAGAAAAGAAAAAGAAATGTCCTGGACTTTCTCAATCTAAAGTAATATTTTCTTCCCATAAATTCCCTTTAGTGCCCATAAATATCTAAAAATTCTTAAATTATGCAAATTGTCATTTTGTGTTAAATGACTGCTTACATTTTCTTTTGCTATCTTCCTATTTCGAACCTTTGGGGTTTTCAGATCTGAACAACCTCCCCTCCAATTGGCACCCAGCTTTAATGCTTCATAACTGCTGCCTGGACTCTTGTGAGCTTTCATGGATTGATAAATGTCACTTGCTTCCATAAATTGAGTCTCAAACCTGCATGTTAATGAGAGCAGACACCATTGACAGGATTAACTCTGTGCAGGTGTGACTATTCTGTTGTACATTCCTCCCAAACAAAGTTCTATTTATTGGTTACCGTAGTGGTGTGAATAAGAATGGCTTCAGAGGCTCATGTGTTTGAATACTTGATCCCCAGTCAGTAGAACTGTTTGGAAAGGATTAGGAGGTGTGGCCTTGTTGGAGAATATGTGTCACTGGGGGTGGGCTTTGAGGTTTCAAAAGACTCATGCCATTCCCAGTGTGTTCTCTGCTTCCTGTTTGCAGTTTGAGGTGTACGCTCTCGGTTGTCCCTGCCACCATGCCTTTGTTCCTCCATCATTTTCAACTCCAATTCCCTGGTACCATAAACCAAACTAAAACACTTACTTTTCTAAGTTACCTTGGTCATGGTGTTTCATCACAGCAATAGAGAAGTAACTCATACAGCTGACTACACATCTTAGTCCAGTTGTGGTGTATTACACCACCAACCAAGTATCACAGACCAGGTGATTGATAATGAGCAGAAATTTATTAGCTCACAGTTCTGGAAGCCGAACAGTCCAATATCAAGGTGGTACCATCTATTGAAGGCCATCTTGTTAGGTCATAACCTGACAGAAGGCCAAGAGAAAAGAGGGCCAAACTTGGTGCTGTCATAGTAGCATTAATCCCACCAACAAAGTAAGAGGGCACGTGACCAAGTCACCTCTTCCACATCCTACCTCTTACTACCATTATAATGGCAATTAAATGTCAGCACAAGGGCTGCAGGGAGCAAATGGGTATTCAACCCATAACAGTAGGAAATTGCACAGACCTCACCTTATTACATCACTTCCCTCTTCTGCAGCAGATTCGGAGCGCAAAAGCTAGGTAGGCAGCCAGTCTGTTTGCCTCCAACCAACCCCAATCATGACGAAGTGCATTTTTTCATGCTGAAACAACTCCACTGTAGAGGAAAACTCACTGACTAATTTCTGACTCAAGTTTATATATAAAATCCACTGGATAAACAGCTTTGATACATACAGGCTATGTGTTGATTTATTATTTCATAGCACCTCCTAGAAACATTTCCTTTAAAAGGTACATGGACTATAGTTTTGTTTTGTTTCGTTTTGTTTTTTCTTATCTGTAGAAAGAAATGTATAGTAATTAAATTTTGCTTGTTTAATTGAGGTTAAAGACAATTCATCATGGCCAATCACTTTTTATGTGTAGACAAGGTGGTGAAGTGACGTCATGCTACTTAGAGAGTCAATGGACCAGCAACAGGGGTATCTCTGGAAAGATTCTTAGAAGTGTGGGGTCTCAAGAGTCAGCACTTTAGTGAGCTGCTAAGTCATCAGCCAGCGTATTAAAGTTGGAAAGGCAGAGAGTCTGAGGGTTCAGTCATGAGATGGCATTGGCTGCTCACTTCAGAGGGCATTAGTAAGCAGCTTGACGATTCTATAGAAACGCTTGAGGCAACATGTCCATGGTGATACAAAGTAGCTGCAGCTTGCAGACCAACTGCTCTGAGTGGGATCTTCTCGGTAATTCCTCAGAATGCAATAGCCAGGAAATAGATGCCTGCCACCTAACTCGGGCTCTAAGGCTTACAATTCTAGAGCCCAGCCCTAACTTGTTCTACCACATTACCCTTTTCTTGGGCCTTCCCACTCTGCCTTTCACAGATGGCTGGATGAGACAGAATAGGACAGTTTCTGTCCTCCAGCCTTTGGGTGACTCTCACACTAGGCCAGGCTCCAGGAAAGGAAGAATCAGAGACTAGGAATAACCCAGGCATGGAAACTGCTGTAGACGGGTTTTTCTCCAGTGTGTCATCTTTGGCTCTTTTTAGCCCATCCTTCTTCTCATATCCATCCTTTAGTGGATGGAGGAACAGGATGACTCTCAGCATTGTGCTGATTATTTTCTATCAGCCTCTGGTATTTTCCTCTCAGGTTTGTCCTAAGCCTGCCTTTGTTCTGCACCATGAGGAAAGCCTGGTGCTCATGGAGACGAGCAGTGGCAGCAGACCAAGGCTAAGCCAACTGTTCTGGTGTGATGCGGGTTTTCCATAACCCCCAGAGCACATTTTCATTCATTTCTAACTCACGTCATTGAACTCCTGCTTGCGGCAGGTGTTCCTTTCCAGATGCAGTTTGGTTGGCGAACAGACAACCTTTTGTCTTCATGAAGGCTCGTTGGAATAAAGGCGGTTTGAAGCACACAAACCTATAGAGGAAGAATATGACTGTAGACAGTAGGTAGGGCTGTGGAGGGAGCATAGAGTCATGGGGGAAAGCCGCAGAGCATGAGCTGTGGCTCCGAGTACCTTCAGCTCTCCTTCAGTCAGGAAGCACTCTCCACGTTCACAGCGTTGGAGCTCAAATGTACGTAAGGAGATAGAGGAATCTATTCAAGTGCCTAGGACAGACGTTCCAGAGTTGGGGCGAGAGAATGCTAAGGTGATGGGGAACGTTGTATTATGATCAATTGGGATGAATCAGGACAGAGAGGAGAGATGATACCTGAGTCAAAGAATATCTTCTGAGTAAGTGCAATGATCTCCATGGATCTGAGGAGGGAAGGGGAGAGATGTGGCAAAGAGGAGGAAAGAAAGAGGTAGAGAAAGAAGCCCGAGGACATGGGAGTGGTCGGGATGGTCAAGCGGAATTCACGGCTCAGGCTCCCAGCAGCGCAATACAGTGCTCAGCCCAGGATCTGGGGATAGGCTGGACTAATCTTTTAGAAGTCAGAAGGCTGCTGAAGAAAAAAAAAACGATAGCAAGGGGCTGAGGTGGCACTTAGCAACAGACACCTGAGGAGACCCAAGTTAGGAGTCTGATATGAGCAAGATCTAAGCGGGAATTTAAAGCATGCCCTAAGAGATTACGCAGCCACTTCAGAGCCTTCTGCTCTGAGAATTCCCAGTCAGGTGGGATATTCACACAAACGCATTGATACATGAGCATATGAGTGTATGTGTGTATATGGTGCGTGTTGGGATCATGGGGAGTGCCCTGGCAGAGGAAAGAAAGAAGGGAACGCCACTAAAAAGCCTTGCAGAGAAAGGTATTTCTTGTGGACAAAAAAGAATCAGGCCCCTCGCTCCCTACTGAGCCCATTTCTCCTGCCTTTGCCCGGGCTGTCAGGCATGAATCTCTGTAGCATTCCGTAACTAATTGACAGTAATGGGGGCCATTGGAAACCTAAGAATACATGGCATTACCCAGCATGCACCGCAAGGAAGGGGGGCCGCCTGGGGGCAGCTGTGAGGAAAATAAAGGCTGGCTGCCTTTTAAACTGTTCTCCCCCCTCTTCTTTAAATGGAAGGTAAGATGTAGAAAGAGAGAATAGATTTCGGTAAACTTCTATTTGAGCCTGAAAATTAAAGATTGTAAATCTTATATCTTACTCTGAGTAAATATCTTAGGATTCTAACCCACACAGAAGAAACAGATGGAATTTCAATTAACCCCAGGGCCCCCTGTGAAATCTATATTGTACCCTCTGGATTTACAACATATTGTAATATATGACTGCAGGGCCTGGAGAGTCCGTCGCAAATCAACCTTCTTTATTCCAGGGGTTCCTAAAACTGCTACAAAAGCCCACTTCAAAATCAAAAGTGGCAAACTTCCAACCACTTCTTCCTTGGGGTAGACATCCAACTTTAATTCCACAACAGATCTTACTTATTTGCCAGCCTCTTGTTTCTACGTTTCTTTTTCTCTTCCCTTTTCTATTAATGATGTTTATGGAATGAAGCGGCTCATACCAGACAGGAAATTGGGAAAACAGACAGCATTATCCCACTTTAAACAGTGACTCATCACACACCCATGGTGAATTACCTTCCAAAGGGTTTTCGTACTTTAAATATCCATACCTTCAGAGAATGGAGTCATGGAGACTAATGAGTCAGTCCTACCTCTGCTACGAAGGTCACTTAAAATTCTAAATGGTGCAACCATCTGAAGAATTTCAAGTTGTTCTTCAAAACCAGAATTGTTTCTGAGGTGCCCATAAGCACAGGGCTTTGGCTTTCATTCCTATCATTTATTGACCCCAACTGTCTGCATTTCTTCTTTGTTTCAAAAATAATATGCATACAATATCAAACACCTCACAAAAATAAATAAATAAATTGAGCTTTTTTAAATACTAGACTCACATTTTTATGCCCACTTTTTTTTTTTTCCTTAAAACACTGACTTTTCCCTTCACCGGCATTTTGCTTCCTCTGCAAAGATGAGTTTTCCTCATGTAGTATTTGGGCCATTACTCACTAGGACTGTCACTCCCGTCATCCAGCATCTGCTGGAAGGTTTGCCTCTGGAACCTTTAGGGAGTCTCTCTTGGAAACCAGATAAGCAAAATTCCTGTAGCAGAAACAAAACAAACTCGGTAGGACTAAAGCATGTCTTTTGGAAAGATTACTGATTAAAATATGATGTGGGGTTTCTCCTTCATTCCACGATAGCCATGAGGAAGTGTGGACGGCGGCTGTCATCAGAACCGGGGTCCTATTGGACTCATAGACATGGCGAGCTGGAAGCAATGTGAAGATCCACCTTTGAGGCAGCCAAGATGCTCGCCTGTTCCTGAAGTGTGCTGGGTGTGCCGCACTGACCAGGTGTTTCTCTTCACAGTCTCAGAACTCGGGACTTCTCCTGTCTGTCCTTTTGCTCTGTCAACTCCAGAGACTGCCAGGACCCCTCCCCCCCAACACACACACAACACCTTTGTCCCTTACCTGTCACTGTCCGTCTGAGTCGGGAGTCCCAGTACCTACTGAGGACCTCTCTAGAGCATAGAACTTGATATGGTGCAAGGACTTCACAGGGGACTTCACAGACTTGGGACAGTCGCTCTTTAGACATGTCTGGAACTTCAGCTCAAAGGCTGGAAGAGGATTTTTGATGAAACAAGTCCTCATATTTCTAGTGAGACTGGTCTTTCCCCTTAAGCTAGTATTTACTAGGAAATGAATATGTTTCCAAGTTCTCTCGTCTTGTATATACTAATACCGGGCCATCAAACACCATCTTGAAGTAATTATTAAGTTTATTTCTTCATTTGAACAAAAACACTGATTTGTTGTTCAACCCAGATGGACATTCTTCCAACCTGTGTCATCCCCACCTTAGACAGCGTTTATTCTGGAAACAGCAAATAGGTGGCTACTTACGAATGAGATACCGACCAAATGTTACAAGTCCCCGGGTTGTCGCTTCTTTCCCCCCCCCCTGTTTATGCCTGAGAAAGGCAGAGTTCCTCATGTGTCAGGTGCGGCTCTCCATGGTTTATGTACGGTCACTTCCTAACCATCACACTAATCGGCAGCCCAGTCTTCCTTGACCAAGGAGAGACTGTTAATGACATAAACAGAACGGAGTGCATGTTTGCGCCTCACCCTTCGGGGGTGCTAGCCCGGTGACAGATTTTCTGGTGGCCCGCTCGCTCATCCCACAGAACTGAAGTTTATCTTTTGGACCCGAGTCACTTTTCCTCCAGACAGCCCTGCGCGGTTTGCAACTTCTCATCTGCGCCCCCCCCCCGCCCCCAGGCTGCTCTTTGGCAGCTTTAACGTCGGTCATCTGTTTTTCTTTTCATTAATCTCATAGCCCGGCACTACCAGAAGTTAAGGGAAAACAAGAAGACAGAATGGGAACCATGTTAATTGGAGAAAGGGTGAGAAATGCACTGGATAATTCAATCGAAAACAATTTATTTATTTATTTATTTATTTATTTATTTAATTCTACCCTATCTTTCCCCATGACTCAAATCACAATTGCTTTAATCCCTTCATTGGGCCAAAGGAATTAGACACATTAAGTGGACAAGCTTTCTACTAGCTCTTTCTCAGGAATCCATTTACTCCTTTTTTCCCCTCCCTGAAAGTCTCCTCTGTTGGCCTTTCCCACAGGTATCTATTCATTTCTTTGACTTTTTTTGGCATTTACATCCGCAGACAGGGCCTTGCTGCCAAGCCCTTGTTTATTATCTTGACTGGGATTTGTTCTCTGCTCATTACCTTCCGGGCATATTAACTACGAAGCCAGGTTCCAAGGGAAAGGGGTTCTTATGTTACTTTGCAGCATCTGCAGAACCTTGTTGGAGGCAGAATGAAGTTTTTGAGCTGTGCTAGGAAAAATGCTGTGTGTAAACGACAAGTCTGTGGGTGTAGTTCAGGGGTAGGGTGCTCGCCTGGCATGTGTGAAGCCCTGGGTTTGATCCTTAGCACTGCAAATAATAATTACAATAAATCAATCAATCAATAACATATTTCCCTTCTGTCAATACAAGAACACGGAACTGAAACCAGGTATGGCAACACACAGGTTAAAATCTAGGATTTAGGAGGCCAAGTCAGGATTGCTAGAAGTTTGGGAATGGCATGGGCTACATGGTGAGTTCCAGGCCAGCCTGGGCTATAAAGTGAGACTGTGTCTCAAAAACAAGAACACTGAATTCGTTGGGGAACTGGGCCAAGTGAACCAAATAAAAGAGCAGGAAAGTTAGTCAGGACTTGGCCAGATTCTGCCCTGTTAGAAGACAATCTTGGTTGTGGCAGGAGTCCAGACAGCAGCAGAATGGAGAGACTGAAGGGGAGGCCCCCTGGGGCAGAGGGACCATAGAAGACCTGCAAGGATTTTGAAATATGGCAATTTCAGCTCAGAGGTAAGATTGAGTTCCCTCTGCACCAAAGCAGAGACTATCCCTGTAGCAACTGCCGAGAAAAAACATCTGCACTGAGAACAGCAAGAAATCCCCTGGGATGCCAAAGGAGAAGATGTTTCTAGAAAAGCAACCACATAGCTCCATGGTTTGCCAAGAATGTTCGAACAGGCCATTAAGACAAAACCAATCCCAGAAACTCGGTTGCATGTTTCAACAGCTCTTTAGCCATTCTCCATAGCCTGCCCCTCTTACTATTAACACGAGGCTTTGGTCTTTGTTCTCTTGGGCTCTGACATCTTCCCGGAAGCTGTTGCTCACAGCGGATCAGACTCTGGGACAGCAGTCTTGTGAACTGTCCTGTGCTTTTGACAGGCATGGTTACGATGACGGCCACTCAACCCAACAATGCTGCTACTGCTCATGTTGGGTCTTTTTCTAGAAACTAGCAAGCTACTTCATGTCTTCAGAAATCACTCTACCCTCTCATTTAGAACCATAAAAGAAATGGGCATTTATGTAAGATCTTTCCAACCACGAGCTCAAAGGCCGACCATGGGGCTACAGCTCAGTTGGTAGAGTTCTTACCTAATGTGCATGAAGGCCAGGGTTTGATACCCAACAGTGAACAAATTGGGCATAGTGGTGCACACCTATAATCCCAGGACTCGGGAGGAGAGGGTAGGAAAATTAGAAGTTCAAGGTCATACTCAGCTTCCTCGTGAGTTAGAGGCCATCCTGGGTTACATGAGATCCTGCCTCAAAAAAGGTCAATGATAACAAAAGAACTCTCACAGTCTCAATTTGGTAGACATTTTCTCATGATGCGAAGGACTGAGCTCAGGGTCTCATACGTTAGACAAGCACTATACCACTGATGAGACAACCCACTAGAGCCCATGGAATTCATTCTTTGAGTCTAAAAGCCTCTTAAACATGCCAGCTGTAGCTACATCTTGCAGACAGCTTTCACCTTCTAGAGGCATCTTAACGTTATTAATTAATTCAGACTGCTACAGTGGCACCCCGCGCCAATGGCTTCCACGACAAACACTGATTTCTTATGGCTCTGGGGTTGGGAAGATCAAGATCCAAGTGTTGTCAGGTGTCTGGGTCTGACCTGTTCCCATGATTGCAAGTAACGATCTTCTGGTTCTGTCTTCCATGGCCAATGGCGATAATTACTTTTCATAAGATACTGACTCGTCATGGCCGACCAGCCTTATCACCTAATCACCTCCTCACACAATCAAATTGGAGATTAAGACTTGATCTGTGAACCTGGACACTCCAGAGACTCAGAAATCTAGAGAGTGCCCTTAAAGCCCACCATCGATATCTTTCCACCTGGGTTTTGAAACACTGCTCAGCCTTAGGCAGCTAGTCATCAAGTTCTTTATTTCTTGGGGAAAGAGAGGCTCTTAGAAATTAGAGCCAACTACTTTGTCTTTCTTCCACTGGTTCCTTCTCTGTTAATTTGATGCTCTGGACCTCTACAAACACAGAAAACGCCCTTCAAGTGAATGTGGAGTTTCCATTAGCAAAGGCGCAGGGGGTGGTTTGTCTCCTGGGAGTTCTCTCTCAGCAACTTTCTACCACCTTATGTTTCTGCTCTCACTTCAGTACTCAGTGCCCCAATACCCGGTCCTTCAGTGCTCAGTACTCCAGGACCCAGGACCTCGGTATCCAGATACTCTCACAGATTGCTCTCGGGTTTTGTTTATTTTCCTCAATGATTCCAAGCAGCAAAGACCTGTAAAAAAAAAAATTAATAAACATGAAATTTCCTTCCTCCACTGCATTTTCACAAAGATGTTGTAGGGGTGAACTAGGCTGTGTGAATCTTCCTGTTGCCTTACTTACTTCAAGTAGGCAGTAGTTCAACTCTGCTGAGAAGGGGAGAAGCAGGATTCCAAACCACCGAGATGCCTCTTCTGCAGGCTCCCCTCTCTTTCCCCAGTGCGGCCTCAGCACCTATTGGGAATTTTCTTATCACACACCCACCCCTTGAACCTTCCCTGGAGAGATTCCAACTTTTCGGGTTCTCACAGAATTGCCACTTCATGTGCTTGCTCAGGGATCTCCTCTCAGAAGAGCCCCTCGTTGAGAAGGTAGATCTCATGCCAGGTGTCAACAAAGAGGCCTTTTCTCCAGCCACGTCCTGCTTTGTTGAGCTTTCTGTGAAATGTGGCTAAAAGCACTTAATATGGGATTCCCCACTAACGTGCTCATCAAACCTTAGGGAAACCGAGTCACCTTCGTACCTGCCAAGGATAGTAAAGGACCTAGAAGAAAGGAGACTGAGAATACAGCAACTGAGGCAGGGAAATGAGTGCCAGTAACTATGGGTAACATCTCCGAGGTCCTGAGGTGGGAGAGGGGAAAATGAGACAGCATTATGGGTAAGTGAGTTCCACCGCCAAGGAGACAGCAGGCTCTCCCAATCTAGCTTCCGATGACAAACAGCTCCCCATGTACCCCTCAAACATCAACACTGGGTTTGAGGTAGGGAGACAGCCATTAATCACCCGATTGCCAGGACACTCTAGAGTTAGAACTGCCTTCTTTTCAGAGTAGACTAAGCAAGGATGCAGGCTCCATTGTGATTTTTTTTTTGGTGAGTTGCACTTGTAGGGGATTTATACATGTCACCTCCAGCCTAACAGTCTTCGCTATTTGAAACAGCCATGGAAAGAAAAAGGAAGTGACGCACCAGGAGCACGAAGGTGGCAATGTTCAGATCCCTGGTCCAGCTGGTTTCAAAGTCCGCTTCGACGTTCTCTGGGTGGTTTGAATTCTATTCCTCTTCTCCCCCTGCTTAAACTCCCTCTTATTAAGAAAACTCTCCTCCTCTGGCTGAAAGCACCTTGAGATTTTATACAAACACTTGATTTCCCGTGGAAAAAATCTGCAGAAAGGGGGTAAGCCATTAAAATGTTTGTCATCAATGTGATCCCGCTAGGAACCAGCACTCAGGAGGCAGAGGCAGGCAGATATCCGTGAGTTCGAGGCTGGCCTGGTGTACCAAGTGAGTTCGAGGACAGCTGGGGCTGTTACACAGAGAAATCCTGTCTCAAAATAAATAAAGAGAGAGAGAACTTGCTACATGGGAGTTTTGATGATGTCGGGTTAGAGTGGCGGGCAGTCAAAAAGTGAAAGGAGGGGCAAGTAAGCAAAGGGACAGAGAGAAAGACCAATGCAGAAGGGAGGCAGGAAGCCAAAGACGGCTTCGCTCACCTCCCACGTTTTTCCAGGTGCAGTTCTACTTGGGAGACGCCTTGCCATATCCAAATGTTCAGAGAGGAGGAAGCAGGGAAAGGAAATGCTAACCATGGTGGAGCCAGAGCAGGGGCAGAGATGGGGTAGAAGCGACGTTGGAAGTAATTTTTTAAATAAAAAAATGATAAGTGATGGAGAGAAGAGCCGGTCGCGGGGAACCCTGAGAAGGCTGGACTGCCGAGCAAGGGCCTCTCTTTCTTCACTTTTCTTTTTCATTTTCCTTTCTTTAATTTCGCTGCAGCACGTATAATCAATTACAGACTGAATCGGGATAAAGGGAGGGGAAGCACTTTAATTCATAAATCAATTTTACACGGTCATCAGTCAGGTTGTGAATGCAAATACCTCTGTCGTTTTTAGGTTATTCAGAATTAATTGACTCCCACCGGGCTGGGCTGCAGATGGGGAGCGGTTTTCTCACAGTCTTCTTGGGCCCAGCATGGGGGCACATGACTCCGTCCCTCCCCCCTCTGGACCTCTGACCAAGCCCTTCTTTACTCTGTTGGCTGGCAAGTATGGAGATGATGAGGCCGGGAGCTCGGGGCAGGGGGGCGGGGCGGGAGCATCCGGCAAGAAGCTGGGTAGGTAAGAATCCAGAAAGACTGGAGAAGGAAAGGGAGGAGACACAGAAAGAGGAAAGCCCCGGGACAAACTCTTCAGCTCAAGTCCCGCAGAGATACCTTTATGTGATTAGAAATGCTTAGCTTCCAAGGATCAGCTTTCTAAGTTCTCTGGAGCTTCTTAAAGAAAAAAGAACAACGATTAAAAAAAAAAAAAAAAAAAAAAACCGCCCCGGGGGTTACAGGCGGAAGGAAAATAGTCCAGAATCCACTGGGTTGGAGGGGGTTGTGAAGTTGCCCGGATCTAGCAGCCAAGAAGCAGCCCGGGACAGGGGGCCCGCTGCCCTGCCTCCCAGAGCCCAGGGGGAGTGAATGGGACACCCTTGTCTAGGGTATTTTAGGCCAACAGCCAATGAGATGGCCCTCCTGAGACCCTTCACACAAGGTGGAGAGAGAGTGAAGCCAGGCCACTGAAGGCTGATCTGGGCTGTCCTTGCCTGGTAACACTTGTTGTCTAAGTCCCAGGGTTGTCTACCCACAGAAGTTCACTCTAATTAAGAAAGGACATACACCCACGTATTTGATGTGTCCTGACCTCTACTTTTCCATTTTCTACCCTTAGCTAAATATACTCTTGACTGGGTTGCTCCATCAGACCATCATCATAGTGGTTTTCCACACCACCCTGCCACGGGAGACCCTGGGAGCTGGTTTTGCTTGCTACTCTGCTTGTTTTTGCACACAGATGTCTGGGTTCGGTCCTAAAACACTGTTCTGTGTGGTCTTTAGGAGCGCCTGGGGAATCGGCGTTTTTGGACTAGAGTACAAGGGAGTCCGGTGTTGAACAAGTGCAAGAACCACCGGAGTGTCTGAGGAATCTGATGGGCAAATTCTCAAAAGGCAGCCTCATCTCCAAAGGCCCATTTCCTCTCCACAGCCTGTCAGAGCTTCCTACAGCATAAGGCATAGAATTATCAGAAACAAAACATTGATCCAGAAAGGGGGTAAAGAGGGGTGTCAATCTTAGAAGAAGAACACATATGTTCTAGATTCCCTGGACTGTACAAGTCAACTCTACTGAAGTTTCTGGAGGAAACAAAACTACCTTAAGCAAACTTCCAGTGAGTGTAGAAACCGATGAAGAGGGAAATCACACAGATCTCTGTGCTGTCTTTACTGAAAACCAAATCTTAGCTGCCCTGGTAGGCGTTGAGTTTTGCTTCCATCTAGCAATTAGTTTGTGGCTTCCACTAAGCCTCTCCTGAGAGACCAAAGGTCTACAAGCCAAAGGACTGTGAGTCATGAGGCAGGATGCTCCCAATACTTATAAAATCCAAACACAGGGTTGTAACCCTTACCGGACCCTGAAAAATTAGTTGCAAAATTCTGATGTATGATCAGCCTCTGATCTGAGGCACAGTGCCTTATATGCAAATGAGCCATGTTGATTTACTTGTGAAGGCTGAAAGGAATCCTGGGACCGGTTCCTTCAGCCATTCATTTGTGTTACCATCCATTATTGGAAGCAATAGAATTGGCTATCTTTAAAACTTTTCCACCTTCAGGTTGTTTTTCTCCCCCCGCTCCCCACCCCCGAAGTCAGACTACACGTCCCTCACAAAAGTCTGAAGGTCTTGGTGGCTATGAAATCCCCATTTCCTCTTAATGTATTTAGCCAGCAGCAAAGAGAAATTTGGGGAGAGATTGGTGCTGAATGAAAAGGCACCGTGTTCATAAAGTCCAGGGATTCCAAAGTAGATAATCGTAGATGTGCAAGGGGATGGGATGGTAGGGGGCTCCTTAGCAGTTAATGCAGCATGGTAAGGTGATTACAAATCCAAGCTTTATTTATGGTCAGTGCTGACCAGCTCCATCACTTACATTACACAAGATACATAATCTCTGTGCCTCTGTTTCTTCCTCTTGAAATAAGACTATCAGCAGTGCCTACCTCACGGGGTTGTTGTGAAGATTTGTTGATGTAAAGCAGCCAAATAAATGGCAGGATGTGTTTGCAATGAGAAGGTCTGAAGACAGGTTGACCAGAGGGTCTGACTTGGGTCTCCCAGTAGCACTGACACCCTCTCAGAACCCCAAACATGCAAATCTGTCCCCGCCCTAGACTTAGTGAACAGAACCAAGGCTGGGACCTACAAGCCTGTTTCTTGAGGCTTCTGGAGGGTTCTGATCCATCCAGCAGTTAGAGAACTGCTGACTAGGTTAAGAGCTGAAGGCCAAAGCCATGGAAAGCAGTAACAATCCACTTGGAGTTAAAACAGTCCGTGGTAACAGGAGAGCTTGGACTTCTGCTGTCCTGGGAGCATGAGCTGGGGGCCAGCCCTGGAGGTGTGAAGAAGACAGGAAATGCCAAGGGACTGCATCTGGAGGGGCCAGCCAAAGGAAGGGTATTCGATAGCAACCGTTTTGTTTGTCATAGACAGCATCTCACTAGAGCCCGGGACCCAGGGCAGCTTCTTTCTCTCATACCTTTAGCCTCTCACACACCTAGACTCCACGGCCCACCGGAACATCTGATCTTATTTGAACATGACGCTTCAGCCAACTGCATCACCCGCTCTGTCAGCGAGAGCAGAGAATCAGCAACTCCTTGCTAAGACTGTGCAGAGGGACTCCTTGTCGGAGAATGGCGAGAGAAGACTAGAGCAAGCTGTGTTGCTTTGAACTGCCGGCAGGGAATCGGGCCTTTCTCTACTCTTACAACAAGGATTTCTAAGGGCCAGAGAGGAGAGAGACAATCTGGAGTTAGTTGGGGCTGGCGAGGTTACTCGGTGTGTACTCAGTGTTAGGGCGTGTACTGCTGTTCCAGAAGACCCAAGTTCTGTTCCCAGCATGCACACCAGGATGCTCATAACTGCCTGTAACTCCGGCTCCAGGGGATCTGATGCTCTCTTCTTTTCTCCATGGGCACCTGAACATGTGTGGCACATATACACATAGACATGGACACAAATAAATAAAAATAAATTATAAGAAGATTGCAAATCATTTGTGTGAAAGGAACCTTAAGAGAGCCTGAAGGTATAGTTACTGTAGTGTTTGCCTTTATGGATTCAATCCCCAAAATGGAAGGGAGGGAGGAAGGGAGGGAGGGAGGGAGGGAGGGAGGGAGGGAGGGAGGGAGGGAGGGAGAAAAGGGAGGTAAAGCCATGGCTGATATCCTTAACAAAAAGCAGATTGAAAAAAGAAAAGCCCAATACATGGACTCGAGCATTATGTGGCACAGGAGCTTTCTGAAATGAAGACTACACACCCATGGAAAGCCATCCGAGCATTTAGGTTTGATGAGGAATGAGCACTCCTATAGAAGTGTGCCTGGATTATGATCTCACAGTTCCAGCTGGGAGACAATCAGCCAGCTTGCTCGGGTTCTTCTTGGTGGCTTCCGGTTTTTAGTCCTTTCCTCCAGGCACAGAGCAGGGCACCTCTCCCATGAAGGTCTTGTAGACACTTTCAGGAGGGGTAGCTGAGAGAACTGGTTTATGACTTCCTGCAGGATGACAGGAGACGGCCTGTGAGGGACCCAGTGGCCTTTGTAATGCTCTGTACTCTCTAGTGACCCCTGGGGCACAGGGTCACCTTCTACAAACCACTGGAGAGGATCTCTTGGGAGCCAGGCGTGTGACAAGACTCTGAAGGGGGGAAAGAGGAAGAGAGAGGGAAAGAGAGAGGAGAGAAAGAGAGACAGAGACCAAGAAACCCCAGCCTCAAATGGTAAGAAGAAAGCATAATTTACCCCCATTTTTCAACTCTACTCAAATTTGAGATTTGAGGTTCAGCAAACCATTGGAGTACAAATTATTCATCCCATCTCCTTTACACACATACATGCAGAACTTGCACACGCTTGCTCACACACACACACACACACACACACACACACACACACACACACACGAGCAAGCATGTCCTGTCCTACTTTATTGGAGAATTTATTAAGGCAACTCCATGTAGTTAAAAAGGAGGTTTATTTTGGGGGACAACTTACAGCTAGTAAAGGGGTTGACTACAGGATCCAGGAGAGGTGAGGTGCAGTCCAGCTGGGTTCTCAGAAGAACTCCGCTTGGTTTACCATCCAGCATCCAGGATCACCAGGAACCAAGAGAGACGGTACATCCCAATCTCGGATCCTAAGGTCTCCCATCTAGGCTCCGCCTCCAGGGCAGGTCATAGGTAGGCATGACAGTAACCAGAAGCCTCACTAGGGGTAGTACTTCCAGGTCACAGCTGGAAGAGCTACCCACTACCCTCCCTGTCAGGGAAGCCTCGGTTTAGTTAGTACCAGCCCTGCTGGTACTTCAGTTTTGATCACACGTGTATTAGAAGTTAAAGAAACAAATCCTAGCAATGTCTGGAGTCTAACCCAACCCCGCCCCAGCTTCCTTCTCGTGAGGTGGCGTGAAGAAGCTTGAGGCAGATCCCATTTCCTGTGAAACGCACAAAGACTAAGAGAGAGGAAGGACTGAACAAAGACATTTTGGTTTTTTTTTTTTTCTCACAAGACTCATAAAACCCTTTTGATCGCCCTCTCAAAGCCCATTCCCCCTTGGTCCCACCCACCCTGGACCTGCCCTTCCAGTCTCCACCTGAGTCTCCACCTTGCCGCCTTCCCCCCTGGGGAGATAGGTCACAGCAGCCTCACTGAGCCCTGATGGCTAGGACACACGGCTGGCTCCCTCCTGCCAGCCCCACTGGTTGCTTCCCCCTGTGGGACACTCCCATTCTGTCTAAATGGCACCGAATTATGGCTGGGGCGGGAGATCCTGAGACATGCCCACTTTCTCCCTGAGACGACCTTCGATTCCTCCCAAACCTCTGCTACTATTTCTTTCCCAGCTCAGTTCTGAACAACCAGATGACTTTTGCCAAAGAACCACAGCTGGTTCATTCGGACCTCGGTAACAATATGAAAATGATTGAGAAAGAGAAAAAGAAATCCCATCGGTCTTATTTTTTTGCAAACGTTTCTCTGAGGTGCCTTCTGTGCCCTTGTGTTAGTCTACAGTTCCATATTTATCCATTTCTCTCAGCCACTTTTCCCCCTCACCCCCCAACCCCCAACAAAGCCTAGGCCACATGTCTACATTCCTGGACAAAGTTGATTTCTCTCTTTCTCTCTCTCTCTCTTTTAAAGTATGAAACATAAACCTGGCTACAGCTGGAGGCTGCTGGGATGTGGGGCCCTGTGTTAATGCATGGCTCCTTTCATGAAATCTGGGGGCAGTTAATGGAGGTGGGGGTAGAGGAAAAGGAGGAGGAGGCGTGAACCTTTACACTCCAAGCGGGCTTCAGAAGAATTTACAGCCCTCTTTTCTGGAGACCATTAAGATTTTACTGCCTCGTACCAGCAGTTACAATGCTCCATAGAGATCTGTGCTGAGGCAGGCCAAGGATCCCGTTTGCTAAATCTGGAAAAAAGCCAGCCAGGCTGCAGGCTTGATGCTGGGGAGAGAAATAACCCTGGCCAAAGAGAGGAGGTGGGCTGGCAGAAAGAGGGAACCCCCAAAGTAAAGCCTTACAAAGTTGCCACTTATGTGCAGCAGTCGAACAGGGTTGGCTTTGGGCAACTTACCATCATTTATTAGCTTGTGACATTCAACAAGTCATTTAGCCCCTCCAAGGCTCGAATTTGCATTCCGTAATAGGAGATCATAATAGCATTTACCTTATTGTGAAAAACAGTTCAGCCCAGTGTGTGGTTCACAATAAAAGCTTAAAAGGTACAATTTTATTCTAATAGAATGAAGAGAATGGCTGAAAGAGGCTGCGAGCAGAGCTGACATTTTTTTTTCTAAACTTCAGTGTGCATGCACAGGAGGTATGCTTCTTTTCTTGACCCTAAAAGTCCCTTCTTTCTCGCATTCTAATCTGTTCAATATTTTGGGTGGGAGGAGAAGGTGAATAAGGAGAAAAATGAAAGAAAAAGAAGAGGTTATGAAATATAAAGGAGATCCAAGTGGAGAAATAATTGGAAAAGACAAGTAAAAGAGAATTATGTGAAGGGGATGAAAATGGCTGGAACATACGCAGTTGGGCATAGACTGGGCTGGAAGCATGGAGGAGAGGCCTAGGAGTTTAAAAATGTACGGGGTTTAGTTTATTGGCAAACACCTCCTCTAGGGAAGTAATGACTCCTAGAAGCCACGAACTTTTAAAAAGGAATCTAAGCAACACAGCAATCTTTCCCAAAGAACATTGTTCCCAAAGAACATACAGTCACACCGTATACTTTCTGTTAACCTCAATTCCTTCTTCCCAGCTCTCACTGGGCCATTGACAAATGGTCCACCCCTGCCTCCAGCCGTCTCACACCTGCAGACTTTATGTAACCCTTCAGGTGATCCTCCACACTTTGTGCTGTGCAGGCCTCTGTCGAGAGGGGAGAGTTAAATTATGCCACGCCTGCCAGCCTTGGCAAGTGAGCAATAAATGTTTGCTGAATGAATGGATGAATAATGAGGTCTATTTGAGGCAAGCCTACATCCAAGCCAGCTAGACTGCTAATGAGTATAGCATTCCTTCCTGAGGGAATGAAATGTTCTAGGATTAGAAAGCAATGGCGACTGTATGGCTCTGTGAATGCGCTAGAAACTGTTGACTTGTACGTTTTAAAATGATGGATTTTATGAGTTATATTTCAATAAAATAAAACTGAAAGCACAAACTCTAGCCATGGAGAAACAGTGTTTTAGCACATGTTTCCATTCTAATCTTGACCTTGGTCCTCTTATTGTCTTTTTGGGTTGTTTTGCAAATTTTTTTCTTGGATTTTCCACTGCTCCAGAAATCTGGAAAGAAAAGGCAAGGATGGTTAGATCTCCTAGAACTCAGGCATCCATGTAAGAAGGGGTCAGATCTTCTTGAGTGTTTGTCTAGGTGCTCTGTAAACTTTTCCACTTGCAAATTTCTCAATATAAATCCTTTTGAAAGACATGACCCCAGCTATCTGAAGTTCAGGATCAAGGAGAAACTAGACCATCAATTAGCTTCATTTTAAGGTCTGTTAATCTTCACGTACCTTTGTAGGACACTTTCTTTTCCCTAAAAGCCCAGGACATCTAAATATAGAGAAATAGCTTTCCAGATGAATGAAGATGAACAAAATCTAGCAATGTATCCATTCTCTTCCACTGACCTCTGCTCTGCCTGAACCTGCTTCCCCACACAGACCTGTGAGCATAGGCGATGTCACAGAATTGGAAATGATCAATTTCTATAGACATTTCCATTTTGTGAGACCATATGGTTAGCTTGTACATAGCACAGTTCCCACAGATTTTGTAACAAGTTTTCAAAAGCCCCGAACCACAACCACCATTTAAGACATCAGTAACGGGCTGCTGAGACAAACGGGGCTTGGCCCTGGAGAGATGATGGCTCCTTGGTTAACAGCACGCACTACCCTTACAGAGGACCTAAGTTTGGTTCCCAGCACCTGTGTCAAGCAGCTCATAACCACCTGTAACTCTAACTACAGCAGGTTGGAGACCTGGCCTCCAAGGACACCTGCACTCTAGTCCACAGGTACACACGCACAAACATATAACTTTAAAACTAAAAAAGACAAATGGGATCTCGGGTTTGAAGTGGTGAGTGACATCTGCTCTATTCCTACCAAACAAAGAAGAAATGAGTTCATAGACCATGTCTGCATCTCCTTTTGAGAGTTGTACCCAATGCTGTCTCCATGACAATCAGAGTCAAGCAGACTGTCTTCTCTGTTTCCTCCTCCTCCTTTCCCAGGAGCGTGTCTGAGGAGAATCGAACCAGGAAAAAGTCAACAGATCCAATCTTGAGTCTGAAAAAATAGGGAGTCTTCAAAATCTGCTATTATTTAGGGAGCTTTATTTAAAGAAGAGGACAGAAAGTTAGCAGTCATTGAAATATACACCTGGTCAGTCAGCACAGCTTGTGATAAACCACTGAAGGCGTTAGCAAACATACAAAGTTAGGTTGAATGTAGCTCTTGGGTTCCAAGCCTTTACCACCCTAAGACCTTGAACTTATGATCCTTCTGTCTCCACCTCCAGAGTACTAGGAGTCTGATCAGACATCCCCATGCCTTGTTTATTCAGTGATGAGAATCAAACCCAGGGCTTCATTTATACCAGCATTCCACCAACTCAGCTGTATGCATAGCCTGGTGTGTAAATTATTCTACAAAAATAAATAAATAAATTAAATGCTAATCCCATGAGTTTCTGCTGTCCGAAATGCAACAGAAGAGTGTCTGCTGCTTTCTTCATTTATGGGGAGTGTTCAGCAACCTCAACAGAACACAAGCTTAAGCATTTGTAGAAAGTGAATCATGAAGGTTGCAATACTGAGGTTTTTCCCTTCAACTCCAAGCCTATGCAACACCTTAAAAACCAACCAAGCAAAAAGATTAGACGCCTCTTCTAAACTTGATTTCATGCTGAGGATGTGCCTGGATTATCTTGGCTAATTCTCACCACGAACCCACGAGAACAGCGTTACTCCATGATTTCTCACTCTTTTACCCACGGTTGCTCAAAGGTGCCCCTTTGTTACCATTGGTTTGTGAAAGACTCTTTGATTTGATTGTTTATTCTCTCACACCAGCATATGCCATTTCCGTTTCATTCTTATTCCATGGGCAATATATGTAATCTTTATTTGAACATACCCAGGCCGTTGACATCACTCTGAGTACATTTATGTTTATGTAAGTGGATTCTGAGAAAATATTTTAATTTCTGAAATCAGGTATCATCAATGATCTGCCATAATTTAATCAGTGGGATTCCTTTTTTCTTAATAGTTCATAAAATCATTGTGTATTTTTTTTAGATTTGTTGGACTATGGTGTATATTGCATCCTATTCCTTAGTTGTTCTTCCTGAAGGACCAGTTTAAGACCATCAAATACCGCTATATAATCATTTAATTCTTTATTTCTAATCACTGCTCCAAGGTGGGCTCCCATCAAATTATACACTCCCAAAGACTGCCAAGATGGTCTCTGCTCCCTAGTACCACAAGCAGTGATGGAATAAGAATCCCTGTGCTATAGAGCATTGTAAGCATCTCCCTGTCTTAAAGAAGATCTGAGTCATAAGGTTTATAATATTAATTTAACTAAGTATGTCTAGATGGCTCTCCTGGATAGTTATATTATCTACATTCCCAACAGCAGCAGGTCCAGTATGTCCCTAATTCTACCAATAGTTAGTATCGTCCAGCTTTTCCGTTTTACATATACTGAAAGAGAAGCTTCTGTGGGTAGAGTCTGCTTTCTTTTTTATCAAGAATAGACATGGTTAGTGGTACCAAAGCCTGGCCTAGTTGCCTCTGTGACCATGTGGATGAGTTATGTGGTCCCTTAGTCTATATATCGTTAGTCTTTTAGAATGCTTTTGGCCTCTCTGAGCATCAACATTCTTATCTCTTAACTAAAGAAGTAGCTTTGGATGATATCAGACATTTTTCCAGTGTGTAATTCTCTTGCTACTCTTTGGTCAATCAATAACAGCTGCTTTAGATGCATCCAAGTACCTCCAAGGACTTCAAGATAGTGAAAATGGGGCTGGAGAGGTGGCTCAGACTTTAAGAGTACTGGATTCTCTTTCAGAGAAACTAGGTTTGATCCTCAGCACCCACACGGCAGCTCACAACGGTCTGTTACTACAGTTCCAAGGGATCTGAAACCTTCTTCTGGACTCCTCAGGAACCAAGCATGCACATCATGCACAGATATACATGCAGGCAAAACACACATACACACAATAAAACAAACAAACAGCTTACTTAAACCTGGTGAAAATGAAAGGCTATTCCGTGTACTTTTTCGCCTAAGTGATGAGAGAACTCAATGAGTAGCCACGGCTCCATATTCAGGGCTTTTTGCTTTCACATGAGCTTCCCCTCCAGTATCTGCCCCCCCCCTCGAGAAAATGCCTCAACATTAAAGACATAGTATGGTATGCAGTGTATGCCAGCAAAGTAGAGAGCACGCTACCTTGGCTCTGTTCCAGTCTGAGGAGTGCCCGGTGAGGGATGGACCACATCATTTCACCAAGGCAAAGTCTAAATGGAAATGACGCAACTCAGGCAAGAACCTAAAGATCCACACTCATGGGCACTTTCTGAGGAAAGGAGGGGGCTGAGATTCCAAATGGAGAATTGCTCTGGATGAAATGCTCACCGCCCAATTGTTCTTCTCTCCACTGAGTGAAGGTTCCTCCCTCTCCTGGTTCACAGCCACCTCTCAGTGTGTGCTCAAGTCTACTGACGTCATGGGGATTCACTCACCCCTGACAGGCTCCAGGCTCTCAGGCCTCCCATACATACACATACATATACCACCCCCTTTCTCTGCAAACTTCTTTTCAGATTTCCAAACCTCAGAGACCTGGGGAGGCTGTCTTTGGGGCTGAGTTTCAGTATCTTTTTTTTTTTTTATCACAAAGAAAAAGATGAAGATGCCAGTGTCCCAGATCTACCTGGGCTCATGTCTGTGGAGTTGATGTCCTTAGACCTCTGTTCCCTGAGCTCATATACTTCCATTTTGAGCACCCGACACACTCCTGTGTCAGCATTGTGAGGAGTCAGGGGAGTTGTTACTGAGGGATTCTCAGGCAGATACTTGTGTAAACCCCAACATCTCGATAATATAAACCAAAGATACTTTGTTCTCAGCCTGCATGAACTGCCCCACTTGGCCTAGAATTCACTCTTCCCCTCCCTCGACAGCTGAGTTGGGAGATTTATTTTACTCTGTAACCCAACTTTGATTACTGGGAGTTTCTGCTAAGCTAGTTCACACCAACCCTGCTAGGACCTAGATGGTGTTTTAGATGAAAATGGCCCCTAGAGGCTCATAGAGAGTGACAACTATTAGAAAGTGTCGTCTTGTAGGAGTAGGCGTGGCCTTGGTGGAGGAAGCGTATCAATGGAGATAGACTTTGAGGTTTCACACACTCAAGCCAGGCCCAGTGTCTCTCTCTTGTTGCCGCCTGTGGATCCGGATGTAGAACTCTCAGCGACCTTTCCAGCGCCATGCCTGCCTGCATGCCGCCATGCTTCCCGCCATGAGGGCAGTGGACTAAACCTCTGAACTGTAAGCCAGCCCCAGTTAAATGTTTTCTTTTATAAAAGTCGCCATGGTCACGGTGTCTCTCCTCAATAATAGAAAACCTAACTAAGACAATGGTAAATTGAATATCAGCCCAAATGGGAAACCACAATAACAGCGCTCATGGAATATTTGTCCACTTGAGGTGTGGCTCAGTGCTCTCACATGCTAATTTTCACTTATTTTGCAAGGTAACTTCTAGAATGCATGAGGCCCTGCACCTTTCAGATGGTAGGGAAGTGAACTGGTCTGAGACTTACTGAATCTCTTTCGAGGTTTTCAGTAATAACTTGTGGTGGAGGGAAAAGCAGGGTCCTCGGAAGTCTTAACTTCATCGATTACATCGATGAAATAAATGGACATTATAACCTGTCGGGAGGCCTTGCTGGCTGATCAGAGGGTGCAGTCTATCATGGCCTGGCAGCTTTTTCCAAAAGCTTGGTGACTGGTGGAGACTCCCTCCCTCCCCAGTGAAACTTCCTGTTCTCTACCTGCCCTTATCTGGAGAATATCCCTGGGCCTGCAGGACTGACCTTATCTGAAAGCTGTCTCTAGACCACAGGCCTGATTTATCTTTAGCTTGACCCTTGGCACAGATTCCTGCTAGAAGACGAGCTAGGAGGACCCTCCCGCCACATACGAAGCCTTGTGATAGAAGCATGCCACTTAATGCAAATTAGGGTTTGTCCCCAGGCTCCCCAATCCTTACATATTCCTTATAGTCTGGAATAAAGTTGAGCTGACTCACTGAAGTCTGTCTCCCAGAGGGCTGTCTCCGTCATGTTGATGGGCCGTACAAGGATCTCTGGTCATTGCTTCTGCCCCTTTGTCTTGGTGGACTGATGACCAGCAGGCTGCAAAGACAAAGGGGACCCCCACAATAACCAGCCTCATATCAGTTCAAGCTAGGTACTTCATCAAGTTTTTTGAATAGGCTCGGAACACAGTGATGTTTGGAGTTCTTTTCAGATTTGGAAATTGCAGATATAAGATTGTGAAGTTAATTAACAGAAAAGCATAGGAAGTATTTTGCACAAGAAAAGACAGAAATTCCAACCCATTTGGTCTGATTTGGGAGACGCTGCTTAACTTCTCTGAAGTTCAGTCTCTCATCATTATCTATACTGGTTCATGATGTTACTCAGGAGACTGAGACACCCATTGCTGGCCCCAGCAAAAGGCAAGTAAGGAGAAATCTGTAATGGTTTGAATTTGGAACATTCCCTGCAAATTCATGCATTTGGTGTGTGCATGTGCCTATGTATGTGTTGGGGAGCATGTGTGTGTGGGGGTGCTGGTGCACATGTACATATATGTAGAGGCCAGAGAACAACCTCAGATGTATCTCCTTAGGCACCTTCCACTCCTCTACTTTAAAGATAATGATTCTCTAGCCTGGAGGGATGATTCAGTATTTAAGAGCACTTGGTGCTCTCATGGGCTGGATTTTCAGTTTCCACATGGTAGCTTACAATCATCCAAAACTCCAGTTTCAGGGCATATGGCACCGCCTCCTGACCTCTGTGGGAACCAGACACTCACACAGTGCACTTACTTACAGGTAGGCAAAACGTTCATACACATAAATGAATCTTTTTTACCAAGAACAAATGAATAAGTAAAGATGGGGTTTCTCATTGGCCTGGAGCTTGTCAAGTAGGCTAAGATGACTGACCTGTAAGTCCCAGGAATCCACCTGTCTCTATCTCCCCATAGCTGGGATTATAAGCATGCATTATTGTACCAACTTATTTTCTTTCTTTCTTTCTTTCTTTCTTTCTTTCTTTCTTTCTTTCTTTCTTTCTTTCTTTCTTTCTTTCTTTCTTCCTTCCTTCCTTCCTTTCTTTCTTTCTTTCTTTCTTTATTTCCTTCCTTCCTTCTTTCCTTCCTTCCTTCTTTCTTTCTTTCTTTCTTTCTTTCTTTCTTTCTTTCTTTCTTTCTTTCTTTCTTTCTTTCTTTCTTTCTTTCCTTCTTTCTTCCTTTCAACGGGAACCTGAGGATTGAACTGGAGTCCTTCTGCTTGCAAGGGAAACAGTTCATTGACAGATCTATTTCCCCAACCCTTATATATTTCTTTTTGTTTCGTTTTGTGGTATTGGGAGATTGAATCTAGGGACTCGTGCAAGGTAGGCAAGTATTCTCCCACTGAACTATACCCGCCCCCCCCCCCCCGCACGCGCAACACACACACACACACACACACACACACACACACACACACACACACACACTGTGGCCTGTATGTTTGAACACTGGACTTCCTGTTGGTGGCACCATTTGGGGAGGTTGTGGGACCTTCTGGACAAGGGACCAAGCTGGCAGACTTAGGGCTTTAGCACTCAAGAGTTATCGGATGGCTTCCCATGCTCCCCACTTCCCAGTCCTCAGTGATGTAAGGAAGCTGTGCCGCACGTTCCAGCCGCTGGAGACCACGGTGGCCCCAGGTGCCGTGCCTTCCTCGCCGTGAAGAACACTGCCCCTCAAACCATGAGCCCAGATACATGTATCCTCCACAACGCTGTTTCTGTGAGGTTATTTCGTCAAAACTACAGGTAACAAATGCAAGACGCATCTATTATTTGGAGGGGATGGTACGGAAAGAAACACGGCTGAGCTATGAAAACGACATGAGAGACTGGAGAAAGTTAGGTAAGTGGAGGGGTGAACTGCAAAGGAAAGTCTTGACTTGAGAAGGTCGCCGGCCAAAGACGACCGGGTCAGGAGGGTGAAGCTTCGGGCCACGTGGATTCCAGGGAAAGAGGGAGGCTCTAGAGTAGGGGTCTTGAGCCATCACAAGGACAGGGCACGTTGCATCTAAAGGGTGGACTGGGGGTCAGCCAGCCAAAGTTGAGAGCCAGCATGGGGCCAGGCATCGTGTCTCAGAGCAGCAAGTGAGTTTTTCTGGAAGGACCATCTACCTCTTATTTTCCTGTGTACATCTCTACTCCAAGATTTACCTTTGCTCTGAAATGAGTGCAAAATTCATATTACACCATATAGAAGTGGAAATGCATTATTGTAATGGTTGTCATTTGGAGTATGCTTTCTTTCTTTCTTTGTTTTTTTTTGTTTGTTTGTTTGTTTGTTTTTTTGTTTTTTGTTTTTTTGTTTTTTTTTTTTTTGTTTTTTCGAGACAGGTTTTTCTCTGTGTAGCTTTGCACCTTTCCTGGAACTCGCTTTGTAGACCAGGCTGGCCTCGAACTCACAGAGATCTGCCTGCCTCTGCCTCCCGAGTGCTGGGATTAAAGGCGTGTGCCAACACTGCCCGGCAAAGGTGTATGCTTTCTTAATGTAGCAGGCACAGGGTAGTGCCTTTGATATCCATCATCACCTTCAAGTCTAACTCTGTGAGGCACGCGTTATTTCCCCCTTGTGTACACGGGGAAACTGAGGTTCAGAGATGAGCCATGACTGAAGGTCATAGAGCAAGCATGTGCCAGAGCTGGGACCTATCTCCAAGACTAACTGGCTGCAGAAACGGTGCTCCTAACCACTACAATACTCTTACTTCCTGTTGGTAGCCGAGAAATGGTGGCCGTGGGTTTATATGAAGAACCTCTACTCTCTTGGCTATTAGAAGTGGGAAGGTGCAGTAGTGAAGCATGTGTGGGAAGGATGTTAGGGCGCCTTCACCAGTGTCCCTACATTTAACCACATTCCAGCTCCAGGTCCCGGTCCACCAGGCAGGAACCCACAATCTTTCTGAGGGCCTCTAAACATTTTAATTCATTCTGTTTTTTTCTTTTTTTACAGTAATATAATGTGTACCAATCAATCATAAAGGGTGATGTTTAATGCTTTTTTGTGTGTGGAGGAGGTGGAACACATAGAAAAATCAGCACCTGTGAAAGTTCTAGTGTGAGTTTAAATGTGTTCTTAAACAGCCCAGACCATGTGAGGGGTGTGATGGCAAGCCCTGCCTGAGGCCGCCTCCTCTGTCACTCACATGTGGAGTAATAGCACTTTAGAAACCCTTACATACGCCTCTCTTGGAAGGCTGTTCCCTTCAGTTAACACAAGAGCTGATAGAAATGTATCCAAGCACTTACAGATAGACAGAAATGAATAGATATTCAAAACATGATAGCTATACCCCAAGCATTGTGCGGGTACACTTGTTTATGGCCAACCCAAAGAACTTCACTGCAAATACACACACACACACACACACACACACACACACCTTTCCCAACAATGCAACCAAACAGACAAGAAGCCAGGGTCAAGTTACCATCCCGCGAACAGTTAATTAGAATGAATCCCAGATTTGGAGCCCAGTCTGCAGTAGGTTAATCAAGGGGAAGGGAGAGAGGAGCAGGGCTGAGGATAGAGTCTTGCAAATCACCTCAATACATTCATTTATCAAAGTCCAAGAACAGCACGCTTGTTAACGATGCCTCTCAGAGCTGCTCCAACTAGGCATTGTTACCCCCCCCAACAACCTCCCCAACCCTGTTTAAGGGATTTCAGATCTGCAACACCTTGGTGATAGCATCCAATTTGACCTTTTGTGGCCCAGAGAAATGAGTCAGGACCTGACAGGGAGAAAGAGATCGGGTAAAATCATAGGCTCCACGGTTAAAAACAAGTTCAGAAGTAACCCAAAAGCCAGAGGGGGCAACATGGTCTCATTAATCGGACCCTCTTTACTCCTTTACTTTCCCTTCCACGGGAATCCTTCTCCCCCCACAGAATGTACCTAGACAAAATAGTTAAAAGAAAAGTTATCTGCCCTGTTCTTCAAAGCCAAGTTAGCTTTGGTTAATTGGGGAAGAAGATGGGAAGCAACTTCTAGGCAAAAGCACTTTCAGGATGAGTTTGTTTGGAATCGGATCTGAAACCCATACTTGTGAGCCAGTAGCTGGGTCTTGAACCTCTACATGGTACTTCCAGTGTTCATGTAATGAGCCTGAAATGTAGTGTTTCCTGTTGAGATGTTAGCAAGGAACCACTGTGTACCTGGGCTCTCTCTGCAATGATCTTTAATCTTCACAGCTTCATGAAGTAGATGCTTTTTTTTTTTATGTATATGAGGCTCTACTATTGGTGAAATTATTAAGGCCACTCTATGTAGTTAAAAGGGAGGTTTATTTTGTGGGGTAACTTACAAGTGAAGGGATAAGTAACAGGGTCTGGGAAAGGTGTGGCACAGTCTGGTGGTGTTCTCTGGAAAACTCTGCTCAGTCTAGCTCCAGCGTCCAGGGTCCAGGAACCAAGAGAGCTGGCGCATCCGGATCTCAGGTCTTCAGGGTCCTCTCTCAGCCCCGCCTTGTAGGCGTGACAGTTACCAAAGCCTCAAAGGGGGTTGGAACTTCCAGGTCAAAGCTGGAATGGTTACCCGCTACACTCTACCATACACATGACTTTACGCCAGAAGAGGGCATCAGATCCCACTATAGATGGTTGGGAGCCACCACGTGGGTGCTGGGAGTTGATCTCAGGACCTCTGGAAGAGTAGCCAATGCTTTTAACCGCTGAGCCATCTCTCCAGCCCCCATAGGTGCTCTTTTTAAAGAAATAGAATTTTACACTGCTGACATTTGTATGTATGTAATACATTTGTATGTAATACTGTTTTTCCGCATCACTACCGTTTTTTTTGTTTGTTTGTTTGTTTTGGTGGTTGGTTTGGGGGTTTTGTTGTTGTTTTTGTTTTTTTGAGACACGGTTTTTCTGTGTAGCCCTGGCTGTCATAGAACTCGAATTGTAGATCAGGCTGGCCTTAAACTCACAGAGATCCGTCTGCCTCTGCCTCTCCAGTGCTGGGATTAAAGGCGTTCACCACTACCACCACCCCAGCATCATTAAGGTTTTTATTTCCAAAGTTAATATGCTAAAAACAAGTATGACAAGATAGTTCTTTTGCACAGACCTTTCTTAGAATCAATTTTCAGTAGTAAAAATGTTTGTATTGAATAGTTGAAGTGCCCTTAATTTTCCATGTATATTAAATAGCATTTTAAAGTATGTTGCTAATTTAAATGGGTAAAGTCAACATGAGCATGGCCCTTTTCCCCTCATATCCTTTTAACACTTTTTTTTTATTACAATTGTTTCTGGCTGTTTTTTTTTTTTTTTTTTTTTTTTTTTTTTTTTTTTTTTTTTTTTTTTGTTGTTGTTGTTGTTGTTTTGTTTTGTTTTTTGTTTTTTTCGAGACAGGGTTTCTCTGTGTAGCTTTGCACCTTTCCTGGTACTCACTTTGGAGACCAGGCTAGCTTCAAACTCATAGAGATCCGCCTTTTCTGGCTGTTTTATATTCATCATTCCGTGCTCAAGGGCAAAGGTCCCAGGAATTCCATTTTAAGGAGAGTGGTATTCTCAGGCTATGAACTTTTGAGGTTACAATGATCTGTACTGGCTATCAGCTGTTTATATACTGTTGAGAGGATGAAAGAGCCTGAGAAGGAAAGGAAAGCAGGGATTAGAATTTTAGGGAGCCACGGGGGAGACTGTAGAACCCAGAAGGCACAGCATTGATTTAGTTGGGCTGCGGAGTCTTTTCCTTCCCTTTGTAGCTAAGGTACAAAGTACCAATACACAGGAAGGTAGTGTCTGTTCATTCGATCTTCCTCTTGTCTGAGTGTTTAGCATGATGTAGACAACACTGGAGGGAGGGAGGTAAATGAATGAACAAACCCAGTCTGTCCTAATGGAGCTTGTGTTTCAGTGAGAGGCAATAAACATACACATGGTGACAAGAAGTTATGCTACAAAATGTCTCAAAGAATGGAAAGTATCAGATAGTTCACAGACCCAAGGGCTTGGGGCTGAGGTATGAGGGGCAAACACCTTCCTAACTTCTTACTAGAAAGTACTCCAGATCTCTTTGATGTTCCCTAAGAAAGAGCCATGATTTCTATCATCGGTCTTTCATTTTGCTCTAAGAACATGAAAGATGTGCTTAGGTACTGCTGTGTTGGGTCTGGAATTATCCCTGTCTATCTAGACACAGTGTCTCACTGCTCTGTGTAGATGCCCTGTGTCTAGAGCGAGGGCTATTGCTCAATGTCTAGATGCAGTGTTACTGTTCTATATCAAAGCAATCAGAGTCTTGCAGACTTCCCTCTAAGACTAGAAAAGTCCAGTTCAGGCTCATCCTAACCCTCTCCAAGATGTGAGCCAGGCCTTTTAACTGCTCTGCCCTTAATTAAACCCAATTAAGTAAAATGCAGAGATTAGAGTAGACATGGGAAGAAAGGTCTCCATAGTCCCGTCCAACCCTAGCCTTCTTTTTCTACCCCAGCTTGCCTGTAAGACTTCCAAGTACACAACAGGATTAACCCATCAGCTCAGCTGCACTGGGAGAGGGAGGGAGCGAGGCAGGGGAGGAAGTATCAATGATACCGCACTCCAGTGAGCACTGAAGAGGCCCCATTCAGCAGCCAACAAAACCTAGGCAAAGCCTCTGACTTAATCAGTCAGGGAGGCTCCCACAGGAAGAACAGAGCCAATCAAAGCTTCTTTGGCAATGCAGGCACAGCTGGTGTGGAAGCCTGAGCCCACCAGGACCCCCACCAGAGGGGGAGGCTGTACACACACACACACACACACACACACACACACACACACACACACAAAACAGTGAAGTCACAGGCTTCACTTTTAACAGCACTTTATGGGCCAGGTTTTTAGGAATGCTAATCTTTGGGGTTGTTTTTTTTTTTCCAATTAAGATCTTTTTCACACTTCTTATTGAGACAAAATGTCTGGCATTCAACAGCTTAAGGAAGGAAGAGTTTGTATCAGCTCTCAGTTTGAGTATGGTCCATCACAGTGAGGAAGGCATGATGGCAGAAGGGTGAGGCAGCTGGTCACATTGTATCCATAGTCAGGAAGCAGAGAGAGATGAATGCTGATGCTCAGCTCACTTTCTCTGTTTTATTCAGGCCAGGATCCAAGCTTAGGGAATGACACCGCCCACAAAAAAAGACATACAGGGTAGGTCTCCCAAGTTCACGTCAATGAACCCTTTGTGGAAACCGTCACAGACAGAAGTATTTTTCCACAATGATTCTAAATCCAGTCGAGCTGACACTGAAGATTAAACATCACAATAACCAGAGTGCTTTGATGAAAATCAAGATGAAACTCTTTCGTGGACGCCTGCATGTAACCTTTTCCAGTTCTGAAGAAACTTATGTATCTCAGCACAGTAGTCATAGCAACGCTTGGCGCCATACACCAATATAACATGTCTAGCCAGGCAGTCTTTTCCCAATTTTCATATTCTGATATTCATCTTGTGAAGTAAACTGAGATGACAAATCACCCTATTTTGTACGTGTGAAGACCAAGACTTTGTTCCTTGTGGCTGCTTTTTTATGCTTATAGCACACCACTCTAGTAACTGGGTCAGCTTCATCAGCAGCATGATCAATGTCCTTGAGGTGGCAGTGATGCGGGATGAGCTCGGAGGAGAGGTCAGAAGCAATAAAATGGAATGACACAAGCTACCTAATTCATTGCTAACAATAAAGCACAGGTTGGAAGAGAAACACAAAAAAACAGTTATGGCTGAGCTCAAGAAAAAGACACATCTCCATGGGCTCCATGGGTTGTGACTGAAGATACCATATTTTAAAAGAAGAAACAATGTCTTTCATCTATTGGTCATGACAATTCAACAGTATTTTTTTTCTTTTCTTTCTTTTTTATTTTTATTTTTCGAGACACAGTTTCTCTATGTAACCCTGACTGCCTTAGAACTCACTCTATAGACCTGGATGGCCTCAAACTCAGAGATCCCCCTGCCTCTGCCTCCCAGGTTCTGGGACTAAAGGTATGCACTGCCACCACCCAACTTTCCTTTCTTTCTTTCTTTCTTTCTTTCTTTCTTTCTTTCTTTCTTTCTTTCTTTCTTTCTTCCTTCCTTCCTTCCTTCCTTCCTTCCTTTCTTCTTCTTCTTCTTCTTCTTCTTCTTCTTCTTCTTCTTCTTCTTCTTCTTCTTCTTCTTCTTCTTCTTTTTCTTCTTCTTCTTCTCCTTCTTCTTTGAAGACAGTGTTTCTCTGTGTTGTAGCATGAATCTTAAAAGTTCTTATTAATAAAATCAAACCTGGAGCTGGGTATTGGGGTGAATGCTGGAAGATCAGAGAAGCAGAACAAGCCACAGCCACCTCACCTTGCCAGTTCCTTAGCTGATCCTGTTTCCTCAGACTACAGGCCTCTGAGTCCTCATCTGAATGGCTCTCAGCTGAACTGCTTCTTGAAAGCCTGAAGCTTAACCAGGCTAGTTCCTAGTCCTCGTGCCTTATATACCTTTCTGCTTGCTACCATCACTTCCTGAGATTAAAGGCTCACTTCCTGGGGTTAAAGGCTCTTGTTACCACACCTGACTATTTCCAGTGTGGCCTTGAACTCACAGAGATCCAGGTGGCTCTCTGCCTCTGGAATGCTAGGATTAAAGGCGTGTGTGCCACTATTTTTTGGCCTCTATATCTAGTGGCTGTTCTGTTCTCTGACCCCAAATAAGTTTATTAGGGTGCACAATATTTTGGAGAACACAATACCACCACACTGTGTAGCCCTGGCTGTCCTAGAACTCAACTTGTAGACCAAGATGGCCTTGAACTCAGACGTCTGTCTGCCTTTGCCTCCCAAGTGCTGGTCTGAAAAGCATGCACCACCACACCCAGGTTTCAACAGTAATTTTTAACCTTTGCTTACCCTAACTATTTCTTTGAACAGAACACTACAAATTGTGTACTTTATATACTCATCTTGTTTTTATACTGGACTTTTCACCTGGAAAGAGGGGCATGGGACTTCCCTCCCACGAGCTAGGATAGACACCACACTCATGTGCTTGTCTGATGCTGGCGGTCTCTGGAAGAGTCCACGGTGACTAGAATGACTCACAAAATTAGATAATGACTTGTTTTTGTTTTCTTTTGTACTCGAATGTTTTGCTTCTCTTGACCTCGAGCTGCCCTGAGCTAATCATAAACTGCATCTTCCCGAAGGCGAGTCTTCGTAAGTTCACACAGAGGAGCATAATATTAGTAGCATTTCAAGTAATGGGCATAGTCATAAAAAAAAAGGAGGCTGGAGCTGCCGGCTGTCTTTTGTGAGGCCTTCAAATAAGACATTCCTACATCGCTCCGGGGCAAATAGTCTTGGCTGCAAAGTCTAGTATAAAAACAAGACGAGGTCTGTAAATAAAGCACGCCATTATTTGTATTCGGTTAATTCCTCCCCAAGGAATAGATACGAGATGGAGCATTTAAAATTAGTGTGGAGTTGTCATGACCAGTAGATGGGACACGTGTTATTTTCATTTAAAATATAACACCTGTAACCACAACCCAAAGAAGCCATGAAGATGTGCCTTTCTCGTGAGTTCTGCTGTGTTCCTCTTCTGTGTTCCTTCTCCAACTTGTGAAGTGGCCTCTCTCATTCCGTTTTGTTGTTCTTGACTTCTCCCCCTGATCAGCACTGCTGACTGGGGAGTGAACCCTCTGCTTTCCCTCTGTGATACTTTCCAACCTGGGCCCTGGCTTCCCAGTCCTGGTGTAACATCCTAACGCCAAGTGGCTTCAGCCATCAAAGCTGAGTTCTGGGGACAGAGGAACTTCATACAGCATTCCTCTCAGCGTCTTCACGAAAGGTTTGCCCACGAGTCTAGCCTTTGCCAACCCTCCTCCTCACCATTACAGAGGGTTTTAAATGCTCAAGCCAGGCCCAGTGTCTCTCTCTCTCTCTCTGCCTGAAGTCTTCAGATTCCGGTGTAGAACTCTCAGCTCCTTCTCCAGCACCACGTCTGCCTGTGTGCCAACATGCTCCCCACCATTCCGAGAATGGACTAAACCTTGGAAATTTTAAGCCAGCCCCAATTAAATGCTTTCTTTTATAAGAGTTGCCGTGGTCATGGTGTCTCTTCTCAGCAACTGAACACTGACTAAGTTAAGGCATTTTCCCAGCCAAGGTTCCCTTTTCCAACGTGATGCTACCTTGCATCAAGTTGACATAAACTGACCATTGCAACAGTTTATGCTGTGGCACACAGGGATACGGGGAAGACCCACCACTGGGCGTGGCCTCTGAGTCACATCACTGTGCCTTCAGGCTCCAAATTTTGACATAATTGTGGTGCCATCCCCCATGTCTCAGGTACCGACACAGAAACACCAAAACCAGGGAGATGAGGGAAGAATTGTCCTGCCCAATGCCAGTTATTAATTTACCTAGATTAATAAAAAGAGACTGGCCATTCACATAGTCCTGATCAGCACATTGCCTCAGTGTGACCAGAGGAGTTGACCCTCAGAAATATCCCTCTGTAGAGAAGGCTTGTGGCGGCTTGCCGGCAAGTGGTGCCTGGGTTACATTACGGAGTAATGGCTGGCAAGGCGGAGGAGGACCATTTGGAATTAGCTGGAAAGGCATCCGACCTTGCAGTCCTTCCTGCAACCATTGGCTGTTTCTCTGGGAGAAAAACTGGTCTCTCCCGCCTCCTTCTCTTTTCCCTCCTACTCCTTCCTCCGGGCTGGGGAAGTCTGGCAGGGAGCCCCTTCCGAGACCTGTGGCCACTGATGTGCAGAATGAGTCACGACCGGCTATCCCCACACAGCATCACACTCCGCTCTGTGAGCGGAGCGTGGGTCCTCAGATTCGGTTTGGGCGGAAATACTTAACTTGTTTGAAGAGGGGGAAAGGGAGACAACACTTATTTGAATGTCCTTCAGCACTCTATTTTAAATCGTAAGAATTTTATTAATTTTTTTAAAATACATGTATCCCAGAATCCTAAGTCACCTCCCCACGTCTCTTGGGAACTTTGATGGGTGAGAAAAGCTAAGAATTAAACCAGCAAGGTTTTAAAAAGCCAACTGGAAAAGTCATATTTATTTTGGCTGAGCTAAATTCCAAAACTGAGTGAAATGTCCCCCGAGTATGTATCTCTGAAGATTTTATTGTTCAGAAAATAATAGACAAACACACTTTACAGTCAACAATATTTAGTGACAGTCAGCTTAATATGTACTAGAAATACTAAATAACATACTCCCTTTTTTCTTTTAAATTTACAATTGAATTTTATTGTATGTGTGTTTTGCCTGTGTGCATGTATGTGCACCATGGGCTTGCAGGTGCTCACAGAGACCAGAAGAGGACATCAGATGCCTGAGAACTGGAGTTACAGATGACAGTGAGCCATCATGTGGGTGCTGGGTTCTCCATATGTTCAGCAAGTGCCCCTAACCTCTGAGCCGTCTCTCCAGCCCCCAAGCAAGACACTTTTATCCCACATGCTTCTTTGATGCTTCTTCAAAGTAGAAGAACAGCTTCCCACAGGTGTTTTCAGAACCAAAACTTAGCACCCCCACCTTCCTCTCTCAGTCTCCTTCTTTCCTCACTCCCTTCCTCCCTTTCCTCTGCTTACCTCACTCAGAGAATGTTGGAAATGTGTCACTTTTGACCTGCAAAACACTATATGAGTGTATCAGTCAGGATACTCTACAGTAACAAATGACTCCAGACTTAGTGACTTAAAAGAACAAAGGTTTGAGCTGGGCATGGTGGCACACGTATTTAATCCCTGCACTCAGGAGGCAGAAGCAGCCCTATCTCTGTGAGTTTGAGGCCAGCCTAGTCAGCATAGTGAGTTCCAGGCCAGCCAAAACTACATGTAGAGACCTTGCCTAAAAACAAACAAACAAAAACACAAAGATTTAATTTTCACTGAAGCCATATATTCACCAGAAGTCAACAGGAATCTTTATTTACTGCATTCATGGGGAGGCCCAATCCACTGGGGTAGCCATCTTGAATGTTGCCAGCTATTTTATGGAAGGGAAAACAAAGTCTTGGAAAATCTCAAGCTCCAAGATCCAATCTGGAAGTATCACTTGTCACTTCCAAACGAAATTCAAATATCAAGGGGTTAAGGGTCTGCCCCAGTGATAGAGAGCTTGACTAACAAGAGCACCAACAAAAATACATTAACCAATTAAATTTTAAAAAAGAAACAATCAGAGATTTTAGTCACAAGATTCTGTAGTGGGTGACTGTTTGAGCCATGCCCTGAAGCACCACCCCTAGTGAGGTAGCAGGTAGCTGTTACACCTGCCTATGACCTTGAGGTACACACCCCTTGGGGCAAGGCCACTGGGGGACCCTTAACACCTAGGATGCACTTAGCTCTCTCTCTTTGCTACCTCCTGGTTTGGGATACTGGTGCAGACTTGGGCAGAGCTCGCCAGAGAATCGCATTGGACCATGCCTCACTCTCCCAGGATCCTGCGACAAATTCCTTTATTTTGTCTTGTGAGTTAGCCTCCAAATAAATTCCTTTGATCATCAAGCAGATTCCCTGGATTGCTAGCGATATAATCCCATTATCTGACGCCCAACTCCCCCACATGGGAACATGGGTTGGCCGTTCCCGGCCGTTTATCCACACAGATAGCTTCCGTCTGCAGCTTGCACCATCTGCCATGTACCAGCCAGATTTCCTGCTTTCTAACTACGCATGCACTGCTCCTGCACTTCCTGTTTACTCAGGTAATATCATATCCTGCTGGGGTCTTTGATAGAGATGAAGACTGAATAGTTATTATAATTTTTCTTGGTTATAATAAAAGATAAATTAGATATGAAAACTTAGATTCACAAATACAGGATAGATACAATATTTTCTTTAATTTTGCCAAATACAAATAGACTAGATATTATAACTATAATTCTTGCTTGATAACTGTTATTATTATTCAGATATTCAGAAATAAATGTTATTATTATTCAGATATTCAGAAAATATATATATTATTCTATGTAATTTTACTATGTTAAAGTTGAACCTTCCTTTTTGATTAGATAGAAAAGGGAAAGTGCTGTGGGATGTCTTTCTGTATGCTGTGAATATGTGTGGCTCCCATTGGCTAATAAATAAAGCTGTTTTGGCCTATAGCAAGGCAGGTGGGAAATCCAAGCAGAGATACGGAGAGAAGAAAGGAGAGTAGGGAAAGATGCCTAGCTGCCGCCCAAAGAGCAGCAAGATGCCAGCAGATGGTAAACTCATAGATAAATAGAAATGGGTTAATTTAAGATGAAAGAGCTAGCTAGCAAGAAGTCTGCCATAGGCCATACAGTTTGTAAATAATATCAAGCCTCTGAGTGGTTATTTTATGAGCAGCTGCAGGACTGCAGGGCTGGGTGGGATTGTGGGGCCAGGCAGGACTAGAGAAACTTACCACTACAAGACTCCACTGCACCTAATCTGTCTTAGGGTTTCTATTGCTGTGAAGAGACACCATGACCTGACCACAGCAACTCTTATAAAGGAAAGCATTTAACTGGGGCTGGCTTACATTTCAGAGGTTTAGTCCATTATCATCATAGAGGGACATGGCAGCATACGGGCAGATATGGTGCTGGAAAAGATGCTGAGGGTTCTATCTCTTGATCTGTAGGCAACAGAAAGTGAACTGTGTCACTGGGCGTAGCTTGAGCATAGGAGACCTCAAAGCCCTCCCCCACAATGACATACTCCCTCCCACAAGGCTGTACCTGTCCCAACAAAGCCACATCTCCTAATAATACCCCTCCCTATGGAAGTTATTTTCTTTCAAATCACCACATAATCATAGGAATCTAAGACATCCCATATACCCTGTGCCCAGAAATAAGGAAAAGGGAAGGGTTGGCAAACAGAATCGGTAACTACTGAGGTGGTGGGAAGAAAATTTTGCAGTGTGGTATCCATCCTAAGATGTGCCCCTGGATGATCCCAACCTCTTCAAAGTAAATTCTGCCTCCTTAGCCTTAACCAAAAGTAGAAAATAGTCCATTATCAGGTATCTTTCCAGAACAATCTGATCCCAGAGTGTCCTGACTTGCTGTCTGTCACTGTGACAAATACCATGACCAAGAGCAACTTAGTGGGGAAAGGCTTTGGTTGACTTCTACATCCCAGGTCACAGTCCATCATGGGGGGACGCCAAGGCAGGAACCTTAAGCAGGCACGAAAGTACAGATCATGGCATGGAAGACTGCTGCTTCCTGGTTTCTCTCCCATAATTTCCTCAACCTTTTTTTTTTTTTTTTTTTTTTTTTTTTTAATACAACTCAGGACCACCTGCTTTGTGACCATTATGGACAGCAGTTAGTTTGGAATAAGAAACATCAGTACAATTATCTGAAAGACATTACGTAACAGGTTAAAGGATTTTTGCAATTCGTTGCCTCTCTTTGGATTGCTCAAAGGAAAAGGGATGGAGGCAAGACCCCAGGTAAGGTGCACAGGAGAGAACAAACCCAAGTACAGCTGGAACACGCTTCCCCACATAAGCTTTTAGGAGCACTGCGTATGTGTACCTCTATAACTGTCCCAAAATGCCCTCTTAGTGCTTGAATATGGCAGTACCTGTTTGTAATCCTAGCACTCCGGAGGTTCAGCCAGAGCAGCTGTGAGGCTAAGGCCGGCATGGGCTACATAACAAAACCATGTGTCATAAAACAAGACAAAACAAAAGAAGCCCTCAGAGCTGGAAAACTAGAAATAGCTACTTGATGGCAGAGTGGTCTGGACCAGCTGTGTGCAACTCTCCTCTCCTAGTGCATGGCTTCGTGACTGCCGCTTACGTCACCCTTCCTCACCTATAAAGTGGCAGTAATTACATGGCATGGAATTGCTATGCTGTTGAGGCAAACAACACACGTTAAATCCTGAGCCTGGGTCTGGCACATCATAAGGCTTCCACAGATGTTAGAATTATCAAACACGAAGAAATCAAGACTCCAAAAACTTAAGTCACTGGCCCCGGGTTACATGGTTAGTAATTAGCAAAATTTAAACTCTGGTCTTTCCAAATCCAAAGCACATGTTGTCTATGTTTTACCACATCATTCCATTATTTACCCTCGCATAATTGCCCTTAGGACGGCATTAATCTGAAATTTGGGTCAAGCAGTTCTCAGGCATAATTGAAGAATAGCAAGAAATCATGCCATGCCCGACTATGACAGCGGCCTTGAGTAAACGGAGCCACTTAGACCAGTTAGTTCCAACAGGATCCTGAAGACGTTTCTTCTGTGAGGAGTGAGAGATGTTGGAGTGCTGATCTGGCAGGCTCTGAAGGAAAGGATTCACTATTTTTTGTCACTTTACATTCACAGAAGCCTTAAGGGAGGGAAATATTAATTATTTCCATTTAGATATGGAAGAAACTAAGATTGAAAGGGTGAGTGTCTCAGTTGGAGTTTCTGTTCTGTGAAGAGACACCATGACCACAGCAACTCTTAGGATAGAAAACACTTAATTGGGGTGGGCTTACATTTCAGAGGTTTAGTTCATCATCATCATGGTGGGAAGCATGGTAGCATGCAGGCGAACATGGTGCTGGAGAGGTAGCTGTGAGTTCTACATCTGGATTAGCAAGTGGCAGGAAGAGAGAGAGAGGAGAGAGAGAGAAAGAGAGAGAGAGAGAGAGAGAGAGAGAGAGAGAGAGAGAGAGAGAGAGAGAGAGAGAGAGAGAGAGAGAGACTGGAACTGGCTTGAGCTTCTGAAACCTCAAAGCCCACCCCCAGTGATACACGTCCTCCAACGAGGCTACACCTCTAATAACAATAGTCCCTGTGAGTCTATGGGGGCCATTTTCATTCAGACCACCACAGTGAGATACTCAAGATCACATGGGTGGAAGGTGGCAGGTCCTCTGAGATATACCTCAAGTGGAAAAGAACCTCTGCACTGAGCAACACCATCTCTGAAATACATTCATTCTCTCTCTCTCTCTCTCTCTCTCTCCATATATATATATATATACATATATATATATGCATGGATACATGTATATACACACATATGTGTACATATGCATGCATGTATACATATGCATGTCACTATAAAAAGATAAACATATGTACTTTTGTTCAGATCATTAGAAAAATAGATGCATTTTTTTAAAGCTTAAAGCAAAGTATAAAAGAAACAGGAACAATTATCCACAGCCCTACCCCCCACAGTCATCAGCTGGTACCTCTACCACAGTTCCTTCAAGTCCTTTGGTCTTTCTTTTTTATTTTATAGTTGAGATCAGACTCCATAATCCCATAGGGCAATTCTTTTAAGAGACCAAGGATTAATTGAATGGGAATTTCTAGTGAATAGAACAAGATCCTTGGCTATAAGATTTGGGTGGAGATGGCAAGATAGCTCAGTGAAAGGTGCTGTATTCTAAGCCTGATGATCTGAGTTCAATCCTACGGACCCACATGGCAAAATGAGAGAGTCAGCTCCTGAAAGTTGTCCTCTGACTCCCACATATGTGCCTTGGCATGAGAGTGTCCACACACGTACACATACATATATCCATACATACCTGTAATATAAAAAGATTCTAGGGAACTACAAATAATCACAGATTTGTGTAACTACTATTTTTTGAAGATTCATTTATTTAAATTATTAAAATTATATAAATATATAATATATAATAAAAATTTATTTATTTAAATTACATGTATGTGCAGGTGGGTGGGTATGGATATGTACATGTGAGTGTAAGTGCCCCCTCAGAAGCCAGAGGAGTGAGGTCCCTATAATTGGAGTTACAAGTTGTTGTGAGCAGCTTGGCATGAGTGCTGGGAACCAAACTCAAGGCAGTACATGCTCTTAACCTTTGAGCCATCTCTTCGGCCCCTATAGATACGATTTTAATATATTATTTTTAAGAGGAAAAGGTAAACAACAAATAAGCTGAGAGATAAGTTAATCGTTTTAATTAACATTTTATTTTATGTACAGGAGGGTTTTGCCTGAATGTGTGTCTGTGGACTTTGTGTGGGCAGTGCCCTTGGGAGGCCTGGAGAAGGCATCAGGTCCCCTGGGACTGAAATTACAAATGTTTGTGAAACTATATGTGAGTGCTGGGAACCAAACCTGAGTCTTCTGGAAGAGCAGTCGGTGCTCTTAATGGCCACAATCCACTCTGTGATCACCGTAAATTCTTTCTGTTTCCATCTGCAGCAAAGTGAAGCCAGGTGTCTCTGATGAACCAAAGGATACCGAAGGACACTTCGCTCCTTGGCTTGGACATGGCCAGGCTTGTGTTTGACCATCCTGTGTTCTATGGGGCCGTTCTGCGGATGTAAGGAACAGGAAATGGACTGTATCTCCCTAAATCAGCCTGCATCATGTTCCATTTTCCTCATTTGACCATTTTAGCTGGCTCCGCAGAGGAACCTTCTTGTCTATGGAGCCAGGCAGCAAGCCTGAATTCTTTATGACTCTCAGAAATGTATTTGACAAGCTGTAGACTTCGGAGAAGGTGATAGTTGAATTGCAGCGGACAGGAAGGGAAGAAAAAGAGAGAGAGGGGATCCTTCTTGAGATGGTCATATCCTCGGTCAAGTAAACTCTAATATAGCTCATGCACATTCAGAATACTCAGAAGGAGATGCCAGAGGAGGCTCCAGCTGCAGAGACACCAATGGTCAGGAGTTGGCTTTGGGGTTTCCTATTTTATATGTTTAAAGACCGGGTCTGTGTTTTGACAACTGAACTTGCTAATAGCCAGCCCCTGGAGTTGCTGCTTCCAGCTCTGTTTGTTTTAAATAAGGAGATTCCACCAGTAAGTGTGGGAGGAGCTGCAAATGACTTCCTCTGGCTGGGAGCGCCTGCTTATTTTTCCTTCAGCCTGGCCAAGCTGATGTGCAGGCTACGGGCAAAGCTCACGTCTGAGAAGGCAGCCTGAGGGACTCCTTGATCTGTGTATTTATGTAGGATGTGTGCCTAAGTGGGTGTCAAGTATCAAAATACATAGGTAACCATGGGCGAAAGCTTAAATATACCATCTTATAAATTTCATTCCTTATTAGATTATCTGACAAGCCATTGCTGAGAGCATGGGCAGAGATGTGCTATTTGCTATGAGACGTGCTAAGATTCCTGAAAGATCCCCTCTTCCTCCCTTTCAAATGTATATACATAAATATGTACACACACACACACACACACACACACACACACACACACACACGGCTGAGAAATGTATATAGACAAAAAAAAACCACTCCTAAATATTCAAATTATTAGGTAGTGTATATGTTTAGTGATGTGTATTACACCTGCAGAACTACCAAGAACCAAGTATAATAGGCTTATACTAAAAAGCCCTAGATGTTTACACTTTTTTAAGTCTTTTTTTTAAAAATTATTTATTTTTATGTGCATTTGTGTTTTGCCTGCATATATGTCTGTATGAGGGTCAGATCCTCTGAAACTGGAGTTACAGACAGTTGTGAACTGTCATGTGGGTGCTGGGAATTGAACCCTGGTCCTCTGGAAGAGCAACAAGTGCTCTTAACCACCGAGCCATCTCTCCAGCCCAGTGTTTATACTTTTTAATGAAATGTTATTACCAAAAGATATATCCAGAACATACCTACGCAATCTCAAAACACATCATAAAATAAAATAAATTTGTATGTGTGTATAAAATAGTGTAATGAGTACTTGACCCAAGAAGAGATAGCTGGATGATACATAGACATTTAAAAGCTGTACAACAACATTGGCCATTAAGAAAATGTTAACTAAATCCATAGTGAGTTGCAACTGTATGCTTATAATAATTGTTAAAATAATAATTAACAAATACAAACTCAAGTACTGATGGGAATATATAGTGTCTGAAACTTTGATGCAGCAGAAGTGTGCACGTCAAATGGTAAAATTCTGGACAGTGGTTGAGTTCCTTAAAAAGCTAAAATGTCTGCAAATCACATGAGCCAATAGTTCCAGCACTAGAGTATGAGTATGTATCTTACAGAAACGAAAGCTTATGTATACACACATGAGCATGCTTTAAGCAGATCTGATCATAATCACCCCAAATAGGAAACAGCCTAGTGTCCTTCAATAGGTAGCTGGGTAAACAAATGCTCCTTGGGGGATTTATAGAATGATAAAGGTATTATGGTCAGTTAGGGTTACAAGGTGGCATCAGAAGAAAACATTTGTATTTTTTATCCTACTACTTAATAAAGATTTCAAACAATCTGAGGATTTTGTGTCCCTATTTAGAGGAAAGAATAAGGACTACTAGGAGGAGAATTGATGCTCATGGTACCCCTACTGTGTGCAAGAGTTGCATCTCAACATATTAAAAAATAAAAGGAGTAGCAAGTACAGGTGTGAGAAAAGCAGGTGAGTGAATTATTTGAGCTGCAGAAGCAAGAGAGAGACATGTGGAATTACTGAGCCTGTGATCTCCAGACTTGACTTCAACCCCAGAGGAGGGAGGGGGAAAGGGAGGGAGAGAGCGTGTGTACTATGTTCATTGGGAGACCAAACACTTTGATTAATTTATTTAAAAATCAACTCTCAAAATTGTTCAGTGTTTTTGAAAACTAGTGTTTTGCTGGGAGGGGGCACTCCATATTTAGATGGATGCCAGGGGAGGCAATCCCCTAACCAAATGGGCAGAAAACTACCCCAGGAACCCCTTTTACACAGCAGGCTGCCCCATTTTACTTCTACACTAGCTACCCACTAAGGGGCATGGTATGATCCCTCAGCGTTTGCCCTCCTGATTAATTGCCACACGTGGAAACTAGTGGTCACTGCCACATGTGGAAACTGGTGGTCACTGCCACATGTGGAAACTGGTGGTCACTGCCACGTCTGTGACATTTCCTTTGCTGCTCATTTCTCTTCTTGTTGAAGCTTTGCTTAATTAATGAAGGTTTGATGAATTCATTTAGAAAGAGCTGAATCACATGAGAGATGTAAGTAAGTTTACCAGCAGATGGCAATAGAGGTAATTGGGTCTCCCAAGACATTAAACTTGAATTCTTTTCTAAGACAAATTGTAGAGATGGGAACCTTCAGAATTCAACCGAGTATCAAGGTAAACTCCACTCTCATTCTGAGAGAGAGAATTTTTTAAACCATGATGTAATAGGCAGAAATAAAGTGTCCCCCCCCCCAGTTCTATAATGGGGCTCTATTCACAGCACTCTTTTGTTCTTTTATTTTGAGAAAGAGCCTCACTAAGGTTACCCAGGAGAGCCTTGACATCATACTGTAGTTGAAGCTGCCCTTGAACTTGTGATCTTCCTGCCTCAGTGTCCCAAATAGCAGAGATACAAGCCTGAATCACCAAAGCCCAGCTACAGATTTATTTATTTGTTTATTTTAACTAAGCTGCTTTTTGCATTTTGTTCCCTAAAAATAGATACTCTAGAAGTTTGGCATTTGGGATTGAAAATTTGGAAGTAATAATGAAGTTATGGATAGTCCCACAAATGAGGTATGTGGTGAAAGGGAACTCAACTAGGTGAAATAAACTATGCTTACAATGTAACCTCTCAGCGTTACGGAGTGAGCAGAGTGCAAACTCTCATTTTAACAAAAATGAAGCAATTTGAACTCTTGAATGTTGAAGGGCCCCTGTTTCTAAAGGAATTCATCAAACCTTCATTAATTCCTCTCACTTGACTAGAAAACCCATAGAGTGCAATGGAAAATTCCAAGTTTTAATTTTCACAGAATAATTTGGAAGTCTGGGGTAACAGGACAGTTTGTTCTGAAGTTCATGTGCCAAGAGGATCAGTTTTCAATGTCATGATATACAAAAATCCTTGCTCTGCAATCCACAGATTGCCCACACTTCCTTCTATTCATGGGCTATCTCTGGTTGCCCGGGTGAGATCCAAGTCTGTGGCTGGGAGAAGGATTAAACAAGAAAAGTGTTTACCCTGTACCTTTGCAGTTTTGTATCTGATGACTATGTGATATTTAAACATGAAGTTAGATAATTGAAAAAGTGATTTGTACCTGATTTCTTAGGAATATAGAAATGATTCAGTCTTTTAGATCATGAAATAACAGCAATGAATACTTTTTAGTTTTTAAATTAAGTAATCTAAACTTTTGTTCAGTGTTAGGAGAGAGACTTTGGGAAGGGAAGGAGAGATGAACCCTAGGAGGAAGGAACCTTGGAAAATGAGACCGAGTTAATCATCATGTGACTTAAAAAATGATGATTTTTTTAATTTGAATTTAAATTTACTTCCAGATGTATTTCCTATTCTGATTAGTGATACTACTAATGTTATGGTGCTCTGATTTTACACTTTCAGCAGATTTAGTGATTTTTATTGAGTTTAATTCTAAATTTATTTTGCTACCTTTCAATCTTTCATTAATTCTCATTATATAAATTTAAATACTCTAATAAATGGTTTTTAAAGTATCTTTTTCTTTCCATTTTGTGTATCTGTTATTTACTGAATTTTTGTACCTCATCAAAATTCATATGTTGACTCCCTAATCCCTAGTATAACTTGGTCTCTGAGAAAGTAATTAAGGTTAAAAGAGGCCAAAAGGGCAGAGCCGTGATCCAATAGGATTAGTGCCCTTACATGCAGAGATTTGCACATTGTAAGAAGACAGTACTTACAACTGAGAAAAGAGGCCTTATCGATCTTACCAGACCTAAGGTTTTCAGACTCGAAGACTGTGAGGAAATACATAGCTGTTGATGAAGTTACTCTGTTTGGGATAATTTTTTAATACAGCCTGCACTGACTAATGCAACCTCCAATTGTTTTTTTATTTCATTAAATGTGTTGGCCAGAACCAGAACAAAGTAAAGAAATGTGGCGATTACAGATAGCTCACGGGTTTTCAATGAGTTTTGTCTATTGTTTATCGTGTTTGTTGAATAATTAGGGAATATTTCTTAGTATCCACAATGACGCACACATGCCTTTTCTCCTTAGAGTTATTGACAGCAAAACAGTGTCATTTCTTAAGGTATTTCCAACATGCTCTTGACAACTGGCTGTGTCTCCTGTAGGATCCCTCTTGTTCCCGACCATTGCCCCTCCTTGTGCCCTTCACACGACCAAAAACAAAGAGAAGCATCAGGCTGACTTTTTTGTTGTTTTTAATTCCCTTTTAATATAACTTTATAGTATCTATCTCCAAAAATATTTAAAAGATTTATTTCGTTATTGTTCTATGTGTGTAGGTGTTTGGCCTACACATGTGCATACATTGCCTTCAAGGGTCAGACCATGGCATCAGATCTTCTGGAACAGGCATCCAAAAAGATGTGAGCTATCATGTGGGTTCTGGGAATCTAACGCAGGTCCTCTGGAAGTACAGCCAGTGTGCTTAACTGCTGGGTCTTCTCTCCAGACACAAATATATTTCTATTTAAAAACTTTAAACTGCTTATTCTTTTCTCTGTGTTCCATAGTCTTGATCTTTATTTCCTCTATGATGAGAGAGGGTGAAGAGAGGGAGGGAAGGAGAGAGAGAGAGAGAGAGAGAGAGAGAGAGAGAGAGAGAGAGAGAGAGAGAGAGAGAGAGAGACTGTGGAGACAAGAGATGGATGTCAGATTCCTTCCCAATCACATTGCACCTTATTCTTTGGAAGTCTCTCAGTGAACTAGAGTTCACCAAATGGCTAGACTAGTTGTTCAATAAGTGCCAGGAACCCTCTGGGTATTTTTCTTACATTTACTTATTTGGTTGCATATGTTTGTGGGGATAGACGTGTATGCACACCATGCATGTGCCGTGGTGTCAATGTGAAGGTCAGAGGACAAGCTGCTGGAGTTGGTCCTTTCTTCTCACCATATGGGTCCAAGGAATTGAACTCAGACCATTGGGCTTGATGGAAAATGCCTGTGCCCATTGAGCCTCTAAGAGTTATTTTTCTAAACATTTACACACACACACACACACACACACACACACACACACACACACACATATTGGGGGGGAGGCACACATGTGCATGCCATAATGTACATGTGGAGGTCAGAGGTCAACATGTAGATGTTGGTTCCCTCCTTTCACCATGTGAGTTATGAGAATCAAACTCATTTCACCATGTGAGTTATGAGAATCAAACTCAGGTCATCAGACTTGGCAGCAAGTGCCTTTAGCTGCTGAGTCATCTAGCTGCCCTTTCTTCATCTAATATATAATACATATGATTTATATACAGTGTTTAATTTACGTGTAGGGGCAGAATGGAGGTCACCCCAGAATTAGAAGTTCAAGGCCAACCTTGGTTAGGTAAATAGCAAGACATTATCTCAATAAAATAAAGCTAAAAAATAACACAAAATGAAAGAAAGACAGGGCATCCTTGCTCCCAATCCCAACAACAAAGCTCATTTCATCATTTGTCACATTAACCATGGATTCTCTTTAGGTGTTCTTTATGGAGCCAAGGACCACTCTATTCCTGCTTTGCCCAGGCTAGCCTTGACCCAACCCTGATTCCCCATCAGGCCTTGCACATGTGACCTTCCTGCTTCAGCCTCCCGAGTCTGCTTGAACTTGCAGGCCTGCGCCCCAAGTCTTGGCTTAATGTTTTATTTTGCATTTAACTCATCGGGGTGGTTTTGGTTTTTATATTTATTCTCTTTGGCATTCTCTGAGCTTCCTGACTCTAGGGATGTGCATCAGCCACTAATTGGAGGTAACTTCCCAGCTACTGTAACTTAAAACAGTTCTTTTCTCTTCCCTTTCTGGTGTTCCCTTACAGATGTTTATATTTGCTGCAGCTGTCCCTCGGTTCTTAGATAGTCAATCAAGTCTTGGCATTCATTTGGTTGGGTTTGGGGGGGTGGGGGTGGGGGCACTTCTTGCTTTTCAGTTTCCTAAAGTTCTGCTGAGAATCATCAGGCTGATTTTCTCCTCCATCCCCAACCCTGTTTCTGAACCTTTGGTACCCACCACTTCATTTTTTATTCCCACCTTCCTGCTTATGCCACCCATCAATTTGCCCTTCCTAGCTGGACTTCTTCCCTGTGTATTGGCGAAATTATTAAGGCCACTCCACATAGTTAAAAGGGAGGTTTATTTTTTGGAGTAACTTACAAGTGAAGGGATAGTTTACAGGGTCTGGGAAAGGTGTAGCACAGTCCAGAGGTGTTTTCTGGAGAACTCTGCTCAGTCTACCTCCAGCATCCAGGGTCCAGGAACCAAGAGAGCTGGTGCATCCGGATCTCGGGTCCTACACAGGTCCTCTCTTGGCCCTGCCTTGTAGATGTGACAGTTACTGAAGCCTGGATGGGGGTTAGAACTTCCAGATCAAAGCTGGAATGGCTACCCACTACACCTGTGCTTGGGATGAAGAAGTGACTTCTAGGTTCCTCCCATGTCAGGCTGAAAACTGTATGTTCCATGTTTTGTTTTTAATTTTTTATGTTAGTGTTTTTAAAATAAGCTTAAAGGTGATAATTACTTCATCTTTACAAAACTTACAATAGACAAATCAAAATGACTCTAAAGTGACAGATGAGACCCTTTGGACACATAAAAGCTAAACAGGTTAATCATGGCCACACAGCAGTCTAAAAGCTGAGTAGAGATGGACAGGCTTTGGAAGGCTGACTCCCCTCCATATGTGCAGACCACACTATCTGTAGTCTGGCTAACTAACAGCTAAAACAGATAAATGTGCATGGAAAGAATCACTTGTGGCTGCCAAACTTGCCCTCCTGTGTATGATCAATAAGTAAAGGATCCAAAAACCAAGACCTTTTGAACACACATCATCTTGAGAGCACAGCCCTCAGAGGCTACGCACCAGGAAGCAAAGGTCCAATGGTCTTTGGCAGTCATCAAATGATTCTAGGTGGTATTTGTAAGGCCTTCTCCAGTGTTTGGAACACTTTTATGTGTTTCTCAGATGTGCCTCTTAGATACAGAAGGAGACTGTAAAAAAGCCATCTCTGTCACATTTTTTTCAAAGTCAGTCCTCCAAGAGGCCCGCTACACAGTGCTGGATGCTGAACATGCTGTAATGAGTATGAAAAAGTGAAAAGATACACTGGTCTCCAGATGAACACAGGAGGTGATCTTGAGGATCAGAGCCAAGTAGAATACACAAGATTACCCTGAGAGGGGAAGGGGGAGGACGCAGCTCAGATGAGTGCTGGGGACCAGCCTCAGCAGTTTCGGGGGTCCGAAGGATGGGATACCTGGAAGGCACAGTAACGACTCAGAGACAATGTTCGTGCAAGCTGACAGGTCGCTTCGGGCTTCTGTAGTTGCTGAGTAGCATCTCTGCTACACCTTCTGCTTTTGCCTTGGTGACCTCAGTCTTTTATTATCATAAGCAAGGGGAAACAGAAAGAAAAGGGGAAATCACCCAATACAAAATGTTCTCATGATTCCAAAGGTTATTCTTAGAAAATCAGCAATATATTCTTCATCATCTTTTACTAAACACAGGAACTATCCCAAACTTAACACCAAAGCAAGCATAATCTCTTTTTATTATTAATGATTATACAACCTTCTGAGCACTTGACCCAGAGGCTAGCAACATGCAATTTCACAAAAAAGGTAAAAATAAGAACAGTGGTCAATGTATCAGATAGTCATTTCCTTCTCACACAGCCTGCTCCAACCTCAGGACCCCTGCAGCCGCCTCAGTTCCTCCTCAGCCCTCTGTAAACACCAAGCCCCATGACTGGTGGGCCACCATGACCTCAGACAAGAGATCTGTCCCTGCAAGTCAGCAACTTTTGTCCTTCTATATCCAACAATTCCAAGGAAGACCTGATCCAATTTTCAGAGCTTCCATGAAAGGGAGTTCACCTTGCCTGGCAGCTCTTTTCAGTCTAGGGATCCAATAAAGATTGCAGCAATCACTCCAGCGATTGCCACATTGTCTCCACACTCCTTCAGGAAGAAACAAAATATCTGGATTAAAGCTGCCATCTCCCTTTCTTGGTGGAGGCCACTATTTTCCTCCTATTCTAGGTTCCCATACTTCCTGTTTGTCATCCCATCTGTATGTTACTCCATCTACAGTCTTCAGCCAATGCCCCTTAGGGTCTCAAGTTTTACACAATGCCCTTGGAATATCCTCAGAAACCGAATTATTCATCTTGGCCAATTTGAATCCAGTGTGTTGATACACATCATACCATGTGCTATAGTTGACCACACATTTGGTACAGTTTATCCAAGCCTGAAAAGCTTCCCCAGGTTGCAGGTTCTTTCCCATGACCTGCATAACTGCCTTGACCCCAGCCTGGGTGATCATCTCTGTATAATTTCCTGTGAAATTTACTGCACTCCTTTCCTGTATCACAGAAATCACCATTGATCTAGGAACACAGAACATGAAGATCAGATAGAAGAAAAAGACTAGCATTACAAGAAGTAATTATTTGGAGGAAGACATAATATGTGCATGCCATAAAGCATGATCTTGGGACATGTAGGCATTTCTGCCTTAACTTTCCAGAAGGGAATGCACGGAGGGTTGATGGTCCACAATCTTGGGTCCCCTTTTCTCCAGTCTCTGCTGGCAGCATGTCAGCCATCTCATATGCCGTCCCCGGCAGACGAGGGCCCTGTGTGCCCCCTGGCTACTCATAGAAAGAACCAGCTTATGCTTGTACTCCACTAAGTTCTTGGGTTTGTTATTTTTACACCACATCTGTCACATGGTGTATAGAAGGCTTCCTCTGCATGCTGTTCAAGAATGAATGAACGATGTACTTTTCGTACAACAGTGTTAGCTTACTGTTCTCCTTCTTTGGAGATAAAAAGTAGTTACTAAGCATCTTGTAGGTTAAGAGCTTGTGGTTGGTGGTTTGAAAGAAAATGGCCTCCAAAGGGAGTGGCACTGTTAGGGGGTGTGGTCTCATTGGAGGAAGTGTGTCACTGTGGGGGAGGGCTTTGAGGTCTCTTATGCTCAAGTTATAACCAGTGTCATGGTTCACTTCCTGTTACCTTCGGATCAAGATGTAGACTCCCAGCTCCTTCTCCAGTACCATGTCTGCCTTCATGCTGCCATGTCTTGCCATGGTGATAATGGACTCAACCTCAGAAAATGTAAGCCACTTCAATTAAATGATATCCTTTATAAGAGTTGTCATGGTCATGGTGTCTCTTCACATCACTAGAAACCCTAACTAAGACAGAGCTGGATGTCTTTGGGTAAATTATTTAATTTGCAAAATATTACTGTAAAATTAAAAAGAAACTCTGTTTTCTTTGTTCCTTAACACACTGAGACCAGATTTTCTTTTTGTGTATGTGCATATGTACATGTTTATGGGGGTGCTTGTGCGCATGTGTAGAGGTCATTCTCAGGTGTTCCTTAGCCTTGTTAGTGATCTTGTCTCTTATTGACCTGGGTTCAGTGATCCAGCTAAGCCACCACACCAGGGATCCCCCTGTCTGCCTCCCAAGCACCAGTGTTACAAGAATACGCCACCTGCCCAGCTTTTTGAATGGGTTCTGAGGATGGGACTCAGGCCCTTGTGTTTCCATGGTAAGCACTTTATGAATGAAGCTATCTTCTTGACCCCTCCTTTGCAGGGGAAAGGAAGGGGTGGAGATAGGATGTCACTCTGAAGCCCAGGCAGGCTCTAAATTTGTGACAATCCTCCTGTCTCAGCCTCCTGAATACTAGGGTTATAGACATGCATTATCATGCCTAGCCTAGCCTAGCTGATTTTTCTAAGTTGTCCACAGTAAATCCCAGCCCCCACATCAATGACTTTTCATTCCTGTCTTCTCTATGCCCAGACATTGGGACTATCTGTTCTGGTCCTTTCTACCCAGCTCAGCATACTTGTTGTCCAAGGGAACATTAATGATTAGCTCGACACAGCCAAAAATCGTCTGAAAAAGAAGTCTCGACTAAGTAACTGTCTTCCTCAGGTTGTCCTGTGGGCATGTCTGTGAGGGATTGTTCCGATTATTAGTTAATGTAAGAGGGTCCAGGCCACTGTGGGCAGCTCCATCCTTAGACAGGTGGTCCTGGGCTGGGTGAAAAAGCTCGCTTAGCATGAGCCAGAGACAGAGAGAAAGCAAGCTAGAGTGAATCACTGAGCAACCAGAATTCCTCCATGATTTCTGCTTCAAGTTTCTGTCTGACTACCTGCCCTGACTATCCTCACTGGTGGACTGTGACCTAGAAACACAGCCAAATAAACTGTTCCTCTCCTGAGATGTTTTTGATCAAAGTATTTTGTCACAGCAGCAGAGAAGTAATTAGACGTCTTTCTTGGTCCTCTATCTAAATACTTTCGTTCCTACCTTTTCTACAGCGCTTCCTTTGATGGTTGGCCTGCAATGCTAAAGTTTCCCTTTGACTTTCTTCAGCACGGAGGGATGACACCATGCATTTTCTTCTCATTTCTTTCCTGTTTCATTTTGTCACATATTGTCTTTGACTGGTTGGATTGTAAGTTCTTTAAGAACCGGGCTTGTGTTTGATAGAGTGCTTAGCATGGCTCCCAGTATACAATGGCGGGTCTATAAAGAGCTTGATCAACATTAGAAACACGTCTGGCAAAGCTAGCTCCCTGTGATGGCCACCATTTAGATACCTCCTAGAAGACACAGGATGTGAGGCATACACCATCCTTGGCCTTGCTGAAGAGCTAAAACATAAAAGTTCTCCTTAAAGCCGAGTGACTGGTTCTCCTGTTTCCTGCAGGCTCCATTTCAGCCCTTCACTACTAAGCAGATCAATCTCCTCAGCGGCGAGCTTCATCCTTCCAGCCATCTCTAGCTTCCTCAACTATCTATCAGTTGCCTCCAGTCCTCCACCTCCATTAGCAGCCATGATACTGCCTCTTGGCTCTGCCCGCTTACTTACCCACGGTCCTCACCCCAAGCCTGAACCACATACCCAATTCTCTCTTACTACTAGCCACAACCATATGCACAGAATGGCCAAAACTTCAGAAAAATTAAACGAGGACTATGCAGTGTAACTACTATGACCCAGTAGTATTAAAATTATATATTTTATAATTAAGTTATAAAATAAAAAGTATAAATTCAAATATAAAATAAAATATAAAGTAAGAAAGAATTCCTTAAATTCAGATCCTTGTTAGTTTCTGGGCCTGACACATATTAGAGACCTGATACATACATTAGGGGAGTTAAGGGTCCCAACTCCAGCCTACTCAGAGGAATAGAACATTGTCAGTTCTGAAAACTAAACTGGCAAAAGTTGTTGACACTATCAGATGTCTTAAGGAGGTCAATTGGATCATTATATCATTAAAGCCATGTCATATGAGAAGCATTAAGAGAATGTCAGTGTGTACTGTGTTTGGGGGTATTGTGTGTGTGGTCTGTGTGTAGTGTGGGTATGTGTTTGTGTGGTATGTGTGTATAGTGTGTGTGGTGTGTGTGTAGTGTATGTGTGGTGTGTAGTATGTGTGTATAGTGTGGGTGTGTGTATGGTGTGTGTGTAATATGTGTGTGTAGTGAGTAAGGTGTATGTGTGGTATATGTATAATGTGTGTGGTGTGTTTGTAGTGTGTGTGTTATGAATGACATGTGTGTGTGGTGTGTGTGGGTGTGTGTGGGGTGTGTATAGTGTGTAGTATGTGTGTGGTATGTGTGTAGTGTGTGTATGGTGTGTGGTGTGTATGGTGTGTGTGTGTGTGTGTGTGGTTAAGTGTAGTGTGTATACTGTGTGTATGGTGTGTGGTGTGTATGTAGTGTGTGTGTGGTGTGTGTAGTGTATGTGTGTGTAGTGTGTGTATAGTGTGTGTATGTAGTGTGTGTGTCATGTGTATGGTGTGTGTAATATGTGTATGTGGTGAGTATGGTGTATGTGTGGTATGTGTATGGTGTGTGTGGTGTGTGTAGTGTGGGGGGGGTGTTTGTGTAGTGTGTGTATGGTGTATGTGTGGGGTGCATATGTAGTGTGTGTGGTATGTGTGTAGTATGTGTATGGTGTCTGTGTATAGTGTGTGTGGTATGTGTGGTGTATATAGTATATATGGTGTGTGTAGTATGTGGTGTGGGGAGGAGTATGTAATGTGTGTGTAGTGTGAGTGTGTGGTGTATGTAGTATGTGTGGTGTGTGTGTGTGTGAGTGTGTGTGTGTAGTGTGTATGGCATATGTGTGTGTAGTGGGGGGGTTATGTGTGGGGTGTGTGTAATGTATAGTGTGTGTGTAGTGTGTGTATGGTATGTGTAGTATGTGGTGTGGGGGGAGTGTGTAGTGTGTGTGTAGTGTGAGTGTGTGGTATATGTAGTGTGTGTGTGTGTGTGTATGTGTGTGTGTGTGTGTGTGTGTGTGTGTGTGTGTAGGGAGTTAGGGATGGAAGGAGAGGGATAATGAGAATCACAACTGCCTTTTAGTAATTGGAAAAGCAGCCGTGCAGGAGAGGAGATGGGTTCCACATCTGCTGCTGCTTCGGAACACTGTTGAACGTGACCCGCACTAGGTATGAAATTCTGCAATGACTTTCTCTTCTCGAGGTTCCAAATTCGTCCCCAAGAAACTCTCAGCTGTAAGACATCAGAAAATGCTCTGTTTCAAAGCCTCTGTGTCAACTCTCAGTCATTCCCTGGGAAGGATTCTGGCTTAGAGCAAAGCTGCAAAGGAGATCTGGGAAGTAGGAAGCCTCGTGCTCCATCAGAGCATAGGCTTCTCATTCAAAGTCTCATTGTAGGCGGAGAGAAAGCAGCTGATAGAGAGCTAAGCAGAGCATTTGAACGCTAATGGCCCTCTCATCAGAGCATGTAAATTTAGTTGGAGCTTTGGCCAGAATACTTACTGAAAAGATGGATCAAACTGATTGTTGCTACAATTTCAACATAGGTTGTTCCTCCTAAAGGTTTGTATATTGTGAGCGTGGTCTTTATAATAGTTATGTTGAGATGAGTTGGGCCTTGAGGAGATGGGAACTAATGAAAATAACTAGGTCATCAGCAAGGCAGCCCTCAGAAAACACTCAGTTTTATGGGATGTAGTGCTCTGACAAGAAAGAGTCCTTATAAGGGAGCAAGACTGGCCCTGTCTCAGTTTCTGGCTCTGCCTCACCATGTGATCACCCTCTCTGTCACTGTGACATCTCCTGCCATGAGGATCTCTGCAGGAAAGAATAAGACGGCCCAATCTTAGGCTTTCATCCTCTCAAAAACTACGCAGTAAAATAAACTTCTTTTCTTTATTAAGCACCCAGCCTCAATTATTTTGTTATAGCAATGGAAAGCAGATAGTACAATTGCCCACATCATGATGATATAAGAGATCAGTATCTTGTAAGAAGGAAGAAAGGCTTTATCATATGGATTTTCTATGAAGATCAGACTCAATTAGGCACCAGGGAAGAAGCCCAAAGATGGTAGTGTGGGGGCTGGGGTGGCCTGGGGTACCGGAGAAGTGAAAGAGTGAAAATGGACTAAAGAAGAGTTTTGCCTACTTTGCAGTTTAGCCCGAGGCCTTGGTATGATGCCGAGAACGTTCTTTGAGCTGGAAGATTTTTTTTTTTTCTTTTTTTGCCAACACCCAAACTGGGATGTCAGGACTTGTTTATAAAGTGAAAATAGTTTACTGCATCTTAGCCCAGGCTTCCCAGTCTAGGCTAGTCTAGACTCTTCGGGCTCAAGTCTCGGTCTCCTTATCCTTCTCTCCAAAAGTGGAGGCCATCAAGAGCCCTGTAATAAATGTCTTCTGAAGATCTCCCTATGCCAGCTGCTCATTCTCATGAGAGTCCAGTCACCTACTGCCAACTAACTCTTCCCTGTTCAATTTGGTTCCATTAATATAGTTCCAATATGATTCTATAATTTCCCTATCAGGAGATTCCTGGAACAATTCTGCAAACAATGCCAGCAGGCCATCTCCTCAATATCCAGAGCACTGTTTCTCAACCTTCCTGATGCTGATACTTTTCAATACCGTTTTTTGTGATGTGGTGATTCCCAACCACACAATTATTTTCATTGCTACTTCATAACTGTAATTTTGCTACTGCTAAGTATGTATGTTATGAATGCAAATATTTATGTTTTCTGGTGGTCTTAGGTGACCCCTGTGAAAGGGTCACTTAACTTCCAAGGGGTCATGACCTGCAGGTTGAGAACCACTGCTCTAGAACCTAAACAAGGAATATCCTAAACAGGAAAGCCAGCTGGGTACCGCATGTTAATCAATTGACATAGCGGATTAAGATGGCCTCCAGTCAAAAAAGGCTTCACTGAGCAAGAGGGAAAAAATAACCCAGTCTTGAAGAAAGACCAGGACCCAGGTATCCAACAAGGCAGCAAGAGACTTTTAGGCTGGATAAAGGGATTTTCAAGAGGATGGGAAGCCCATGTGTGGAAGAGCCAGGCTGGATGAGTTTATTGAGGGAGGTCATACTCCCATGCAGCAGTGTTCTCCAGCCCTCTGTCTTCACGCCTCATTCTGGCTCTGTCCATGACTGTGAGTCTCCAGACAGGAATGACCATCCTCTGGTAAGGCTAGTAAGTTAGGAGATGTGTGCTTTGATACGACTGAGCTGTCAAGCATGTGACAACAACTCTCATGAACGTTCGAGAAAGGCTGCCTGGATAAACATAGGATTAACTAAATGCTTAACTGGTTCAATCCCTGGACCAAAATTATACTCATCTCTAGTCCCCAAATCTACCACTGCTCATGGTTTGCCCACCTCTATGAGGGACAGTGAGAGCATGGTTTTTTGAATCATCATACATGCAGATCAGAGTGGCCATGGAGTTTCCTGTGCTGGGGTGGCTTGTCTCAGCAACCAAGTTTCTTCGGGACCTACATGCAGTACAATAAACAAACAAACAAACAAATAAATACTAAGACAAAATATCACACACATAAAAACCAACCAAGCAGGCTGGAGAGATGGCTCAGAGGTTAAGAGCACTGGCTGCTCTTCCAGAGGTCCTGAGTTCAATTCCCAGCAACCACATGGTGGCTCACAATCATCTGTAATGAGATCTGGTGCCCTCTTCTGGCCTGCAGGCATACATGCAGGCAGAACATTATATAAATAATAAAAATAAAAATCTTAAAAAAAAAAAAAAACAACCAAGCAACAACAAAAACCTACATAAATGTAGGGAGGGCATGGACCTGGATGTTCCATATAAGTACGTTGGACTTTTAAATTTTCTAATTTGAGAATTTTGACAACTTTTGCTCAGACTGACAGTCTGTGAACCCTTCTCTATTTATCAATAAATAGTGCCTGGGTAATTAGGAAAGGATCAGTCAGTAACCCACGTACACATTCAGATCCTCGATGTTTCTCAAACACACCAATCTTAATGGAATGTGGCGCTTCCAGACAGTATTTAAGGTTAAAAAAAAAAAAAAAAAGAGGAGGTCTAACTAAAATGACCCAAGGCAGCTACCCTTCTTATTCTGGTGTATACTATAATATTAAAGATTGTTGAATTGGGCAATTATGAAAGGGATGCAGGGAAGTTCTCTGTCATTGTTTAACAGCATACTTTGGACTTTCAGACAAAAGGCATCCTGCCCCTTCCTTCCACCAGGGAAAAGGAAAGTTAGCCACTAAAGACAGCTTTGGGTTCTTACCAGCCTGGAGCTGGCTACAGAGAAATGGCATTTAAAAGCCTTTCTATCTAGCCTTTACCATCATCTGCCTGTTAGTGATCCACTCTTATCCAAGAGGGAAATGCTCACCCCTAGAGGATATGGAAACCTCACACACACCAACATTATGTATAAATATAAATATAAATATAAATATAAATATAAATATAAATATAAATATAAATATAAATATAAATATAAATATAAATATAAATATAAATATAAATATAAATATAAATATAAATATAAATATAAATATAAATATAAATATAAATATAAATATAAATATATAAATATAAATATAAATATAAATATAAATATAAATATAAATATAAAATATAAATATAAATATAAATATAAATATAAATATAAATATAAATATAAATATAAATATAAATAATATAAATATAAATAATATAAATATAAATATAAATATAAATATAAATATAAATATAAATATAAATATAAAATATAAATATAAATATAAATATAAATATAAATATAAATATAAATATAAATATAAATATAAATATAAAAAATATAAAAAAAAAAAAAAAATAAAAAAATATAAATATAAATATAAATATAAATATAAATATAAATATAAATATAAATATAAATATAAATATAAATATAAATATAAATATAAATATAAATATAAATATAAATATAAATATAAATATAAATATAAATATAAATATAAATATAAATATAAATATATATATAGTGTGTGTGTGTGTATATACTGCTTATAACATTTACTTTATAAAATATGCATGGTAAGAGGTTAAGAACAGCCAATAGTAACAGAACAATCCTAACAACGTACCATGATAAAGTTATGTGAATGTGGTCTTTCTTTAAAATGAAGGCCTTAGGCTGGTTAGGTATTGCATTAGGCTACTGTGTTACTTCAATATAAGCACTATGCTACCTCCGCAGTCTAGCTGCTGATCTAGAGAGCTGCTAGATAACTAATGGGCTAGCAGCATATACATCAAGGATACTCTGAACAAGGGGATAGTTCATGTACCAGGGAAGGCAGAGCAGGAGGCACAAATCCATTATGCTACCCAGAACATGGTGCAATTTCAATTTAAGGAATTGTTCATTTCTGAAGCCTTATAGTTTTTATTATAGTAATGTGTTATGTTAATTAGGTTTCTATTAATTGTGATAAATACCATGACCAAAAGCAACCTGGGGAGGGACGGGTTTATATTTCATCTCACGTTTTCCAGGTAGCAATCTATCACTGAAGAAAGTCAAGGCAGGGACTCAAGGCAAAAGCCTGGAAGCAATAACTGAAGTAGAAGCCATGAAGGAGTGCTAATTCCTGACTCACTCCCTCTGGCTTGCTCAATTTCCGTTCCTACATATCCCAGCACCACCTGCCCGTGGGTAGCATCACCCACGGTGAGGCCTTCCTACACATCAATCAATAGTCAAGAAAATGGTCCACTGGTTTACCTATAGGCGACCCCATGACACCTTCTTAACTGAGGTTCTTCTTCCAAGATGACCGACTAGTTTACGTCAAGATGACCCCCACCTCCAGCCCCCCAAAAAGTATGGGAAGAGGAATTATGGATAAGGAGATGAGGACTGTGTTTGCCTTCCCCCAGAGCAGGTCCCCAAAAGCTTAAGGTTCTTTTCCTTTGGTGTGTTGCTTTTTTCTGAAGGGAGACTGGCTGGGCTTCCAATGACCTGCAAAAGCTGGATTAAGGGCCACCCTTCTTCCCTTGAGCAGCATCGCTGAGTATGTTTGGAAAAGAAACTCCTTTGGTCTGTTCTTAGGAGTCTGCGACTAAGAACCTATGGAGGAGCTGGAGAGATGGCTCAACCATTTTGAGCACTTGTTGCTCGTGAAGAGGACCTGGGCTTGGTTTTCAGCACCGATATGGAGGCTCACGTCTGTATTAAACTCCAAATCCAGGGGACCTGACACCCTCTTCTGGCCACCTTGGACACCAGGCACACATATAGTGCACATACATACAGGCAGGGAAAACACTTACACACATAAAAGTTTTTTTTTCTTAATCTTAAAAATTTTTTTAAAGAACTTATGAAGGTTAAAAAATTATTTTTCTTCTGCTCTACCCTCTTTCAGCAGAAGTGGCATCGTTGAATTCGAGTGTTCTTTCAGCTTTGTAGGAGATAAAGTTACGAGTTTTTACTGGAAGGACCATGCTCTAAAGTAAATGATGCTTTATTTAAACAGAAATCCTCTCAACACTGAAGTGTTGCTGGAAACCAAAGCCAAAGGGAGCAACAGGAGGGTAGGTTCATGTTCTTAACCCACTTCAGCCAACATCACGTTTCCCTGAGCAGAAAGATGGGCAAGCCAGCTGGCATGCCCCCTCTCTCTCCCATCCCTCCCCTCCCTCCTTCCTCCTCTCCCTCTCCCCCTTTCTCCATCCTCCCCCCCCTCCCCTCCCTAACAAATATCACTGCCTTCATCCCAATTAGTCATGTACAGGACTTGACTCCATGACTCATGGATGCGTTTCCTCCAACTCACCCAAGTTCCTAGGGTGAGAGCTAGACATGCCAGCTGGGGCCCAACACCCAGGGCCCGTCAACCCCAGGACAATTCAGCCTCCCAAAAAGCGCCTGGCTTTTGTCTTTCATCTTTCTAAATGTCTGCCCCTGACTCCAGCCCTGAAGTATCATACTTTTCCCACTTCGGAACCTCCTCCTGACTTGAGTGTTCTTTCCACAATTTTTTTTTTTTTGGACGAAGCTTTTGGTCCAATGACCTTGAAAAAAAGAAGAAAACGCAGATTTATGGGAAAGGGTCCTGGAAAATCTCACACAGACACATCTTCACTGCAGCCCTGTGGACCTGTGGGAGAGAAAGAGCCCCAAGGATCAGGCCTGAATCCTGAATTCGTTCCAGCTCCGGGCTCTCAGCCACTCCCTTCTCTCCATTTGGCAAACACTTTCCATCTCCCTCCCATCCTCCCCCCCCCCCCCGTTATTCACCTTTTCCATTCCCCTGTCTCATTTTCTCATTCTTTTTGATTGCCCCACTCCCTCGCACTCATATCCCCTCACGGATCATCTTTCTGTTGGAGCCTGTACTGATGGCCTCTTTCCAAGAGCAGCAGGTTTGAATCAGCTCCAGTTGGAAATGAAGGCAGGAGGTGGGGGTGGAGTGAGGCTGGCGGGGAGAGCAGAGATCTGGTGCCCAATGTACAGAAAGCACGGCCCTCCCCCAGCCTCCAGCAGGGCTCCGACACACACACACACATATTCTCTCTTCCTCTCTTCCCCCCACCCCAGACATGTGCAAGAAAAGTCCTAAAAAATCTCCCACAAACAAACAAACAAACAAAAAAATTCCCACTCCCCCCAACCAGGCAGCTGGTTCCCATTAGATGTTACAAGCCCTATAAATATTCTTTTTTTTCTCACTTATCTCTTATTATTTTTCCTTTCCCTTTCTCATGTTCCTGCCTCAGGATCCCCTCCTGAGAATAAGTCTAAATTAAGAAGGAAAGGATTGCCAAGCTTTGAATGTAGCATCCTGTCATGCTCCAGGCTTCTTTCTGGCCTAGCAGAACCCAGGAATGATAGTGCTTGGCTTGACCAGCTTGCAGCCCTGCCTGCACACGGAGGCTGAAGTGACCACCCCACCCCCCAGGCCAGCTGCAGAGCTGGGCTTGGCCTGAGTTCCAGGATGCACCTCTCCACTGTGTTCCCATCTAAGCCTGCTAGGTCCTCACAAGGCAGAGCTGTGCTGAGTTCTGGGTGTTGCGTGGCGTCTTCAGTCTGAGGGTCAGCATTCTAGAGTTCAGACCACAGCCCCTTTGTACCTGGGGTCAACCTGACCTCAGAAGTTACACAACCTTCCTCGCTGGTCAAATTGGGCTGATAACACCCGCCTCAAAGGACCGTGAAACGAGGCAAGTGATGGAAAAACAAAGCAGAACCTTTACCTTAAGGTCTGAAGGTGGCATACGCCCACCTCTCCTCTCCCCCACTCCTTGTAGGATTGATTTACCACGGAAGAACCCAGCCCTCTTGCTGCAGGGCCTCAGATACCACCTAAGCCGTTAACTGGGCAACCAGAGGTGAACTCAGGCCTGGGTACCCATGGAGTCTACAGTGATGGCCTCTTATTCTTCCCTCTAGCCTGCTTTAGGATGCAGATGAGGAAAGAATGAATATAAAATCCCCGAATTAGAACAATGTTTACAATGGTTAGACGTTCTTATAAACCAGGCCGCAAGACGCTGTGTCATTTGAGCCTGTGACCCCAGAGCTAGAGTTCCAAGCATCTCATCCTAAGCCCTGGTGGCTAAGAATGCAGTCACTGTGCTCAGGCTGTCTGGGGCTCCACAGTCCTCGCTCCTCCTCATCCTAGCGGTGGGACAAGGCAGTTGACCTCACGAATTCCTTGCCTCTCCTATTCCAGAGCGTGGTTGCAAAGACTGACTGAGCTGAGGCAGTGTGCTGATTCTTGAACAATCCCTGGCAGAGCGTGTGTGCAGTACAGTACAGGTACATGTCAGCCACCCCCATTTCTCCATGTGAGACCTGTCCAAACTGACCCCTGTGCGCTGACTACAATCCAGCTAGGATTGGCTCCTCACCAAAGTCTGGCCACTATGGTGACTCATTAACGATCCACCCAGAAATACCTTGACGGGCCTTCGCCTCGGGATGAGCCTTCAGGAGAAAGTGCACTGAGTGGTTGAGGTGTTCTTCCTGAGGCTCAGCCATCCACAAACTCCAGCACCGTCACTTTGCTGCGACTGGAGCCTTCCTTTTCAAGTGTGGTACATGACAAGCAGCATCAATGACCACCGCCAAAGCAGCCAGTCTCCAGGGGTCCCGGAGAGGGCTGTGCCCACTCAACCTGTCCTTTGGGCTAGGGTGGTCTTTGCTCCCTTAGCACAGAGACACATATAGTATCCAAGCCCAAAATTTAAGCTCCACACAGCTGAACCCCCTGAATTCTACATATAGATCCATTTCAACCAAGAGCACCTTGGAGGGTGATTTCCCTCCATTATTTGTTTTTCATTGCTTTGTCCTGAGAGTTAGCTTTACGTGGTTGTAGAGTTGGCTAGACTGGTCCAGTCACGACCCTGATGTGTGGCATCAGGCAAGTTTCTTAACCTCTCTGAACTGCCATTCATTGCTCTATAAAATGGGGCTAACAGCTTTACAGCCTTGTATATACATCACATCTCTCTCAATAGAGTTTAGCTGTGGCAACTCACTTTTATGACTCCTTATTCTCTCATTTTGCCACAATCTCATTTCACTCCCTTTTATTCTGTCCTTAGGGCCGTCGGAAAGCAGCTGGTCACCATCATTGCTATGTGTAACTACCTTCCCGGGACCTGAAAACAGTTAATAAATCAATCTTCCGCCTACACTGAACTTCAGAATAAATAACGATTTCTTTCATCTCTTCCTCCCAAGGTCCACTCTGAGAATTGTGATGCTTCCTGCTCTCTCTGAAGCTTGGCAGGCTTTAGTGCCCAAGCAAAAGTGTAAAACTGTTATACATACGGCGGTGTGTGTGGGGGGGCAACAAATTTTGCCATTTAATTCACCTACTACATGCTCGACTCATGCACCTACTAACATCTGCCTTGTATTGTTTGCTTTTTTAATTAACTTCATTTTATTGACTTTTGCATACAATGTTAGATAACGAAAATATGAAATAGTGAAGAAGGGTCAGTGTGTTGTGTTCCTGTACAAAAACAGCTTTGAAATTCAGTTGGTAAACTTTGGCCCCTTTGCCGGGGCAGGAGAGTGGAACACAAACTACCAGAAGGGACTCTGGAGAAAATTCTAGGGAGAAAACTTTTAAGGGAAGTTTCCTGCCCTTTGCCTCTTCTTTGCTGGGTTCCAGCCTCTGCTAGTGACAGTACCCTTAATGGACGTCTGTGCTCTGTGAAGCTCCTGCTGAGCCAAGCTGGGGTAGGACAGGAAATCGCCACTCAGAAAATAAATGACCTGTCCCAGAGTCTTTTGTTAATGAGTCCAGGGCGTAATAAATCAAGGTGACCCAGTCTCAAGAAACACAAGCCTGTTTAAAAAAAAAAAAAAAAAAAAAAAATCCAAAGCCCCAAAGCCCAGAGGTGAAGAGGAGGAGAAGCGTCTAGAGAGAAGCTACAGGCAGACCTTGTAAATCACACCCAGGCGAAGCCAGGGCAGATGTGTTCCAGTTTCAGCCCCACCGCTCAAGAGACAGAGAATATATGCCTGGAATTGTGAATGGAAAAGGCTGTCTCAGCCCTCACGAAAGACAGGAGTCGGAGGCTCAACGGACAGAGCCTGTCCTCTTGTCCTGGGGCTATGGGTGCCTGCAAGCTCTTGCTCCATGTCCCACCAGTATCACGATGTCTCTTCCGGGTCTCCCTCTGTCAGTTTGGCCAAAGCTTCAGCAGCGGAGTGTGAATGCTTCCTCCTTTGATGGAGGAAACCCGAGGGCTCCCTGCCTGCAGGGTCAGGGTCCAGTGAAGAGTGAGGGGTGGTTAGAGCAGTTGTGCCTGGATCATTGCTTATCGGGTAAATTGCAGGCTCTCCCATGGTGAGATTTGTCAAGGGAGAAGTGGCAGGAAAGTCCGAGCAACAGGTCCGCAGTGAGCCTACCGTGAGGCCCGTTATGGAGGGCTTTCCACAAGGAGCTGTAATAACCTGGAGGCATCGGCCCTGTTTTGCAAGTGAAGAAACTTAGGGGAGGGACAAGAACAACAAGAAGCATTTCTGGTGCTCCTTAGGGTGTGCAGAGTCACAGATATATCACTTCACGCGGGACTGTCTGCACGGAAGACGAAACACTCTTTCACCGTAGAGAAGGAAAAGCTGAAAACCTTTCTCCGGGTCACACAGACAATGTCCTTCAGGACCTCGCATTGCCGGCGGCGTGTGTACACCAAGCACCCCGGTAAAGGTTAGGGCTGCTGGAGCAGGTCAGGTCAACAGCAGCTCGGCCAAGGCAGACCCCAGTTTTCCCTTTCTTCTTCATGCTTTTGCTTTTCCATGTTGTGGTCCCGCTCTATTGATCTAAACCTTTCATACTCAGATACTAACTTTTAGCTGGGGACTGGAAGCAAGCCCTCCCAGGGATGTGGGCTTTCCAGTGAATTCTGACACACTAATCTTCTATCATAAAAGTCATCCTTCCATTCAATAGATATCCACAGATTTCTCCTAAATACTGGTGTCTGTGTAAGTACGAAGAAGGTTGAGACTAGACCACCTTTGCAAAAGAACTGTCAGAAAGGCCTTAGCAAGACCCGCCCCGCCCCCCTTAGATAATTTCTGCCTCTAGTAAGTGAAATTGTAGCTTCTTAGGCTTCTAGAACCTTTCTACCGCGCTACTGTACAGTGTACCAGCATCTGTGTTGATAGAGCATCCTGGGTGCAACATTAGAAGAAATGAATAGTGTGCTTTCCATTTACTATGGGAAGGGCTGGAAAAAGAGGAGGTAGGAGTGGAAACGTTCTTTTACAAGAGCATCAGTCAGACCCTATGATGTAAGAGTGAGAGTTGCTACTTTAAAACCCATTATCTAGCTGGGTGGTGGTGGCGCAGGCCTTTAATCCCAGAGCCTGGTGGATCTCTGTGAGTTCGAGGCCAGCCTGGTCTACAGAGCAAGATCCAGGACAGGTTCCAAAGCTACACAGAGAAACCCTGTCTCAAAAACAACAACAACAAAAAAAAAAAAAAAAAAAAAAAAACATCTAGGTCAGGCAGAGGAGAGAGCTCAGTGGGTAGCCCTTGTTTCACTAGTGTAAGGACCTAAGTTCAGATCCTTAACACCCATGTTAAAAACAAACAAACAAAAAAAAAACTAAGCACAGTGGTGTACACTTACAATCACAATGCTTGGAGGCAGAGACAGGAAGATCTCAGAGCCTTGCTAGCCAACCAGTCTCTCCAATCCATGAGCTCAAGGTTCAGTGAGAGATCCTGCCTCAAAAAGTAAATAAAATTAAAATAAAACAAAAATAAAGTAAAAAGCAATTAGAGGAAGACACTTGGCATCTGCTTCTGGCTTCCATGCTCACACATATGGGCACACACATGTGTCTATACATTCATATACCACACACCAAAAAAAAAGCAGAAAAAACTATTCTATATCATAAGAAAATTCTCAAAAGCATGCATCACTTTGTGTTCTTTTCTGTCGCATATTTTATGTGCTGTGATCAATGCCTACATAGTATCTTCCATTCTTTCAACACTAGGATTTACATGCATTCTATGTAACTCAATGTGCAGTCTTCTCACTTGGTTTTTTTCTGTTTGTTTGTTTGTTTGGTTGGTTGGTTCGTTGGTTGGTTGGTTTTTCAAGACAAGGTTTCTCTGTGTAGTTTTGGTGCCTGTCCTGGTTCTCACTCTGTAGACCAGTCTAGCCTTGAACTCACAGAGATCTGCCTGGCTCTGCCTCCCGAGTGCTGAGATTAAAGGCGTGGGCCACCGCCGCCCAGCCTTCTTACTTGTTTTTAAGTGGATAAAAGCACCCCACATTCTCATACTACAGTTTACTTATCTACTCCCCGAATAGTAGGACATGGTATTCAATTTTTTTTTTATTTAATTAATATTACTGGCATAAGTTCCCCCTAAATTCTTCCCTTTGATCATTCATGGATCAGTGAGTGATGGGAGCAGGCAAGTCAGATGACTCGCACTCCGTGTTAGGAATCTGCATTTCCAGAAGACCCGATAAGTTCAGAACTGAGGACATCAGTAGCTTGTGAGCACTTCTGCCTTCCTTCCATTCCTGCCATTCAAAATGTAATCATTTTTATTTTGCTTTGATGATCTAAAAATAGTATAGTTTTTTGACTACTGTGAAGTTTTTGTATCTTTATTTTTTTCATCATTATCAGGATGTTTTCTACATGTCAAGTAATCTGTTTTTTCTCCCTTGTAAATAACTCATGCTTCTTGATAAATTCCTTTATTTTTGTTTTTTAAGACAGGGTTTCTCTGTGTAACAGTCCTGGCTCTCCTGGAACTCTCTTTGCAAACCAGGCTGGCCTCAAACTATTAAAGGCTTGCACCACAACCTCGGGGCCCTGTATTTTAAATTCTTATGTACTGATGATAGTTAGGAACTGAAGGTGAATGCATTTACCATCAGGAAGGTGAGGAATTTTTCCAGTTATACTAAGTATTCTAAGCATATAGAATGATAGACCAATAGTACATGCTTACTGAAAAATTAAATATTACAAAGTAATTTTCAATATTTATGAGCTGCCCATACATGTTGCTAGAAGGGAAGCCCAACAGTAGTGGGGAAGGACCACCATTTCTTCAGAATTTTTAAAATGCATCCAAAGATAAAGTGGTAGGTAAGAAGTCACTGAGTCCTCTCCTATGATAACTCCACATGACCGAAACACAACTCTCCACATGACCAGAACACAGCTCAGGCATTGATATTTGACTGACTGCATGTTTTCAGACCTCTCCACTATGGTGTGAATTGCCAGGCTAACTCCAATATTAACAAAATGTGATCTTTTTAATTTATTATTTATTTTTGAAGTTTGTGTATATGTTTTGCCTCCATGAATGTCTGCGTATCCCCTTCATGCCTGATGCCCCCAAAGTCCAGAAGAAGTTAGATCCCCTAGAACTAGTTAGAGGTAGTTGTAAACCATCATGTGAGTTCTGGGACTAGAACCAGGGTCCACCTGGAAAAGGAGCCAATGCTCCTAACCACTGAGCCATTTCTTCAGCACCAGAACAGTGTGAATTTAACTCGGGCAATGAACGTTTGCTCAGCTCTTACTAGTCTATGCAGACACTATACCAGCTGCTGTGTTCACTGACAGATACAGGGCACAATGAGCGTGTGTCCCCACAATGGAAACTATTTACAAGGCAATGGAATGACCTGCTGATATACACAACACTAAGGGTAAATCTCAGGAAGATCTCCTGGTAAGGGAAGGAAGTGAGATGCAAACAAACATAGATGGTGAGCTTCCACATCTATGAAATGTTGAGGCAAACCTAAGGAGAAAAGCCTAGATTTGTGGGAAATGTCCAGACATATCCACAGAGATGAAGAGAAGAGCAGTGGCTACCTGGGCCAGTGGTGGGCAGGGGATGACAGCATACAATATGGGGGTCTCCTTTGGGTAGAATCATTCCAACACCACGCTGTGGTGAGAGTTGCCTGATTCTGCAAATTTACTGAAAAACCATTGACTCCTCTAAAAATGAGTGCTGTGGATATCTGTATGCTGTGAATGTGTTGCTCTGATTGATTGATAAATAAAGTGCTGATTGACCAGTAGCCCGGCAGGAAGTATAGGCAGGACAAAGAGAGGGGAGAATGCTGGGAATAGGAAGGCTGAGTAGGGGCACTGCCAGCCGCCGCCATGAGAAGCAACAAGTAAAGGTACTGGTAAGCCACGAGCCATGTGGCAAGGTACAGATTTATAGAAATGGGTTAATTTAAAATGTAAGATCTAGCTAGCAAGAAGCCTGAGCCATTAAGCCATACCGTTTGTAAATAATATAAGCCTCTGTGTGTTTACTTGGGTCCGAGCGGCTGTGGGACTGGCAGGTGAGAGAGATTTGTCCTGACCATGGGCCAGGAAGGACCAGGAAAACTTCAGCTACAAATGAGTAGATTTTAGGTAATGTAAATCAGACCTCAATAAAGTTGGTTAGTAAAAAAAAAAAATTAAAAGGTGAGTGGCCACTGAGTCCCGCCTTCTCTTGCACAGAACAGACATTTAGAAGGTGGGGTGAGTCCAGGGTCCTACTCTAACACCCCACACATAACCCAAACCTGGGGTTCAGGAGACGTTTCTCAGAGAAGATGAACGCCAGGCTGAGAAGAAGAAGAAGAAGAAGATGGAAGCATGTGACAGGTCGTGCTGGGGCTGGCGCCCAATTGGTTGGGTGGAGCAGTTTTCAGAGGAAGTTAAGCACTGAGAGGCACATTACTCGCTGTCATCTCCCGAGCCCTTTTGACTGGAGCTTGAGCAAGAACTACCCTGCAGGACAGAATCACAGACGGAGCAATGGAAACCGAGAACGTCTTTGCCGCCTGCCTGGGTCACTTTCCGAGCAGAGCCGGAGTGCACACAGGCCTGCATCTGAAGCTCGAATCAGAGCCACCCGACTCGGCTTTCAGCACTCCACAGACACATACCTATTATGGGAGAGGGATTAGTTAATGAATTAATATTGGGAAGGATGTAGGGGGTGTGGCTCTTCTCTGAAGAATTCATAAAAACCCATCTGCGGAGAGTTTTGCAACTGCAGTTTGACGAGGTCTCGGAGCCACGGGCCACGGTCATCTATCATTGTCTGGCACCCTGCTCCACGTAAGCACGCAGCCAGGCGCTTGAGATGGGCTGCTCTGTTTAGCTTTGGATGTGTAAGTAAAGACCTCTCTGCGCTCAAGAGAAATGGAAGGTTGGTGATTTTTTTCTGGAGCATTAGAAAAATCTGAAAGGCCGCAGAAGTCCCTTCTGTAACACAAAACTCTAATCCACAAATCCTCGATAACTGCTCTCCAATAATAATTTTAAAAAGCAAGTGTCGCAAGGCACTTAAGATGATACGGCCCCACCAGAAACGCGTCTTTAACAACTGCACTCTTTCTCTTGGCTTTCTTGAGAACTGTTCTTTCCCCTCCTTTGGGCCAAGTCAATCTGCCCTTTATGGGAAATTGAGTGTTGGCTTGGGTGAGGCAAAAACACACATTCTTCCCTTGGAAGAACAGACTTGCATTCCTGAGAGTAAAATAAATTAAGCCCAGTTTCTCTGTCCATTAATTATGTGGAATAAACAACCTTCTCCTGGTCTCCAAGAAGCACAGGAGACCGGCACAAATTTCCTTCCAGACCCAGGGGGTTGGGAGTTGGGGGGTGGGAGGGGAATCGCTTGCCCATCCAAGAGGACGCCTGTGGTCTGGGAGGATTCGGAGGATTGCGAGGAGCCAAGCTGTACCACCAGATGTTTGTAAGAAATCCACTAATGGAGACAATTCCATGGTAGGTCCACAGAGGTTTGCTGCACGGGGAGGGTGTGGGCGGCATTGCCGGAGAGCAGCCATGCAAAGGAAGCCGGCAGACCAGACCCAGTCTAAGGCGAGCCCTGGCCCAGGTACTCACGTTAGTGTGAGTCTTACATTATGCCAGCACCATTTGTTTAGGGAGCCTGGAGGGACAGTGGGAGAAAAGCGCGGCCTGGTTTCTGATGGTCTCAGTCACACCGAACTTTCTGGGCTGTGCACTGTCGCCTCTCTGACCTGAAGGACAGAAGCACAGAGCAGAAAACTTTGAGCATGGAAAATGTTCCTCCGAAGCCCCTTCCGCGCTTAGTTATCGCTCGCTGTTCGTTATTTCAATTCTCCTCTTCTACTTCACTGAGACAACCTTAATGTTTTTATGAGCTACAGTAGAGCGTCCATTTAAACAGCTTCCCAGAAGCCTTTGCACCTCAGGGGAATCCCAAGGGACCCACTTATGGCCCATGAGAATCAATAGTAACTCTCTGGCTTGGGGGGTTGTTAAATCACACTGCTCCTGCCCTTACCCACAGCGTCTCTTCGCTCTCATCTTTAGAATAAAAGGCTACATTAGTTAGCAAGCAGAAATACAGCAGCAGCCCAGATCCTGGATGGATCCCAGTAAACATTGCCCTGCACTTACTCTGACTGCTACTGAGGCACTTCATTTGTTTCTTTGTTGGTTTTTCTCTCCAGTGTTGGGGATTAAACCAAGGGCCTGGTGCTAGGCAAACACTATCACTGAGCTGTATCGCCCCTACATCTTGTTTAAGCCATGCCTTGTTGGGCCTTTGCTACATGCACACGGTCAGGCATAACCCTCTGCTGATAACAACCTGAGTTCAATTCAGTTCAACAGGGATCCCTTAGGATGCGCCAGTTCTACCCTGGACTGGGGACACAAAGATGAGACTTATAAACCATTACCTTCCAAAGAGTCGCGACTGGATGCATTAAAAAAGGTAACACAAACAAACCGTTGTCGTATAACTCATATGCCCTTTTAAAAAAGATTTGTATTAGCCGGGCGTTGGTGGCGCACGCCTTTAATCCCAGCACTCGGGAGGCAGAGCCAGGCGGATCTCTGTGAGTTCGAGGCCAGCCTGGGCTACCAAGTGAGCTCCAGGAAAGGCGCAAAGCTACACAGAGAAACCCTGTCTCGAAAAACCAAAAAAAAAAAAAAAAAAAGATTTGTATTACAGTTATTGATTTGTGTGTGTGTGTGTGGGGGGGGGTGTGTGTGCATGTGTGCCACTGCATGCTGATAACTTTGGGGAAGGTGTTCTAGGAATCAAACTCAGGCCGTCAAGTTTGACAATAAGTGCCTTGATCCAGGTCAGGTTTCCATGTGAAGGTTTGTTTAAAGTATAGTAGAAACACCAGACATGGTGGTTCCCACCTGGAATTCCAGCACTCAAGGGGGGGTGGTCGTTCAAAGAGCCTGGGCTACATCGTACGTTGAAGTCAGTGAGGGTTGTAGTGAAACCCTATCTCAAAACAGCAAAGCCAAGGCCGAGGATGTAGTCCAGTTGCTAGAGTGCTTGCCTAGCATGCCATCCCCTGGTGTGGTGGTCCATGCCTGTGATCTCTGCGCTCAAACATCGGAGGCAGGAGGATCGTCAGTGTCATCCTCAACTACGTACGGAGTCCAAGGTCAGCCTACGATATGTAAGACTGTCTTTAAAAAAAGAAAAAATAAGTGTATCCAGAGCAAATACTCATAAGGAAGCAAATGTAAAACTTAGATGGAGTTTATCTCTACAAGGTTCTCACATCTCCCAATACGTGCACTAATATGTGTTCACATCATTGATAAAGTCGGCCAAACGATGAAAATCACAGTTATTTTACCCTCCCTTAAGTGGCACTTTACAGTCGTTTATTTTCTCTGGTGGGGGTCAACAGACCTCTGTGTTTCCTAAGTAAATTTCTCAAACCTTTGTCAATGTCTAATACACAGGAGAAACCCCAAGAAGTCCGTGGAAAAATAAACTCCATCTCAAAGGGCAGTGGTAGCAAAGGACGGCTTGGTCTGAAGCACACCCAGATGGACGCTGAAGCGTAGAGTGGCATTTCACCCCGCTGCAGCGCCGCCTCTGCTGGCCCCTTCCATTCTGTGGCTCCTTCTCTGTCTGTCCGTCTGTCTCTCTCTTCATCACGGCCTCTTCATCGAGAGTCTCCTGGGTACTAACCGGTGCTCCCATGTTCTCACCCTCGATCTCCTTGTCCCTTATCCAAAGTGAGTGAGGAATAAGGACTTTGGGCTGGGGGGTGGCTTCGTGGGCAGACCATTTGTGGTGCCAGCTAGACCTGAGTGCAGAGTCCCAAGCACTCCCACATAAAAGCATGTCTATAACTCCATGTTGTAAATGAGGTTTTAGAGCTTCCACACATTTGTGGCTAGTAGCGTATTCTTTTCTGTTAGATGTTCTTTATTCCTTCTATGGAATTGGTAGGTTTTTTTTAATTGATATTCTATGTTCTTTCTTTATTAGGGGAATGAGTGGTTTGTTATGGTTTAAGATGCATGTTTGGGCTGGAGAGATGCATCCGTGGTTAAGAGGACTTGCTGCTCTTCCACAAGACCTAACCAATGTCAGTTCCCAGCATCCATATCAGCAGCTCAGCTCACAGTCCCCTGTAACTTCAGCTCTAGGGGAACTCACACCGTTTTCTGGTTTCCACAGCTGCCTGTACTCATACAAGCACATCCACAGGGATCCACACACTAACACAACCATATACACATGCTTCAAAATAAAAACATTAAAAAAAATCTGGGGGGTGGGGGTGGCAGGAGGGAGGACGGGGAATCCATGGCTGATATGTAAAATTAAATTAATTATAAAATAAAAATATTTATAAAAAAAATCATTTTCCCACATGTCATATATCCTTTACTCTGTATAGTGGAGATCTTTACCTTGCAAAAATATTAGTTTCTGTGTAATCAAATTTATTCATCTTTTCACTGCTGATTTCTAGGTTCAGTCTCCTACTCGGTTCTAGGTTTAGTCTCCTACTCAGAAAAGCCTCCTGATGGGACAAGAAATTCTCTGTACCTTCTTGACCATATGTTGTTTTTTTTTTTTTAATGAGTGGTACAGGTTAGGGAATGGAATGATTAAAAATTAGGGCAGAATTGAGCATGGCGTCACATCCCAATAATCCCAGCACTTGAGAGGTAGAGGCAATAGGACCAGAAGGGAATATGAGAGCTTGTCTCAAAAAAAGAAAAAGAAAATCAATGCTGATGATGGGGGAACCAATAAGCAATAAGAATCTAAAATCAAACACTCTCCACTTTGGGTAATGTTGCTGGACAGGAGCACTTGAGGTTTTTTCGTTTGTTTGTTTGTTTGTTTGTTTTTTATCTATCCCATTTGTCTATAAAAAGCCAGCAGCTAATGAGCATGCCCAAAGTGTTACAAGTGAAGAACCTGAAAGGCCAGTGTTCCAGTGCCTTAAGGACATGTGTGCATGAACGCCTTCGGCATACCTCAACACCATTCCTCTACATTGCTGCTGTTGTCCATCCTCGTGGGTAAAGACTCTGTCATGGGAATTATAACAAAACCCACAAGCTTGAAAAGGAAAGCAGGGGAAAATAAAAGATCACCTAAGGCACGGCAACAGAAGGAAAGTTATCAGTCAAGATGCAAGTTCCTAAGCTGGGAGTGGTGGAGCACGCTTTTAATCCCAGCACTCTGGAGGCAGAGGCAGGTGGGTCTCTGAGTTTGAGGCCAGCCTGGTCTATTGAGTGAGTTCCAGGACAGCCAGGGCTACACAGTGAAACTGTGTCCTGAAAAAACAAAAACAAACAAAGATGCAAATTCCTTGACTGTGTGGGCTTGAGAGGAAGTCTGTGAAGCAGCTTAGCCACAGATAAGAAGGCAGCTGTCACTACCCAGAGCCCCTTGCCTCCCCTGCGTTCCCTCATCCTCAGTGGCAACCCTAACCCTAACCCTAACCCTGAGTTCCCTCATGCTCAGTGGCAGCCTTGCCACCTCATGAAGTCCAGCCCCCTCCTTCAAGTGAGACCAGTGTTTCAGAGAGGCAGCGACAACAGAAGAGCTGCCATCCTGTGTGACTGGGACGCGACGCTTCTGCCCAGGTAGGAAGATGGCAGGGTCTGGGTGTCCAGAACCATCAGTGTCTCATTCAGAGTCCTCAGATCGTCACGAGTGCAGAAAAGTTGGCTAGCCCAAACTTCTCCAGAGGAGCTTGGCTTTCTTCCAAGAAGCCCCATTCACGCTAATCTAATGCTTTGTTCTTTGATTTTTTTTTTTCCTCTTTTTACAAAACATGTTGAGGCAATCATGGAGTAGGAGTTAGCTAGCCTCTGGGGTAGAGTTAGAAGAGGGGACTGAAACTGAAGCGGTGTACCTGTGTTTGTTTGACATGGTAACAGGTAAGATGATAGAGGTCTGAAGGTGTTCTTTTACCATTTCAGGCACCGGTCACTCATACTGGTGAGAGGTGGCTTATAGATGTAACCAACCGTCTTATTAAATAAGAAACACAGAAACAATGTAAAAGAGAAAGCCGAGAGGTCAGAGCTCAGAGCTAAAATCTCACCCTTCCTCCTGCTGTCCCAGCTTCGCGAAAAGAGACCTACTTCCTGTCGGTTCGTTTTTTTATAGTATGTTGTTCTGCCTTCTCATTGGTTGTAAACCCAAACACATGACTGCCTCGTCACTGTCTGAATGTACAGCCCCCTAGGTCTTAAAGGCATATGTCTCCAATGCTGGCTGTATCCCTGAACACACAGAGATCTTATGGGATTAAAGGCGTGTGCCACCACCGCCACACTCTTGCTATGGCTCTAATAGCTCTGACCCCCGGACAACTTTATTTATTAACATACAATCAAAATAGTATTTCAGTACAATTAGATTACCACCACAGTGGCTAGCCTTGCCTATTTCAAGACAGTCCCATCTATTTCTAATTTGGTTAGAGAAAAGAAGAGGTTCACATGAATGAAAGGCTCAGAAGGGTTAACCAACAGCTTGAATAAGGATGAATTTGAACCCAAGGAAACTGTACCGTTGCATCTCTCTGACACCCCCCAAGTTGAGATTCAAGTATTTGAGGCCACTTTCTATCTGAAACTATGGTTGTAAGGGCAAATTATTAAAGCCCGTGACTTGAGGCTTGATCACAAGAAGAGACCATGGCCCTGAGTGAAATGCCTGCTAATTATAGCCTGGAAGATAAGGGTGATTCCCAACAGGAAAGGAATGAGTACTTGATGGGCTGGAGAGAAGGCTCAGTGGTTAAGAGCACTGACTGCTCTTCCAGAGAACCCAGGTTCGATTCCCAACACTCACGTGGCAATTAACAACTGTCTGTAACTCCAGCTCCAGGAGACCCGACACCCACGGCAGAACACCAGTGCACATGTGTGGTAATAATTGTGCTGAAATGTGATTTTATTTGTATGTTAATAAATAAAGTTTGCCTAGAGATCAGAGGTCATTAGCAAGCCAGGAAAAGAAGTCAGGTGGTGGTAGCCCACGCCCTTAATCCCAATCACATGGCAGGCAGAGTCTCTGTGTGGTCAAGGACTCAGCCAAGCATGGTGACCCTTGAGTCTTTAATTCCAGTACCAGCCATAGAGACCTGGAGGTCTGTATAGACAGGCAGTGATGAGGAAGTCATGTGGCTGGGCTTAGAGCCAATGAGAAGGCAGAACAGGAAGGCAATAAAACTCAAGACACACAGGAAGATGGTCTCTCAGGGGAAGGATGGCAGTGAGTGGTAAGCTAAAGGGAGTCAGGGCTCTTGCTCTGATCTCTTGGGCTTTTAACTCTGTATTTGGCTCTGTGTTTCTTACTTAATAAGACTGTTTAGAATTTCGTCTACACACATGAAATATTTTTTTTAAAAAAAGAATGGACACTCATTTTCTTTACTACTGTCCATTCAACCCCTGTATGTGAGATACTTGTGAAAGGTGCCAGGAATATAGCAGTGAACAAACAAAATCCCTGTTTTCTGGATGGCTGCGTTCAACTGTGGGAGATAGATGATAAATAAACAAGATGAATTATGCAGTGTTTCACCCTTATAACAAAACGATAAAGTAGTTAGGTACCACAGTGGTGATATGTGTGTAATAGAGCTAAGAAACAAAATGGGGGGGGGGAGGGAAGGAGGGAGGGAGAGAGAAGGAAGGATAGAGAAAGAGGGAGGGAGGGAGAGAGAGGGAAGCTTTAATAAATAGAGTGTCAGAGAACATCCGTATTAATGATGAGACATTTGAGCAGAGTTGAGATATAATCAGAGGGAATTTGTGCAAGGGTCAAGGAAGAAAACATCTAAGGTAGAGAGAACAAAAACCCCTGAGGAAGGGGTGGGCTACGAGTGTGAGGCGCCCCAAGGAGGCCTCTGTGGCTGGAAACTAGAGTGAGGAGGTGAGGTAGGAGATCGGGACACAGAGGATGGAGGTGAGGGACAGACCCCTTTCCGAAGACAGGTCTCACTCGGTACCTGTGGCTCCTCACAGCACCTCTCTCCTACCCTAAACCTCCCCCTCCCAGGGGCCTGGTTTTCAAGAGCATCCCTTCCTCTGCCCGATCCCTAACAACTCAGCCATTTTGGCTACCTTTGTCTCTTGGCCTGGCCACCTCTTGCTCTCCCTCCCCCACGTTCCTCTCATGGTGTGTTTAGTCTGCAGGCCATGCTCAGCCTTGACTCCTCCCTCCGCCTGCTTTCTCCCTTATCGCTACAATAAAAGCCTTCTCCACACTTTAGAAGGAGTCATGGCCTCCTCCTCCTCCTTTTATGTCATTTTTTTATTCGGTGAGGATTGGGGAATTTATTCTGAGCAGAGGGGAAGGCCACTGGCAGATCCCATACCCAGCAGGTTACTGAGGGCCTGGAAGATGAGCTCCCATTTTCTCAGTGTGGTTCTCCAGGGTGGTAATTCCTTTCTGCCCTGTGAATAAACTGTATGTCCCCAACCTCCAATCCAGGCGACCCAGTTGTCGCATTTCAATGACAAGCTACGCAGCTCTAGGAAAGGATGTGGAAAGAACAGCAAATCTCAGCTCACTTGAGCAAAACTTTCTTCACCTGCATGGCGGGAGCCACAGCTGTAGGTTGTAGGTGGGAGCTAGTTTGGCTCCTTTCCTGAAGTGGATAGTATGGACCAGGATATGGCTGTGGCCTGGACATTCAGAAACAGCTTCTGTCTGCTCCCCCTTTCCCCAAATTCTTCATCTCAACTTCTCATCAGCAAGCCTAAAGGAAGACACCTGCTATGCCCATTTTCTTCCATCCGTGACAAAGTAAGTGTGTGGGGCAGGTCTTCACAAGTTTCTTCCTTGCATAGGAAGTGAGCCCCGCCCCCTTCCCTCCACCTCGGTCCCCACAGAGCTAAAGAAAGAGACCTGTCTAGTACGTTTATAGGTTCAGTCTGCAAAAACCCTCTCACAAGACTCAAACGCACTAGCAGATCTGCACACAGAAGGAAGCCAGGCACCAGGGGCCGATCTCTTTCGCAGGTGTTCTTTCTGGAAGCCTTAGAAAGTGCAGATGGTTCTGTTGCTGTTTGTATTTTAGCATAAAGTTCTTAAACCTGCACATACCAAAACTGTAGTGTTTGTAACGTTGTCAGAGACTAGTTCCTTAAGAAATCATGAAATCTCATGCTCATATGAGCGTGTGTGTGTGTGTGTGTGTGTGTGTGTGTGTGTGTGCGCTCACGCGCTCAAAGAATATCAAAGTATCTGTAAATGTTTGGAGCTTTATCCATCAAAGCAATAGGATTATGGGTGAGTTTTATTCCTATCTTTTTATGCATGTATCTTAAAATTTAAGTGTGTTTAAAAATCTTTATGTACCAACTAGTTGGGCATGTCAGAAAGCTTCAGTTAGTCCTCCATCATTATGCTCTACAAGATGGGGCCTCATGTGCTTCCAGCAAATCTCTTATTGAAATAGAGCAAGTAAGCTGGGTGGGGGTGTCGGCAGCACACGCCTTTAATCCCAGTACTTGGAGTCAGAGGCAGCTGAATCTCTGAGTTCAAAATCAGCCTGGTCTACAGAACAAGTTCCAGGACAGCCAGGGCTACATAGAGAAACCCTGTCTCAAAAAGCCAGATAGATAGATAGATAGATAGATAGATAGATAGATAGATAGATAGATAGATGATAGGTAGGTAGATAATAGGTAGATAGGTAGGTAGATGGATAGTTGGATGGATAGATAGATAGATAGATAGATAGATAGATAATAGGTAGGTAGATAGATAATAGGTAGGTAGATGGATAGTTGGATAGATAGATAGGTAGATAGATAGATAGATAGATAGATAGATAGATAGATAGATAGATGAAACAGAGCATTGTGCATAGTGAATATTCATCCACTAATCCTCTGACCTACTGACCAGTTTCCTCCTGTTAAGTACCTGAGCATGGCTTAAAATGGTTTATATACGAGAACCCAGAATGGAAGAGATCTCAGAAATGGTCTTGCTTAGCTGCTGACTCAAAGGCTGGCTCTCCTCATCATATTTCTGACTTCGGCCCATCTAGCTTTTGCTTAACTCTGTCCCAAGGTGGGGAACCAAGGGAGTGAGACCAGCCATTGGTAGATGATGGCTTTCATAAGAAAGGCTCCCTCATAGAACAGAAGTACCTATCTCCACACTGACTCCCACCACAGATCCAAGCCCTCAGACCTATGGTGTGTCATTAACTTTAAAGCTTATCTCAGGGGTCCGGGAGAGGTGGCTCAGTAAGGTTAAGAACCTTCCTTTCTTTTCTGGAGGATCTAAGTTCAGTCTCAGCCACATCTAGTGGCTCACAGCCACCTGTAACTCTAGCTCCAGGGACACTCTTTCCTGGTCTCTTTGGCTATCCACACACATCCCCCATACCCATACACAGACACTCATGCCTACTTATAAATTTTTTGAAAACATTTTTTTTTGAGACAGGGTTTCTCTGTAGCTTTGCACCTTTCCTGGAACTTGCTTTGGAGACGAGGCTGGCCTCGAACTCACAGAGATCCGCCTGCCTCTGCCTCCCAAGTACTGGGATTAAAGGCGTGTGCCACCACCGCCCTATGAAAATAATTTTTAAAAGTAGTCTTGGACCAGTGAGATGGCTCTGGAGGTAAAGATGTCTATTTGCCAAGTCTGACTACATGAATTCAATCCTTGGAACCCACATGGCATAAAGAAAAAAAACCACCTGACCCCTGCAACTTGTCCTCTGACCTCAACAAGCAAGCCCTGCATGCCCTGCTCCACCCACTTAAACAGGTAAATGTAAGCAAAAAAAGAAAACAACAACAAAACCACTCATCTCACTAGACGTGGTGACACATGCCAGCAATCTCAAGCAAGCATCTGGAGCTGGAGGCAGGAAGGTCAGGAGTCCACAGCTATCCACGGCTACATAGCAAGTTTGAGGCCAGCCTGGGCTACGTGAGATCCTGTCTCAACAAACAAACAAAAACAAAAGAGCCCCTCATCTAACAGGAAATAAAAGAGGAGGTGAGATGAGGCATGAAGTTTACAGAGTATCTTTTCATTTGGCTTTAAGTATCTTTTTGAGTTCTCCTCTGTCTTATTCTTTCTTCCTACTGTGCCTGGGCCTTCTTTGGCTCCTAGGCAGAAAGTCTTATGAATTCGTGGTCCTCGCTTCTTGGTCACATGTTGTTTCTGGCTTTTGATGTCCTGCTGTGCAGATGGCTGTTTCACATCTACTCCCATCACCCCTTCTCCTTTATTATTCAGGATTTCCTATCTACCCTCCTTCCCTTTGGGGATCACATTAACCTGCTAACCCTCTGAATAGGAATCAAATGTATTTTAGGATCACCTTGTATACAAGTCCACATAAAAGTAGCACCCACGAGAGACCAACTTTTCCAGATATTCAGCGTGGTTATTCCGATGATTTTTCTTATTGCAGAAAAACATAGAGATCATGAAACTTATCATTTGAAAACGTATGACTCGGTGGCATTATATATGCTCTTATCATGATGACACCAACGTCTCTCCCTAGTTCCTAGAAGTTTCCCATCGCCTGCAAAGGCAACTGTATACCCACTAAGCAATTCCTTCCCTCTCTCTCTCCCCAGGCTCCTATTATTGTTACTCTAGATTAGCTATTTCTGGTAAACTGAAATCATAGAGAATGTGGCGTGTGGGGCCTGGCTTCTTTCACTCAGCGTACTACTTTCAAGGTTGGTCTCTGTTGTTATGAGTACCATTACTTCCCTCCTTCCTGTGGATGAATAATATTTGACTGTATGGACATAGCATGTTTGGTTTATTCATCAGTTGATGGACATTTGGGTTGCGTCCACGTTTTGGCTATTGTGAGTAATGCTGCTATGAATATTTGTGTACAAATTTTTGTTTGAACATGAATGCTGCTTTTGAAGTATTAATTTTTCCTCCAAAACACAAGCTTGTTTACTTGTGTCTTGCTGGGGGCAGGGGTGGATCTGCCACCGCTTTGCTGATGTCCTAAATATGGCTTAGCCTACCCATGGCAGACCTCCATCTGTCTGTTTTTTCTACCCTCTGTTTCTCTGCATAAGTGTGTGTGTGTGTGTGTGTGTGTGTGGTGGTGGGGTTCTCTCTCACCTTGAACAATTTGGAATTCATATCAGCAAGTGAATTTCTTTCCTCTTAACAGGGGTGACTCGCCCCTCTTTCTCTGTACATAATAAGTACAGTGAATGTGTCCAATTCAGAAAACCCTTGGGCTTCAGTTCTCAGCTTCCCCTAATGAGGCCTCTTTCCAGCCCAGTTCCAGGAAAGCTGGCTGGAGGAGCTCAAGCCAGGAGAGGCCGCCTCAGGCCTCAGCTCATAAAGCCAAGGTGTGTCTGAGCCCCTCAACCCTGTCAGACTTGGATCTTGAGCCTTCACTCTCTGGCTGCTGTCAAGAGTTCCCGGCTCCCTGCCAAAAAGCCTAGGCTGGAGAAGGAGAGGTGTCAGATTTCTGTCTGCAGAAGGGACGGGGCTCCTAGGCTCGCTGGTGTCTTCCTGTAGCAACCACCGGCATTATCAGCAATCGCCATCACATCCAGAATACTCTCTTGGTCCCTTCTTCTTTGCTTCCTGACTGGCCCTTCCCTTGTTCACCTCTGCTTTCCAATTTGGTCATCTCTGCTCCCGCCCCTTCCCCTACCCTCAACTCCCCCAGCCCCCACCCGGGACTCTCCAGTTCGCTCATGTCCCCTGGTTCCCTGCCCCCCCCACACACACACTTTCAACCTCCAAATCTTTTTCTATGGACTCCCTGTCTCTCTGCCTCTCCTCTGAGTTCCTTTCGGGTCTGTTTCCTTTGACACTGCTCCCAGGCCTGATGCCAAGTTTCAGACCCATTAGTGAGGTGCCTTGCTGACTGAAACACAAATCAAGACTGATCCGGGTACAATTAGCAGCTGCTCGCACCTCATCTGGAAAGCATTAGGCAGCCCTGGGAGTGGAAGGGGGAGACGGGGAATATTGATGCCAAACAGAATAGCTCTCCTATTTGGAACATGAAAGAAACCTGACCCTGGAGATATATAACTGACAAGAAGATGTGAATAGACAAGGCAGAGTGGAAAGATCTTACCTCGGGTATCCCTTAGTATCTATGCACTTGACAGAAGTTTCTTTGTACTTGATTCAAGGGGGCAAATGTCATGAAGGAAAGGGGTGTGTGGCACTTGAAGTATGATTCAGGAATCCTTTGCCTCCTTGCCGCACACTCTTGTGTTGGCCCTGCTTCCAGAAATGAAAGATGCCTTTAAGAATCACCCGGCACTGAGTTTAAATTGTGAATGTTAACTCATCAGGACTGGGGAGAGTCGCAGACTCTGCCTTTAATCACACTGATAGGTGTATCATATTTTAGCAAAGAGCCTACTACAACGTAACTTGCTCCAGTTCTCTGCTAAAGCCTTCTTCTAGCTCTCTGTTCTTTTCCCTTTTAGCACTCACAGTTATAAGTAAGGATGAATGATGAGTTGTTGATATCTACCCTCCCAACCCAATGGAGCTGTTGTTGGAGGGGCAGGGGCATGGTATGTCAAAGAATAGATGTGTCTGTTCTCTTCTCAATTATCTACTAGCTTTCACATACTAGGTGTTCAATAAATACTTCAGAAATGTGCCCCCCCCCTTTTCTTGGTAATACTGGGAATTGAACCTAAGACCTCAAGCTTGCTAGGAAAGTACTCAACCACGAAGCTACAGCCCCGGCCCTACAATTTTTTTTTCACATCTTAAGGAATTAGCTCAATCCTCAAGGCCCATCAAAAGTCACTCTTGGGGCCAGCTTTTTGCCATGCCTGATGACCAGGGTTTGGACCTGGTAAAAGGAGAAAACAGAAGCCCATAGGTTGTCTTATGACTGTAGGATGCATATCCCCATCCCCTATATCCACACATACAAAATAAATATATATTAAAACCATGTTTTTAGGGACTGAAGAATGGCTCAGCAGTTAAGAGCACGGACTGCTCTGGACCCAGGTTCAATTCCCAGCACCCACATGGCAGCTCACAACTGTGTGTAACTCCAAGATCTGACACCCTCACACAGACATGCATGTGGGCAAAATACCAATGCACATAAAATAAAATAAATATAAAAAATAATTTTAAAAAACACTCTTTGCTGGGCGATGGCAGTGTACATTTTAAACCCCAGCACTTTGGAGGCAGAGACAGGCATATCCCTGTGAGTTCGAGGCCAGCCTGGTCTACAGAGTGAGTTCCAGGACAGCCAAGGCTACACAATGAAAACCTGTCTTGAAAAAAACAAAACAACAAATCAGTCCTCTTGCAATGAGCCTCCCTAGTCTAACATTCCCAACCTAACGCATCTGCTAGTGTTATTTGATAATTTCCCATGTAGCTAAGCCTCATAACTCCATTATGAGAAGCTTGAAGCTTAGACTATTGGGTCTCCCCAGCTTCTGAGTTTCTGAATGTTCTTGATGTCCATCTTCCTTTTCCAACCTCCTCATCTTCATTTATTCTCTCTCATTCCAACAGGAATTTAATGTTAGTTGGTTGAGAGACCTTAGGATGGCCAACCACTATTTAGACCTCAACTGTAGCACTCAGGGAGTGGCTGGATTTGGGCTTGGATAAAAGCCAAGGTTTCACGTGTCTCAGTGGTAAAGTACCACCTATATATTTGGGAGAGGAGAGGCTGAGATACCATGTGGGTACAAACTTAAGAGACATGATATTGTGAGGCTTCCAAAGCAGTTGTAAATCACATCACTCCGGAGCGCTCACTCTGGGTGGTGGCTATTACCTCATTCCTTTTTCTTAGCTGAGTAGAATGGTGGTCCATAGTGCCAAGTTTTCTCTGCCACAGGAAAGGGGCTGTTGCTTCCCCAAACTAAGAGGACCATTCCTCTTGGAAATGCAGAAAACTAGCTCACAGTATCCTGGCAAAGAGAGAACTTGGTCTCGTGTGAAATTCATCAAATTCTTTAACTGTTTTTCAAACACTTAGGGCTACCAGCAACCCAACACATCCTTCTTCAAGCACTTCCCCCCCACCACATCATCTTAAAACACATGAGTATTTTAAGGGATGTTTAATCCATATGCTTTTAATTTTCTTGTCCTTAAGTCATCAAAATATTGTTATGAAAGTCTTGTTTGATGTCTAAGAAACTTTATGAGCATTATTTGGAAATTTTTAAACCTTGCTTTTAGCAGGGAAAAACCAGGAAGTTGGGTTTTTCCAAGCATTTGTTGCCTTTAACACAAAAAGATTAGACAGTGTTTTCCCAATCACAACGTCACAAGGCTTGAGGAGTCTAGAGCCAGTGGCTTAAGACTCGGCCTTGTCTGTTAAGTTGTAAATAGATGTCTCAAGCATGTGAGGCTGGGACTAATCTAATTGGAATCTGTGACCCTTAATGGAGAGCAATGAGAACGCTTCATATCTGCAAGACCCCAAGTGTATTTTACAACCAATTTCATGTGCATTCCGTGTGCAAATGCCTAGCCGGGACCTCGGTACCTTCTCAAAGTAGATGAGAATTAAATCCAACAGGATTAGAGAAAACTTTAGAAGTTTGGAAGAACCTAGCAAAGAAAATCCACATGAATAGTGTGAAAATGGAGCTCTCTGGGTTTTGCCAGATTTGGTTGATCTCAGGGAAGGTCAAGAGGCAGGAAGCATGGGCCGTCCTACATTGTCTATTAAAGCCTTTCCCCAAATTGAGACTTCTAATCTACATACAAGTGAAGTCAGGAGATAGGTGAGGGAGATCAGTTTCAGACCAATGCTGATGCATGCATACACATATATAGGCATGATGCTTATATCCAAATGTCCATATTCAAACAATAAGGCCAAAGTGGGTGAGTGATAAGGATCTAAAAAAGCCTGTAATACTTCCGGCAAACCAAGCTCAGGGCACGGTCGTTGAATGAAGTGTAACTGCAGATTGCATGTGACAGGAATTTGTTGCCATAGCTTCCTAGGCCCAGGTAATAGGTTCCCCAGTTCCAAACATTAGGGACATGCAGAGTGGGTGAGAGGGTAAAAGGATGGGTGTGGGCAGGCAGCATTGGCTTAAGCAGGTGCTGGGAAGCAGAAGTATATGCAAGCGTGTTCCCAGGCTAGGTGGCCTGTCTCCCACTTTCTCCTCTGTGTGCCACCTTGGAGCTCAGCCTAACGGGAACAGAATTCTGCCTGGGGAATGAGGCTCCTAGGAGTGGTAGCATAAATTCAAGGGGAGGCCTGCCATCTGCCAGGTATGGCACATCCACCATCTCAGTGCACAATGATGGGTTCGCTTTCGGTCCCCACCCTCAGAGAGCACATTCTGGCTCAAGAGACCATCTTCGTTTTCACCTGCCATGGTATGCATGGAAACAATAGAAGAAATAATGAAGAACAGAAGGAGCAGAAAGTCTTTAGCCCTAAGTACCCGTGAGGGCCCAGGGGAAAGGCGATATCCGAGACAGACAGAGGGGACACTTGAAAGTAATGGGAAGTTTAAAAGGAGAAAAGCAGTTGAATGAGGATACTAAGGGCAGGTTGGAGCTTGCCTGCTAAGTGTAGTAGGACATCCCTGTGAGAGGACAAGAGCGTGGTCTTTCTAATGGGGGATAAATGGCTGTCTGGAAAGTTCATGTAGTCGCAGCAAAGGGGAGTAGAGGGTCAAGTATGAGCCTGCGAGCCCTTTCCAGTGGGGTTATTTTAAGCCAGCAGGAAAAAAAGAAGTGTGTGTGTGTGTGGGGGGGTGTGCTCCCAACTTAAAGAGGCTCCAGTCAAAACTAGCACACTGCTGTCTCACTTCCGGTCATGACAAATGCTTCCAATGTGAAAGAAAAGAGTAGTCCGCTGGCCCAATATGCTGGCTCAGATGTGCGCCCTTCAGCGGGTCGTGGTGAATCCACACATGGAAAGCTGTGTTCAGAAATGCCTGACTCCAGCACTTACATCTTGTGGTGCACATGGAAGGAATTGAGGAGACAGCCAAAGCTGCAGAGAGTCCGCCCACACGCCCACACCGGGAGGGATGGCGTCTTGATGCACTTGGGAAACTGAAGCGGAACTGTGATGGGGAGAACCGTCTCTGGGGCAAAACACAGGCACCTGGAGTGTGGACCTGGCTTTGTGAGGCTCTTAGATCACTAACCTTGTCGCGTTCCTCAGGGAGGTCATGGACCACTGGATCTGGCCATCCATATGTTTTGGGATACTGAAGGAGTTTGGGGGAGCTAAGCATTCTAGACAGCCAAGTGTTGAGTCTTTTGGTGACAAAACTTCACTTCTTTCCATGATTTTTGCATAAAATCTCTCTCAAAGGGACAAACGTTTTTCTTGATTTCTTAAATTGTGTATTTAATTTCTCTTAAGAACTGTGGACTACAAATTGTGCTATAATAAGAGAAACTCTAGACTAAAAGTTCCATGAACAATGAATGTGTGCAAAAACCGGTAGAATCCGTAGTCAAGTTAGTAGCATTGTGCTGATGTTTATTTCCCTGCCCTGATCACGGGTCATTATGTTATGTGTGATGATAGAATTAGGGAAAGCAGGGAGAAGGATGTCTGGGGATGCTTTCAGCAGCTGTGTGTGTGTGCGTGTGTGTGTGTGTGTGTGTGTGTGTGTGTGTGTGTGTGTGTGTGTGAGAGAGAGAGAGAGAGAGAGAGAGAGAGAGAGAGAGAGAGAGAGAGAGAGAGACTTCAAGTGTCCCACTCTCACTTTCCACCTTTGTCCTTTGAGGCAGCATCTCTCACTGAACCTGGAGCTAGGCTGGCAACCAGCAAGCCATGGTGATCCTCCCATCTCCACCCCAAAAGCACTGGAATTACAAACCTCTGCAGCCACCCCTGGCTTTTTATGTGGTTCTGGGATCCAAATTCAGGTCTTTGTACTTGGGCAGCAAGTGCTGTTGTCCATTAAGCCAACTCCCCAGCCACATGGTTTCTTATAAGCCTAAAAGTATTCAAAGTAAGCAGCTAAGGAGAGGCAAGAGAGAGAGCACAGCCAGTAGAGTGTTTGGCTTAAAACCATGAAGATATGAGTTTGATCCTCAGAACCCACATTGAAAAAGCCAGGTGTGAATGTCCTCCCTGGGATCTCAGAACTGGAGGAAGATCCCCAGTGCTTAATAGTCAACCAACCTCGCTCACTTGGTGAGTCCCAGGCCAGTGAGAGACTCTGTCTCAAATAACAAGCTGAAGAACCCAGGCATGGTGGATCAAGCCTTTAATCCCAGCACTTGAGAGACAGAGGTAGGCAAAGTCAGGTGAGTTCAAGGCTGACCTGAGCTATATAGTGAGTTCCAAGCCACACAGGGTTACATAGTGAAACTCTGTCTCAAAAGATCAACAAAATAAAGTAGATGACTGAAGAGACACTGGAGGCTGTCCACACACACACACACACACACACACACACACACATACACACACACACACGAGACAGAGACAGAGACAGACAGAGGAAGAGAGACAGGCAGAGAGAAAGACTACTGTTTTAGTTATCAAGTGGAGGAAGGGACAAAGAGGGGAGGAAAAAGGAAATAGGGGAAGAGAAGAATGGACAGAGGGAAAATCTAGGTCTACAAAGCTCTGAGAGTGTGTAGTATGTGCTGTAGCAAGTGTGGGCTGTGTTGACCTTTGTAATATCGGGGGTTTAAAATGCACCCTGCAGAAGACTACTAAGTGGATTAAATTGAGGAGAATGCCCAATATACCTAGTAGAGGATTTATCACCCAGTACATATTCATAAATTGCCCCATTTCAAATGTTTTGGATAACGTAGGTTGAAATTCATTCATCTTCCTTTTGAAGTTCTGGTCACCAGCCATCACAATTGGGCTCCCCTTGGGATGCTGTCGACGTGTTTCCTGCCAGATGAGCTGCTTCTCCTCTGCCACGGACTTGATATAGTTCCATCTGCAGCATTAATTAAACCCAAAAAGAGGATCCCATCTGTGAATAAAGTATTTTTGCTCTAGCCTACACGCACTAATTTTAGCCCGTTAAGATACTTTTTTCTTTTGACTTACTTTCCAGCTTTTGGCTGAGTCCCAGATAGATAAAGGACTTATATAAGTTCTGATTAGATGGGGCAATGCTATTAACAAAAAGTGGTAGTCGTCTCTTGATCATGAGAAGGGTAACCATGCTCAACGTTCTACACATAGCGTCTCCCTCCATTCTCTCTGTGGGATTACTATTGAAATCTCTGTCTTCTTGCCCAATGCCCCTAAACTAATTATCTGCAACACCAGCAGTCCCAGGCCTGGGAGATTCCAGAGCCTGAGCTTCTAGCTTGTACTGTACTGTGAGAGCTTTCTGTTTCTTCCACATAATCAAAGGGCATTGAAATAGCTCCAGGCTTTGAGAAAGGAGGTTGGTTCTTTTGATAAAGTAGGTTAAGAGGAGGTAAGAAGAAAAGGAAAGGAGAATGAGAGAGCTATAATTGAGGGAGATCAAAATATCCCACCCTGGGGCAGAGGAGGGGGTGGAGGGGATGGGTAACTTACACTAAGGATGATTGGGAAGGCCATATGGAAAGCTACTATTTTATAAGCTTTCTAAGTATATACTTTATGTTTTTATAAGCTACCTAAATACATATTCATATAAAAGAATTGAAATGGAGTTGTACAGGGATGCCAAATAAAAAGCCCAGTGCCAGGTATGGGTTATCTCCTTTACAGTTGTTGGTTGGAGTATCTCAGACTCCTTAAAAACAATACAGGATGTTGCCATTTCTCTTGGTTGCCCACCAGTAATTGATGGTAGACCCTGTTATTGAAGACATTACATGCCTTGCTCACAAAGCCATGCATGGGGAAATCAAGTTGGTAGGAACTAGGAACATCCTCCCTAATGGCTAGATGTCATAGTCCTGGGAAGTGCTATGCAGGCTGCTGGGGGAGAGAGTCATTAACAGTCTTACCTCGTTATGAACCCTGTGAACTATAATAATAACTGGTGTGGCAAGATGTGCCCAAGGGTGCAGCAGTGAAATGAATGTTATGAAGGTAACCAACCACTTTCAGATTGAACTTACAGTCTGCTCTATAGGAGAAAATGCCTGCCTGATATTGTAAATCTGGCCAACAGCCCATGATTAGGGCTTTTATAGAACCCAAAGGTTAGTCTACTACTATTATTTTGCTAATAGTATCAAACTATTTTTGGACATAGTATCAAACTTTTGTTCTCCAGATTTGTGTCTCTATACCCATAAATTAGTGCAGCTTTCAGTCCTCATCAGAGAGAAGTATCTTTGTTCAGTATATGTCATTAATGCAGGAACTCACAACTGATTAGTGCAGAGAGTAGGTGTCAATGGCGTACTCATCCACAAGTAGGACATCTATACATCATCCCATCTCCCAAGGTTCTGGGACCACCATGGCAAGAGAAACAGAAAGATTGCAAGAGCCAGAGTTCAGGGACGATCTGTCCAAAACAGTGTCTTCTGAACATGACAGGTCCAATGCACTCATAAATTCAGAGAGTAGCCATGTTTGTATAAGATCAAGGCTGTCAGTCCTCCAGCATGGAGGTGGGAGGAGCTTACAAGCCTTCACCCCCGTCTGAGGCACTATTAACAGTTAATCAGTTCTCCTTGGGTGTATGGCCCCTGGTAGGTCAACCACATGCCAGTGAATGGCTCCATACCCATGGACTTGGTGAGTTATAGGGGAAGAAAAAAGATGGCATGAATTTGGGAGGGGTGGGGATTGGAAGTGTACCTGGGAGGAATTAGTGGTTAGGAATGTGAGGTGACTATACATTGTATGTACATATGAAATTCTCAAAGAATTGGTTAAAATATATTTAAAATGTACCTCAAATAAGGTTTGATATTTTCAAGTTGGATATCTAGAGAAACTTCAGGGCTCTGTGGATATGAGAATGCCTCTGTAAATCTGTCCTTCTAAAATGAGAGATTAAAATGTACTTGCTTTAGTAAAGTAAGTAGTAGCCAGGTATAATGGCACAGGACTTTAATGCCAGCGCTCAGGAAACAGAGGAGATGGATCTCTATGAGTTCAAGGCCAACCTGGTCTACCTAGAGAGGGCTAGTCCATTCAAGGCCACATAGTGAGACCATGGCCTCCCCACCTCCATCCCTCCCCAAAAGGATAAAGCAAGTAAGACTGAGTGTGAGAGACAGAGACACGGGGGGGGGGGGGGGGCGACTTTTCTGACTTCTTTGTATATAGGAAAGATTTTCACAGGACAAGATGCGGTCCGCCATCTCAGGCATTCTCAGGCATAGATGAGCAAAGGTGGGTGTTCCCAGGGGACTTCCTCTGCACAAGATGATCCCTACTGGTGTGCACACCCTCTCCTACCCTCCTCCAGCCTGCACCACCTACTTTCTGACAGACCCTCTCCCCTGCTAAGCTCTGTGGAAGGCTTGGCTACCTTGTGTTATTCCAGGCTCACACTCACACTAGGCTTCTGTGCCAGCGTCAGGGGTAGGATTTGCACGCTTTACTTTGTCTTAAATCCCCATTAATCTTTATATTGTAGTTGCATTTCCTAGACTAAACTTAATGACCTTCTCATGGGGAAAAGAGTAAACTTAGATGTTTTTTTTTTTTTCCCTGCAGGGTCGAGAATCCAGGTCTTGGGGCTGGAGAAATGTCTCAGCGGTTAAGAGCACTGCTTGCTCTTCCTGAGGATCTGGGTTCAATCCTCAGCACCCATTATGGCAGCTCACAATTGTCTGTAACTCCAGTTCCATGGGATCTGGCACCCTCACACAGACAGACATGCAGGCAAAACACCAATGCACATAAAATAAAATTAAAAAACAAAACAAACCAGAATCCAATTCTTTAAAAAACCCTGAGAAGACAGCATCATGGAAACAGCACTGGTTTATACTGGTGGAGCCTTCATAAATGTCTGTTGAAGGTTCATCCATGACAGAACTAACTAGGGAACATCTCTAAACACACAGCACCCTGATTCCAATTGCATCGATCCTCTTTTTTAGACAGTCTCCGGGGGATTATCATCAGCTTTGAGCTCTGAAGGCTTCCTACCTGTGGTAAGCCGACAGCAGGTGTCCACCGCTCACACGTCTAAGCCTACAACGGGAACCATATGCGCAGACATGGAAGCAGCCAAGGGGGGGCCATTCCTGCTGCCAACATGCTTCCGCAGTAGCAGAGGTTCTAGCCCGAGAGGCATGGAGAGAATTTGCTGGTTCTAGAAGAGAGCAGAAGCTAGGAACTAGCAAGGTTGTGTAGACCTAACCCAGCTGGGAAGCCAGAGGAGACTTTGAATAGAAAAGGCTGTCCCTGCCTGGGCATGTGTGTTGCAATGGGTTGTGGTGTGAGGGATGTTTGTGGCAACTGTAAACAGGAACTGTTATGTCCTTATTTAGGAATAATCATTTCTCCAGGCAAAGCAGCGACCCTTGAGGCTTTTAAACACACTCTGCTTGTGAATTCCTTTCTCTGCCATAGACCTAGCCTGTCTTCTTCTCCAGTCCTCTGAGAAGAGTTCACTGAAGCTCAGTGCTATGGTTGTTTTTGAGACTGCTGCTTGGCAGGGCCCAAGAAAAGAAAAAGTCGGTGACTCTGTGGATCTGGACACACCTTGATCTCAGCTGCTCACAGGAGATGTTTATTCCTCAACACGGGGCCTTATGTCACCTTCTACCCTCTAGGGTGGCCTTCAGAGCTGCCCAACGTGCCTGGCAAACTTTTTGCCAAGGCAGAACACTGGGCAGAAATTCAGAGGATGGAAATGGATGCCCAGCAGGCTACATTTGGAGAACTAAGCATTCAGCAGAGAGTGTGGGCCATGCAAAGAGCAGAGGGGTGTCCCAGGTCTCCTGAAGGACGGGCAGAAGAACCCTCAGACCTCAGAGCCCAGGGCCACTTTGATCTGCCTCACCTATAAAGAGCCGATTAAACGTAAACTGTGACTCAAGTAGAATGGTTTGAAATTCTTGCTTTGCCTCTTCCTATATTTGTCTTATTAAGTACTAGACTAAGACTAGCCAAGTACAGTCATGCTTAATGATAGGCACTCATCTTGAGAAATGCATCATTAAGTGATTTCATCACTGTGTCAGCATCACGGGGGTGTTCACAGAAGTCTAGATGTTGTAGCCTACTACACACCTAGGCTGTGTGGTCAGAGAGGTGGGAAGCTGAGAGGTCCAGTCACAGTGGACTTTAGGGATGGAGGAGGCTTAGATAGAGCTCTACAGTACTGAGAGCTCGGGAGCGGGTCACCTGGGCGAGTGCAGAAGAGGGTCTGGGCAAGGGCCCCCAGGATGGAGCAGACAGAAGCTTGGCCGTGGGTACCATTCCACGCTTGTTGTTTCATGATCTTCATAACCACAGAGCAAGCAGCTAATCCCAAAGGTTTCCCCAAAGCACCGTACTGAGGCTCTGGAGCCTGCAAGTCACAGCCGTGGGGACTGAAGCCTGAGGCCTTCTGCCTCTAGATTTCTTTCCCTTGCCTGGCCCCACGGCTCCCACTCACCATTCCAAGGTCCACTCACGTGTCACTGCAAAGAAGTTCTCACCTCACTCCTGAGGGGCTCAGATGGTGCGGTTGTTTGAATGTAATTGGCCCCCATAATCTCATAGGAAGTGGCATTATTAGGAGGTGTGGCTTAGTAGGAGGAAGTGTGTCACTGTGGGGCGGGCTTTGAGGTTTCCTATGCTCAGGATACCGCCCAGTGTCTCAGTCGACTTCCTGTTGCCTGTGAAATGGAGCATCCTCAGCTCCAGCAGCAAGTCTGCCTGCACACAGCCATGCTCCCTGTCAAGATGATAACGGACTGAACTTCTGAAACTTTAAGCAAGCCACCTCAATTCAATGTTTTCTTTATAAGAGTTTCCATGGTCGCGGTGTCCCTTCAAAGCAATAGAAAATCCTAACTAAGATGTCCTTCTGCTGTGAGTCGATATTTCTTCATAAAATTTTATGCCTCAATTGTTTATCCATATGCCTCTTACCAGCTAAAGCAAAGGTGATTGTGTCTTACTTATTTCCAGGGCTGGCTCCCATTCTTGAGCCAGAATGGGCTCAATGTAAGCTTATGGCATGAACTCATACATTTCAAAACAATAGACTGGTCCCAGAGACCTATCAATCCAGGTCTCTGTGATGTTTTGACTTCTCGTTCCCTTAAGTTTGGTTTATTTGCAGGGAAGGGGGAGTGATTATTTACACAATAAATAAAAGTCAGTGTGGAAGAGATGAATGAAAGGGCATCCAAGAGATGCGCAGGGAGGGGTTTGGAGAGTGGGTGGGCCCACATGCCTAGGAATGACCAGAGAAAAGAGCAGAAGAGGTACAAGGTATGCCCAACACACATTTGTTGAGTTTGGTCCTTAATTAGATGCTCCTGGCTCCTAGGTCACTACACCAAACCCTATTTACCCTCCAAAGAAACCCTGCCCCTATTGCCACAAGGGCATAACCCCAGATTTGAGTAGAGCCTTGAGTCTTCAGTCCCCCAAACCCAAGGTGCCCAACACAGCCCACTCCCGGCACATGTCCATCCCTCCACCCCATCCACAGATGAGGGAGGCAGCTTCTTCTTGGTTTCCCAGACTAGGAGAAGCCTGTTTTCAGTTAAAGCTTTGGTCACACACAGATGCCTTCTCCATTACTCTTGTTTTCCTCCTTGAAGTGTAACATTTCCAATTAACTCTCCTCAGGGGGAGCCCGCCCTGCTGAGGGGTGGAGGGGAGCCTGTGGACAGGGGAAGGGGGCAGGGTCCTTGGAGGCCAGCCCTGGACAGCCTGCAACTGACCCCTGGGCAGGCTGTAACAGGAGCTTCCTTCCTTTGGGTGGAAGAAGGTGACCCCGCAGCCAGTTTCAGCACATGTGGCACAGGTCAGGCCCGCCATCTCAGGGACGAAGCCTGTGAAGCAGACTGTCCCCTGATCCCCTTTATCGATCCTTTAACTCTAATTGCCTCAAGATGCTAAACAAACCTAGTCCATCTGTGGGTGGTGGCAGGTGGCCGTGAATGGCTTCAGGGGGACAGTTTTCCTTATCAGTGGCCTTTGAAGTTCCCTGACTCCACTGTTGTCAGGACAGCCAAGCCAGACTCCAGGGAGAAGGGCTCCTCTTTCTTCGTGTGTCGCTTTCATTGTCCATCTTTTTAAATTCTGCTTCACGACCTGTGAACATGGACTTTGTCTTGCTCTTAGAATCCTACGTGAATAGTTTCAAAGCGAAGACCGTCGGCTTCTACCCCTCATAGGTCTCCAGTTTCGAGCACACTTCCATAGTTTATCTGCCAGAAAATTCCTGCAGGATGGAAATGAAAACATACTCAGGATTTTGTCTTCTCACCCATCCAGGGAGCTGCCTATGGGGATAGAAACTGCTAAGCAATTAAGGCACTGAGGGACTGAGCTAACTCAGTCACTAGTACACACACACACACACACACACACACACACACACACACACACACGAGCTCTTCAGACAGGAAATTCAAACACACTCCTTAAGAAAAGATATTTTCATGGGTCCTGAAAGGCTGACCCAAACTTGTCAAGCCAGCAAGTGCCTAAGTTGTGAATGTCAAGTGTTGCTGTGTAAGAAGAGTCCTTGGTGTAATTGTTTTTTAAAACACGAACTATCATAAAGCAGGCTTTGTGCTAGGGAGCATTGCCAGCACTTGGAGGCTTGCGGAGATTGACTGCCACATAGGAACCCCAGCCAGCCATGCAAGGGGGGTGGGCTCCTTCTCTGCCCATTTGGAGCGCCACTTTAGCACTCCTTGACCCTGGGTTTCATGGCTGGAGAACCATCTGATTGGTTCTGGAAAGGCAAAAGGAATTGAAACAGCACCCCCACCACACACACACACACACACACACACACACACACACACACACACACACACAGAGCCCTCTTGCAGCAGGAGGAACAAAAGCTACCAGAAATGGACTGTGGGGAACGGTAGGGGGTCAAGAGCTCTTTGCTTTGAAGGCAAGAACTGGAGATTCCTGTCAGATTGGGGGTCCAGAGCACTCTAAGAAGTAAGGAACACAGGCTATTCATAATCATATGCAAAACAGGCTTGATTACACCTGGAAGCTCCCGTGCCCCGCCCCCAGGCACCTGGGTGCAATTATGAGGGTCCCCTCCACCTAGAAGAGCATCTGTCTCTAGTTCCCAGCCAGATTCTGCTCCACATGCTCATCTACTTTTGGAAACTGACGTAAAGGAGCCAGATGGAAGAGGTGTGCTGGCTGTGAACCCTGGAAACGTATCACTGTTTCTCTGCTGTACCTGTTCCTTCAGCTTTACTGGCAGCAACTTACCGATTCCTCTGCGTGGTTCGTCTTCGCTGCTGATTTAAATCCTGAGAAAACAGAAAGGTCTGTGTGTGTATGTGTGTGTGGGGGTGATATTAATTTAATAATATCCAGTGCACCGTCCTTGCATGAAAGTGTCAGAATGGAAACTTTGGAACAGAAAGAACATGGTCCTAGTCTTCTAGGATCAAGCCTGTTACACTAATTTTTTCCCCCTCTCCAGCATCCTTGTTGAAACTTCATCCCTAGTGCAACAGTACTGAGGGGAAAGACATAATCTGCCCTTGCGAATGAATTCCGACTGTTTTTAAACAGGCTCGCTGTAGCTGGAGTTTTCCTGCCTTTCTCACAGTCAGGACAAACCTCTGCCACCCGCCAGTCCCACAGCCGCTCAGACCCAACCAAGTAAACACAGACACTTATATTGCTTTCAAACTGTATGGCCGTGGCAGGCTTCTTGCTAACTGTTCCTTTATCTTAAATTAATCCATTTCTTTTTATCTTAAATTAACCATTTCCATAAATCTATTCCTTAAAGTAATCCATTTCTACAAATCTATACCTCGCCACGTGGCTGGTGGCTTATCAGCGTCTTCACATGCTGCTGGTCATGGCGGCGGCTGCAGCATCTCTGGTCATGGCGGCGGCTGCAGCATCTTTGGTCATTGCGGCGGCTGCAGCAGCGTCTCTTTCTGCCTTTGTCCTTTTATTTCTCCTCTCTGCTAGTCCCGCCTATCTTTCCTGCCTAGCCATGGCCGATCAGGTTTTATTTATTAACCAATCAGAACAACTTGACATACAGACCATCCCCCAGCACAGCCAAGTGCAGACCATCTCAAACACCTGCACTCAGGCCCATGGTCCTAATCATCCTCTATACGGACCTGCTGGGTAACGCCACAAGGAACCCAAGAAGGGCTCCCACAGGACATACAAATCATCCCACAGCACTTCCCTTTTTCTTTTTTTTTTTAAAAAAGGAAGGTTTTAACTTTTATACATCTCCAAAGCCAGCTTGGTATATTTGGGAATTTGGGCGTAGCTTCTCTTAACTACTTCCTGCTGGAGGGGGCGCTGTATCTTATGGGGACGCAAAGAATATTTAAGGATCATGGAGTAGTCCGTGAGGCTGTATCGTCTGAGCCAGTTGCCTTGAAACAATTCTGGATATTGAATCATCTGGGCCATGGTGTCATCAGAGACCTTCAGGGGGTCTTGGCTGGTCAAACCTGATGTGTCTTAATCTGGAACAAATCCATAGCCTCTGGCTTTCTGTGGAAACAACAGCAGAGTCTCCTTTCCAAAGTAACACATCCTTATATCCAAATTTTAAAGTCAAAGTATCTTTAATATATACATATTGGTTTAACTCAACATCTTTTACGATCAAATGTTTTTCTGCAGTTAAAAATCCCAAAGACAATATAATCCAAACTCTCTGTGTGATATCCATCTTTACATGGCTTATTTTTTATATTACTTTTACTTTCTCTTTAAAGACTTTATTTTTTTAAACTTTCTATTTCTTTATATAACTGTCTATGTTCCTTTTCCTCTCTCTTCCAAGCCTATGTACATTTTTACACACATTATAAACTGTTTCATCTGAATCAGTCTTATTGCAAACTTATTGCTTTAAACTATAGCCTTCTAAGCCTGAAACAGCTCTGTGGCTGCTGGCTCCGCCCCCTTCAGCTTCCCAACATGGCGGTGGTACGTTTTCCACCAGCTCTGGGAGCCATCGTGGGTCTGTGCTTTTATCCAAGCAGCGTGTAGCCCAGAAACCTTTTTTGTTTTGTAACTAGCAAAGGCTAAATCCACCACGCAGCTTAATGTGCCACTTGCAGAGGCCTCATTCCCGCCATACTGCAGGTCAAGCACACATGCCAGGAACCTGCCAGTAACTCAAACCGGCGGCTGCCGCTCATTTGAGAGAGAGAATTAGGAACTGTGGGGCGTTTACCGACGTCACCGTTCCTGGAGAACTTACTGACGTCACCGCTCCGTGTGTTGAGTTCTGAATCCTCTTTACCACCACGGGAGGATTCTTCTCAGATCACACTTTATTGGAGCGCCTCTTGGTTAAGGGACTTTGTCTTTAGTATTTTTTTTTTTTTTCATAACACCGGCCTTTATCCCTGTTCATTTGTCCTTTTTCTTTAGTCCCTCTTTTTTTTTTTCTTCCCTTTTTTTCTTTAGCCCCTTTCTTTTTTAGCCCCACGTTGGGCGCCATTTGTAGCTGGAGTTTTCCTGCCTTTCCCACAGTCAGGACAAACCTCTGCCACCCGCCAGTCCCACAGCCGCTCAGACCCAACCAAGTAAACACAGACACTTATATCCATTCATTTAACAGCTCGCAGAGTGGGTTTTGCCCTCCAGTTCTTCAAGGCCGAGTTTGCAGCACAGAGCCAAGCCCTCCCCGACAGATGACACACCTAGAAGCTCATTGGCCAGTAGCTTCCCGGTCTTGGGAGTGGTGACAAACACATCATCCAGACTTGACATCCAAGGGGCCTTCCAAATGGAAGGGTAGAACCCACCGAAAGGATAATTAAGTGCTTCAGTATGGAGGACACTCAGATGGAAGATCTCCGTGAATCTCCCTTTGACTAGGAAAAGTCTCTCTGAAATGATGTATTTAGGACAAGAGACAAAAAATAAAAAGGAGCCGGGCTCCCAAAGTGTAGGAGGCAGTTCTTTGAAGAGGGCACACTAGAGTATGCAAACTCCTATTGGCTGGGATGGTATTTTACTTACTTCATAGAGAACATATTTCCTATGTTAATTTTTTTTTTCCGAAAATAGTTTTAGGAGTTGAGTATTCCATTGTTCTAGTCTGACTGTGAAAACATAGACCAAAAACAACTCGGGGAGGAAAGGCTCTGTTTCATTTCACACTTCGAAGTTCATCAAGGGAAACCAGGGCAAGAGCTCAAAACAGGACCCTGAAAGCAGGAACAGAATCCAAGATCTGGAACTGGCTGGCTTCCCTGTGGCTTGCTCAGGAACCTTTCTCATACAGGCCAGGCCCATCTGCCTAGGGACAGCAATGTCCACAGTGGGACCAGTCCTCCTACATCAATTAACAACCAAGGAAGCACCCCACAGACATGGTGACAGGCCAATCTGATGGAAACAATTTCTCAATTAAAATTCCCTTTTCCCAAGTATGTCTAGGTTTGTGTCAAGTGGACAGTAAGGAGCACATCCATTCTCTAAACGTGATTCACTTTGTAAGCAATATCCTTCAAAAACAATTGCTAACTTTTTGCTTTTGTAAATGATGGTAGCATAGTTTCATATACAAATACATGATGTATGTGTGTGTTTCATATCACACACACACACACACACACACAACTTTTTTCAGGAAAAACTTCCAGGAGTGAAGCTACTATTTTTGTTTTCAAACCAAATTATTGCCCACAAAGATGGCCTGTATTACTGTTTTATTAACCAAATAAGAAATTCATTCTTAAAAAAAATTTTTTTTAATTCGGGCATGGTGTTGCACACTTTTGATCCCATGACTGAGGAGGCAGAGATAGGCAGATTCTCTGAGTTTGAGGCCAGCCTGGTCTACAGGGAGAATTTCAGGAGATCCTAGGATACACAGAGAAACCTTATTTCAAAAACAAAAACAACAAAGAAAGAAAAGAAGTCCATTCTAAAAGCAATTGTCTTTTGAGCAGCGTTTTTTAAAATGTAAAGTATTAAACTAATTTGTGATATGGAAAATAACTGATTACCGGGCAGTGGTGGTGCACATCTTTAATCCCAGCACCCAGGAAGCAGAGGCAGGCAGATCTCTGTGAGTTTGAGGCCAGCCTGGTCTTTACAGTGAGTTTCAGGACAGCCAGGGCAACACAGAGAAACAAAAAACAGAAAGCCTGATGTGGAAAAATGAGAAGAAATAAGATATGTTAGGAATAGAAATGACTTTATAATATGTAAACTGAAATATATGCATGATCAGTACAAAAGTACTTCTCAAGTGAGTTTACAGCTAGGAGAAAATTATTTGGGAAAAGTTGAAATTATTCTCTTACTTTATATCATAAACTAAACTATGTTCTAGATGGATGAAAAGGCTAAAACTAAAAGAGAACCTATCAAAAAACAAACAAATGCTGTACTCTTAAGAAAGGGTGTTTGCTTGAATCATAAAGGGAAAAGCACAAAAAAAGACAAAAAAGAAGATGTAAAGGAAAAGATCTATGCATCTACCTGTGCAACAACCAGATGTTTCTATTTCAGAAGTCCTATAAATGTAAATTCATCTTCTAAGAATAAATAAGTGCCACGAATGGTTTCACGATAGCTACAGCTAATGTGTTAAGTCCTTACAGGCATTCTGGGAAGTGCATAAATTATCTGTTTTTCTTTCTTTCTTCCTTTCTTCCTTCCTTCCTTCCTTCCTTCCTTCCTTCCTTCCTTCCTTTCTTTCTTTCTTTCTTTCTTTCTTTCTTTCTTTCTTTCTTTCTTCCTTCATTCCTTCCCTCCCTCCCTTGTGGTGGTATTCTAATTGTACTGAAATGTGATTTTGATTATATGTTAATAAATAAAGTTGCCCGGGGGTCAGAGCTATTAGAGCCATAGACAGAGCATGGCGGTGGTGGCACACGCCTTTAATCTCATAGATCTCTGTGTGTTCAGGGATACAGCCAGCATTGGAGACATATGCCTTTAAGACCTAGGGGGCTGTACATTCAGACAGTGATGAGGCAGTCATGTGTTTGGGTTTACAACCAATGAGAAGGCAGAATGACTGGAAAAGCGACTTACAGACAAGAAATAGGTCTCTTTCGGAAAGCTGGGACAGCAGGAGGAAGGGTGAGATTTTAGCTCTGAGCTCTGACCTCTCTGCTTTCTCTTTTACATTGTTTCTGTGTTTCTTATTTAATAAGAGGGTTGGTTACATCTACACTCCCTCCCTCCTTCCTTCCTTCCTTCCTTCCTTCCTTCCTTCCTTCCTTCCTTCCTTCCTTCCTTCCTTCCTTCCTTCTCTCCTCCTCCTTCTCCTCTGCTTCCTTTTTTACTTATCTACTCTTCACAAGAATCCTGTGATTCTATTACTTTTTACTCTAGTCTTTTCAATTACATGGTGGTTATTCTGTTCTACTTAGCAGAGATTGTTCTTAAAGGAGAAAATAACAACAAATGTAGTTTTGTGCATCTTAATTGGCTTTCATTTGAGAGTCTAGAATCGGGTAGCAATTGAGACCGAGCACGGTTCAGAATGTTTCCCTTTACCATATACACAGGTTGTCTGTCCAGCCAGAGAAGAGGAAATAGCAGACAGAAAGCAGAAGCGAGGTCCTGAGATGGATGGATTGGTTAAGTTTTGTGTTTACCTTTTTAATCTGTGAGTATTTAGTTATCTATGACTGGAGCCAAGCTACTGTGATTGGCTGAGACTTTGCCACCTGTTATAAGAGTAGGTTATGAGCCGGGCGGTGGTGGCGCATGCCTTTAATCCCAGCACTTGGGAGGCAGAGGCAGGTGGATCTCTGTGAGTTCGAGGCCAGCCTGGGCTACCAAGTGAGTTCCAGGAAAGGCGCAAAGCTGCATAGAGAAACTCTGTCTCGAAAAACCAAAAAAAAAAAAAAAGAGTAGGTTATAGTGTATGTCCACATCAGGTTGGAGTACATACAGTTCACTGTATGGAGAAATGTTTTTTATTGCTTATTTTTCTATTATTTTCATCTCTCTCTCTCTCTCTCTCTCTCTCTCTCTCTCTCTCTCTCTCTCTGTGTGTGTGTGTGTGTGTGTGTGTGTGTGTGTGTGTGTGTGTATATATAAGTGAAGGTGCCCACAACATCCCAGAGCTGTTGGGACCGCCCCCACCTCTCCAGATCAGGAGTCACAGGCAGTTGTGAGCCACCAAACATGGGTGCTGGGAACTGAAGTCCAGTCCTCTCCGAGAGCAGTAAACCCTCTTAACTCTCCCCAGTCCCCATGCATGGAGAAACCTTTTGGCTAAGTTAAAAATGTGTATGAAAACAGTTTTAGTCTGGTGTTGACTTAATGAACACTCCTACAGTCCACCAGAGTTGCCCCAGGGTCATGCAGCTGTGGTAAAATTGAGTAGAACAGGTCCCTGTGATTTGTCCATTTACTCGGGATTCTTTGTCCCCCATCCTCTTTTAACATTGCTTTCCCAGACACAAGCCGACCACTAGATAGTTATCTGCACATACATGGCCGTGGACTGGTGCAGCTCACTCACGCTCTCATCCCATCATCTCATCTCATCCTCAAGCTGTGGAGTGTAGTTTCACAGACATAGTCCCCTTGAGACACACGGGGAAGCACCAAGCAGGAAAATAAGACAATCTGATAATGAAAGAGAGCCATTCCGGGATCCTATCTATGTGTTCTCTAAGTACGGCCAACCAAGCGAAGATGTCGGTGGGAACTGGGGCTCATATCTAACCCTGGAATTAAAGATGAACACAACACCTGCAAATATAGTCGTAAACAAAGAGTCAGCCCTTACCCTGGCTCACCCATGAGCCTCCTGCATCTGTGCTCAGCTATTTACCAGTTGGAAACATGGTTCTCTGTAGTTCTTTTATTTTCATGGAGGAGCTGATATGGACTTAATCAGGACCGGACACTGCAAGCTTAAGTTATATATATATGACCCAGTAGTAGAACATTTGGTAGAAATGTTCCCCTTTTCTTTTCTTTGGGGAGCTGCGGCCTGGCTTACCCTTGGTTAGAGCTGTCTCTGTCATCTGCCTGGACCATAATAAAAAATCTTTCATGTACCCCTCTGGGTCACTAAAATGCACCCCAGTAACACCCTCTGACTTTCTCCTCTACTATCTGAGCCAGCCCAGGAGAAGGCACCACGGGAACTAGGAACAGAAAATATTATTAGAGCTTGTATCATAATTCCAGGAACTATCTCCATGAACTAAAGCAGAAGATTGATATGTTTATCAAGAAAGATAACACTTGTCAGCAAAGAGCCCTTTTCAAGCCCCGAGATAAACAGAGGGCGTCTCGGGGTTGCCCTCTTGGCTTGGTGCCTGGACAGGGCGTCTGTCCTCCTCCAGAGAGAATAGCCTGCTGACTTCATCCACTTCCAGTCCTCTCCCATGAAGGTTCCAGCTCTCAGTTGCAGGCTGCCACTTCCTCCATGTTTCTCTACTTTAAGGAACTACTCAAGGATGATTAAGAGTGTAGAAGGACGTAATTCCTCAGAAGAGATTTAAAAGGCTAGGCATGCGTAATATGGTTAAACAATGACTAACACTGGCCCGTGTAGTCTCTTGCCTATTCCTTTGGGCCATGGCATTGTTTAGACTAGCTTGAGGGCTAAGGGCAAGGGATCCCCAAGTGGCCCTCACTGTCAGACATCTCTTCACCATTTGTGGAAGGAGTGTAGGCCAAGATCTAGGTTCAGACCCTGCGTCTGCAGCGTGTTTTAGTGAAGTGGACTTGGACAAACTCCTTAACCTAACATAACCTTTTAGTTTCATTACCAGTTAAACAAAGATAATGTTTCCCACCCCTTAGAACAGTGGTTCTTAACCTGTGGGTCACAACCCCTTGGGGGATTGCATACCAAATATTTACATTACAGCTCATAACAGTAGCAAAATCACAGTTATGAAGCAGCAATGGAAATAGTTTTATGGTTGGGGGTCACCACAATGTGTGAGGAACTGTATTAAAGGGCCGCAGGATTAGGAAGGTTGTGAACCACTGGATTAGTTTTGATGGTTGATGATAAGACAGGCAATGGATGCTATTAGCATTTTTTAGAATTAAACATTTTTCCTGATTCCCCTTTCTGTCCTTCTCTTTTCTGAATAATAAAAAGAGTATCCCAGTAATAAACATGTGGGGTTTTTTCAAGAAAGTACCAAAGGAGCAATAACAAAAAACAACAGTCCCATAGCTTACCTTTTCCAAAACCTAGTCTCACTGGACCAAACAAACTATTTTCTAACATTTTCTTCTTGTTGTCCCATTTTTTTTCTAATCACATGCTTATATGGTTTTCTCCTTCTTTTAGATAAAATCGACATGACAAAAATAAAAATTCAAAGTGTAAAGAGAACCATCTGTCACTGCTGTGAACAGTGCCATTCAGGTCTCCTGATACTACCTACACTCTGAAGACTACCCCCCACCCCAGGATGCTGTGGTTAAAGACGTAAGAGATACTCAGCAAGGCCTGTTCTCAGATGAGGAGCCCTGGAAGAGCAATCTTGCTGCAAGAATGGCCCATCTGCATGGAGACCCACCCTTTAGAGGTCTCGTTGGACATTCTCTTGCCGTCCTTCTCTCCTGGTTTTGGTAACAGGGCCAGATAGGAATGAATTTGGATGTGCCCTCCACGCTTCTGCTCTATGGAACAGTTTAAGAAGAACTAGTTTCCCCTCCTTCCACTCCTCCCAATTCTCCCCCCACCTCCTCTCTCCCCCATATCCACTCTTCCTCCATTTCCCTTCAGAAAAGATCAGAACTCACAGGGGTATCAACAGAATATGTCACAACAAGTTACAATAAGACTAGGCACAAACCTTCACAACAAGGCTGGATGAGGTAACCGCATAGGAGGAAAAGGGTCCCAAGATCAGGCAAAAGAGTCACAGATACCCCTACCTCCACTGTTAAGAATCCTATTAAAAAAAATCAAGCTAGTAACCATAACATGTATGCAGAGGACCCAGTGCAGACCCACGCAGGCTCCATGAGTGTGGCTTCAGTCTCTGCAAGCCCCTATAAGCCCTACTCAGTTGACTTTGTGGCCTGTGTTCTCCTGGTGTCCTTGACCCCTCTGGCTCCTACAATCCTTCCTTCTCCTCTTCTGAAGGGTTCCCCAAGCTCTGCCTAATGTTTGGCTGTGGGTCTCTGCATCAGCTCCCATCAGTGCTGGATGAAGCCTCTCTGATGACTATAGTCTATGAGCATCATTAGGAATCACTTTTTTTTTTTTTCTAGTTGTGTTTGCTTCCGTCCTAGGTCTCTGAGCTATCCAGCCTCTAGTTCCTGGCCCTTGAGGCAGTGTCAGGGGTGGACTCCCTCTCATGGCATGGATCCCAAGTTGGGCCAGTCATTGGTTGGCCACTCCCACAAGTTCTGTACCCTAGCACATCTTGCAGGCAGGACAGAGTGTAGGTCAAAGGTTTTATGGCTGGGTTGGTGTCCTAGTCCTCAATTCTCGCTTAAAATTTCAGTAAAGCCCAGCAATGAAGCCCACTCAGCTCGGGCTTTGCTTTACTGGGAATTTTTTTTTTTTTCAGTGTCATTACTTGTCACTGGCTTATGCTAGCTTCTATGACTTCATGGTTCATTTTTGGTAGATAGTAGATGTCTATATTTTTTTCCATTTCTTAGATAAGTATGGTGGCATATGCCTCTAACCCCAGCATCTAGAAAGTGGAGGCAGGAAGATCATGACTTTGAGTTCAGTCTGAGCTACACAGTGAAACCTTATTTCAAGACAAAACCAACCAAACAAAACTCTCAAGGGCTAAGGCTCTAATTTAGAACCATAACATTTGCTTGGTGTGCATGAGGGGTCCAGCCTCATCATTGCAACAAGTTCATCTCTTCTAGGTTTTCTAATTTCCTGGCACACAGTTTTTCTTAATTGTACCTAGCAAATCTTTGTATTCTATAGTATCAGTTGCAATGTCTTCATTTTCTTTCTTTCTTCTCCTCCTCCTCCTGTTCCTCTTCCTCCTGTTCCTCCTCCTCCTGTACCTCCTCCTCTTCTTCCTTATCCTTCTTCTTCTTTTTTATGGTTTTTCAAGGCAAGGTTTCTCTGTGTAGCCTTGGCTGTTCTGGATCTCGCTCTGTAGAGCCAGGCTGGCCTTGAACTCAGAGACATGCCTGCCTCTGCTTCCCGTGTGCTGTACTAAAGGCATGTGCCGCTATGCCTGGCTGCAATGTCTCCATTTGCATTTCTAATCTTATTCATTTTAGTCTTGCCTCTATTTTCTTGGTTATTCTAACTAAAACTTGTTTAGTATCTTTACCTTCTCAAACACTCTTTGTTCTGTTGATCTTTCATACTTTTTTCCTATTTTGTTTACTTCTGTTTCGACCTTTATGTTTCTTTCCTTCTACTAACTCGAGATTTGACTCCTTTTTCTTTCTTCTAAATCTTTGAGATACATCATTTGGTTATGTATTTAAAATCTCCTCCGGAATTTTAATGCTTGCTAAACATTAGTGAAGCCCTGGGTCCCATACCTAGCACAGTACAAATTAAACGTTGTAGCCTGGGTCCCATAGCCACCTCTCCTAGCACAGTATAGATTAAACATTGTAGCTCACACCTATAATCTCCGCACTTGGGAGGTAGAAGCAGGGAGACCAGCAGTTCAAAGTCACCTTTGGCTGCATAGCAGGTGTGAGTTTGAGGACCTCCTGAGATACATGAGGTCCTGTTTCAAAACAACACCAGCCTGCTTTTTTTTTTTTAATGTAGTCCTTTGTTTCTATAAACATCCCTCTTGGCCAGGTGTGGCAGTCCATATTTGTAACCTCAATATTCTGAATACTGAAGCTGGAGGATCACAAATTTGAAGCCAGCCTTGGCTGCATTGTGAGATTCTCTATAAAAAAATCTGACATACAAAAACAAGCTATATTTCAGAGCTGTCTGTTGCTGATAAACGAGGAAAGCGGGTTATGTAACTGTCTCCATTCTGTAGAAAAGAGTCGGCTGTAATCTTCTCATTTTGTTTTTAGACGGGATCTCTTTATATTCCCAGATGTCCTGGAGCTCACTGTGTAGACCAGACTGTCCTCAAACTCACAGAGATCCTCCTGCCTCTGGATGCCTCTTTTGGATGCTGGGATTAAAGGCATGCATCACCATGCCCAATTTAATCTTATGTTTAATTTCAGGCCAGCCTGGGCTAAATAGTATGATCTTGACTAATGAAGAACTTAATTCTTGGTATTTCTTTGCTAAATGCCAAGAGTTTTAGTATGTTGTATTTCCATTCTGAGTTTTCTCTAGAAGTTTTTTAAATTTACTTTTTACTTCTTTGATGACTTGTTCATTCAAAAGTATATTGGTCAGTCTTCAAGTATTTCCATAATTTCTTGTGTTACTGAACTTATTAATGAAACAAAATTTAATCATTAATAAAACTTTAATTTATTAACTATTAATTAATAAATTATTAACATAAATAAGGATTTATATCAATAAGGATTAATAAAACTTATTAATAAAATAATTATTGTGTTACTAACTTCCAGTTTTATTGAATTGCAGTCAGAAAACATGTAGGACATGACATCAATCTTTTTTAAAGCTTTATTTTAAATTAATTTTTTTGAAAATTTCAAAGTTTTTTCTTTTACATTTTTGAATGTTTTGTCTGTACAAGCACCATGTATAGGCATTGCCTACGGAGGACAGAAAAATTACCAGATCCTCTGGAAATGAAGTTATAGAGTTGTGAGATGCTGTATGGATGGATGCTGGGGACCATTCTTGGGTCTCTAGAAGAACAGCAAGAACTTTTAACCTCTGAGCCACCTCTCCAGCCCTTTGTCTTATACAGTGTTTGTCCTAAACTTTTGTCTTGTCAGATACAAATGAACTATTCTTGCTCACTTTAGGCTTTCATTTGATTGGAATACAATTTTACTTGACACACACCAGAGCTATCTGGGAAGAGGGAACCTTAACTGAATAATTGCCTCCATCAAATTAGCTTCTAAGTAAGTCTGAGGGGGAATTTTCTTGATTAATGGCTGATGTGGGAAGGTCCATACCACTGTGGGAAGTGCCAGCCCTGGGCAGGTGGTCCTAAGTTGTATAGGAAAGAAAGCTGGGCAAGCCACGGAGGGCAAGTCACAGAGGGCAAGCCAGTAAAGAGTGCTCCTCTGTGGTCTCTGTTTGTGCCCTTAATCATGGACTATAATCTGCAAGCTAAAATAAGCCTGCTCCTCTTGAGGTCGTTTTAGGTCAGTTTTTAGCACAACAGAAGCCAGGCTAGGACACTAACCCTTTAGCTTCCAGCCCATCTGTGCCTTTCCTGGTGAGATGAGTCTCTGTTTGGCAGAACGGTCTTTGATTTTGTTAATGCTGTTTTCCTTTCAGCCAGCTCCTATCTTTTAATTGAAGAACTGATTCCATTCATAGTCATAGGTCTTGTTGATAGGTAAGGACTTCCTTCTGTCTTTTCTTTTTCTCTAGAGGTGTGTGTGTGTGTGTGTGTGTGTGTGTGTGTGTGTGTGTGTGTGTGCGCGTGCGCGCACACGTGCGTGTTGTCAGGAGCATTCTTTATTCTTCTCTTCCTCGTTTGTTTATCTTTGTAGTTTAGTGGTCTGCTGTATTGGTGATGTTTGATTATTTTTCATTTCTCTTTTGCATATCTACTCTTCCACTGGAATTTCTATTTTCATAGGCTTTTATGGTGGTGGTTAGCATTCTTTCATTTCTGGATGTAATGCCTGTAAGCATGTTATGTAAGGCTAGTCTCTGGTAGTGAACTCCCTTGGTTTCTTGTGTTGGAAGGATTTTTCTTTCCTTTATTTCTGAAGCATAGGTTTGGTAAGTACCGCAGTTATTTTGTTTCAGGACTTATAATCTGCCATTCCATTCTTCCCAGGCTACAGGATCTCTGCTGAGAAAGATGTCATTAACTGTGAGATATCTCATATGCAACCTGACAGTTTTCTCTTGCAGTATAATTTTTTAATTTTTTTTTTAAATTTTACATGTATGTGTGTTTTGCTTGCCCACATATAGGTGTACCACGCGCATGCCTGGTGCCCATGGAGGTCAGAAGAAGGCATCACATCCCCTGGAACTAGAATTATAGATGGTTGTGGGCAGCCATGTGGGTGCTGGGAATGAACCGGGATCTTCTACAAGAGCAACAAGTGCTCTTAATCACTGAGCTATCTCTCCAGCCCCTCTTGCAGATTTTAAATTGTTTCTTTGTTTCATGCTTTTGATAGGCGAAGATATGATGGATCACTACACCTGTTGCATTATTGGCTATTGATAGATGCTGTGGGATGGGAAGCTGCCGTCTTCAGTTGTGTATCCAGTGCTGAGCCCACGGGACTCCAGGGATAGCTCCAAACCCATGGTTAGACAGACCTGGTTAAATGCAGTGGGCCACAAAATAAAACTAATAGAAAGAGATTTGTAAAGAAGAGGCAGGTAGACAGGGGTAGTAGGGAGACAGGAGAAAGTGGGGTATGCGTGGTCAGTATATATTATGTGCAATATGTAAAACTGTCAGAGAATCAATTTAATTTTTTTAATGGGGGAAAAAGAGTTTGCCTCGAGTCACAGAAGAGACACTGAGTGTTTGAACATGCTGAGCTTGTTAGACTATAGGGCCTTTGGGTGTTGGACTGGGTGCATTCTGCATTATGAGATGGCCTGGCCCTCTTGGGGCCAAGAACAGAAGGTTATGATTTGAATGTGACCTGCTCCCCATAGCCTCAATTGTTGGAATACTTGATTCCAATCTGGTGCTGCTGCTTTGGGAGGTTTGGGGGCCTAGCTGGAGAAGGCAGGTCACTAGGGGACAGGCTTTAAGGGGTAGAGAGCCTGCCCTGCTTCTCGTCTGAGATCTCAGCTGTAGATGGAGTTCTCCTATGTCCACCCGGCTCCTGCAGCCGCTCAGACCCAAGTAAACACACGGAGACTTTCATTACTTATAAACTGTATGGCCGTGGCAGGCTTCTTGTTATCTAGTTCTTATATCTTAAATTAACCCATTTTTATAAATCTATACCTTGCCACATGGCTCGTGGCTTACTGGTGTCTTTACATCTTACTTCTCATGGCAGCGATGGCTGGCAGTGTCTCCTGACTCAGCCTTCCACTTGCCAGCATTCTCCTCTCTCCTTATCCTACCTATACTATACTTCCTGCCTGGCTACTGGCCAATCAGCATTTTATTAATCAATGAATCAGAGCAACACATTCACAGAAAGACATCCCCAGCACTCAGCTTTCTGGTCAGTGCCATACATCAAGCTGTGTTACACAGTTGCTACCAAGGACCCCGGCCACTTCAACCTTTCCCACCATGCTCAACTATTGCTCCAAAAGAAGTTATTTCTACAGGTGTTCTGGCACAACGAGGAAAGTAAATAGCACATAGTGCTCTGTTGAGATTGCCCATCTTCAGGACCAGGTGTCTCTACCACTTTTATGTACCTTTATAGTAAGCAACTTTCTCCCAAAGATGTGTTCTGGGATGTTGTTATGCAATGTTAGCTTTATTTACCATAGTGTGATCTCCCCATAGCTTCTTGGGCTACCACTACTGACTATGAGCATAATATATATTTAAAGTGACAAAGTCAGAGAGACCCTCTGCCTTTCTTAGTCATGCAGGAGCAGGAGTCCACTCTAGGAGTTTGAGCAAGTGTGGTGCAGACAGCAGCTTGGCGAGGGTAACACTGTATGGCTATTCTTCCACTGGAACTGGAGACCCCTATTAAGTGATGGCGCTTCCTCAGCATGCTGATGCTGACTCTGCTGCTAACAAAGCCATTCATCGCTAATAGCCACAACGGTTGCAATGGGCCCACAGCATTTGTCCTCTGACTAGTCAGTGGTACCAGCCCACACACGGAATAGTAAAGGAGGTGCCAGGCACCACATCATCCCCCACTGTGTCACTCGGGTCCAGGCCTGATGGCAACACCTGGTCAACCAAGGTCTGGGACTCCGAAGTCGTGGGAACTGCGTAAGTGGAATGGCAGTGGAAACTCTCCCGTGGTAATGTACACCAGAGATTGGGACTGAGACGGGCACCACCCGACGATGCTCATCTCAGCACTTTGGCTGTGCGCACCTGTGAGCAGAGACGGGACTGCAAATGAGGCGTCCCCCTCCTTCACATGCGCGTGGGGTCAGGTGGAAGCTGGAGCCACGGACATGTCCAAAGCTGCCTTAGCACCCCCTTGTGAGTGGGCCAGCAGGCAGAATCATGGTGTTCTCTCCTGCTTTGTCAGTAACAGGTACCTGTGTAGAAGGGTAGCTAAAGGCCTGCCACTGATGGAACAGGGAGGGGACACCGTAGCCAATGACCATGCATGCGTAGCTGAGACACGAGCCCCGCTTTCCTGTTTCTTGAAGGTGGCACCTTCTCTCTGCCCTTCTCTGTATGGCAACATCCATCGCCTACAGTGCGGGGCACTTCATGAAGCCCTTGTCATTGATTGTTTTGAAAGCATAGAATAGACTGTAACTCACGCTTCATAATCTCAAGATAGTGCTCCATGGTGTATGTATGTGCACCACATGTCTGCCTAGTGACCAGAGAGGTCAGGAATGGATGTCAGATTCCTTGGAGCTAAGGCACAGGTGGGTGTGAGCCACCATGTGGGTGGCTGTGAACTGAACCCAGGTCCTCTGCAAGAGCAGCAAGTGCTCTTAACCACTGAGTCATCTCTTCAGCCTCTGATTCTCAAACTTCAATTTTTAAATTATTAATATTAGTTTTTGTATTACTATTATCACCATTACTATTACTATAGTAAACCATTACTATTATGGTTTTTTAAGACACGGTTTCTCTGTGTAGCCCTGGCTATCTTGGAACTCTGTAGACTAGGCTGGCATCAAATTCAGAGATCCCCCTGCCTCTGCCTCCTAAATGCTGGAATTAAAGGTGTGTGCCACCACTTCTTGGCTCAATTTTTTTTTTTTTTTTTAGTTATTCCATTTTTGTTTCTTGGGAGTTTCTGTGGTTTTCTGTTTCACTTTCTGAAGTTCCACAATGTCCTAATAGGTTCATGGGCTAGCATCTTTATTCTTCTACCATTGTAAGTCCTCAGAATGCCAAAGGGGGAACTCCTGAACTTGAAGAAGAGTCTGTCAAACATTACTGGGACCATTTGTGCTCCCTGAGGAGAGACCTACCCTCTCAGTCTATGTCTCTATGACCAAACAATGAGGCTGCCATACATGTGGCTTTTCTGGCTATGAGGAAGTAGCCTTCTTCTATGGCTCCCTTTCTGACTTCTGACCAGTGTTTAGCGCTTGGCACCCAGTAAAAAATTTTTTGGTGACTATGAATGGGTGTTATTGTTACCATGCTTGTTTGGGGGAAACCTTTGAAGTCCTTGGTATCAAACTAGCTAAATCCGATAAACTAATTTATGCTAACATGCTAATGGGAAAAACCTAAGACCCAGGCTCTCAGGACCCGGTGAGCTTTTGAACTAGAAACCCAACCCCTCTTATCTCTAAAGATCCAGCAGCCAGCCATTAGCCTGACTGAGGAGCCTAACTGGCGGAGAAAGCATAGAGGGAAGGATTGAAAACAGAGAAGAGGGCTGAGAAAACTCAGGTGGGCTAGTGAGGGCAGCTCAGAAAAGCCGAGCAATGACCCTTGGAGGTTTGCATGCTGAGGATGGGTCTAAGGTGAAGTCCCCTGGAAACCAACCCAGCAGATGTGAATAAGTATTGAGAATTGCCTTGATCTCTTTATCTCCTCTCCAGCAGGTATAGCAATCTTTACTTATTTGAATAATTAGGTCAAACTAGTATAATCTTGTGGTATAGTCAATAGGCCTAATTAACTAGGAAGAAGCCAAGGAGCATTTCTTGTCCTGCATACATACAGACTTCATGAGTTCAGCATGTCCATGTTATTGGGATGTACTTGGAGGGGAAATAGAAGCCACGCACATGTGCGCATTTATGTGTGCATGTTTAGCCGCATGTGTGTGCATCCGCGTACACTCTGGATATTGTCTCGCAGGGCACTAAAGGGATCCTTTTGCTGTTTGCTAATCTCTTAGTGAGCCAGGAGGTTATGAAACTCTCCCAAGATGCCTCACAGCATTCCTCCACCAACCACAAGCATACATGCAGCTTGACCACGCACATTTTGAACCCAAGGTCTTCCAGGTAAAGAGCTGGGGAACTAGGGCTCTGAGGATGTCTCTTGTGTGTGGTGCCAGAAGAGGAAGGGAACTTCTAGTTTCATTGCTTTTTTTCTCTTAGGTTTTCTAGGTTTGATTCCACTGTGGGGCCTGGAGCCAGGGGAGGGATTAGTGGATGTTTCCCTTCAGTGTTTCAGAGGATTCCTGACGGAACCCAGACCTGCCTGTTATCACCGGCTGCGTGCCTTACTTCATCTGTTCCCTGCTGGATTAATCCTGCCCACATTCACCCTCAGGATGTGGGCCACTGGGAGGGAGGGGGAGGGGAGAGCTGGGGAGGGAGGAGGGGGAGCTGGGGAGGGGAGGAAAACAAGGTGGGAAGAGAAAGAAGAAACACTGAACATGCTAAATGAAATGCCGGGGAAGGGAAAACACAGCAAGCTAATTTGCAAGACTCAGGGAAGTATAGCTTGAACACAGTAACAAAAACCACATCGGCAATGGAAAGTGAAGGGAGGCCCGAGAGAAGGACCTAGAATGTGAGGTGCATTCGCTGTCACAGGAGAGACGCTGAGATGCTAACACTGTCAGAGGAGGTTAATTTTTTTTTTTTTTTTTTTTTTAGTTTTTACAGGTTTATAAGTTTTCACTGGGTACACATTTGTGGAGGGCCTCTCATGAGCTGGTCCCTTGCTATAACCCACTGGAAAAGGTCATGGGCCCAGGACTGTCCTCAGTTTCCTTTAAGACAATCTAGGTCACGGCAGGGCTCTTCAGACACAACAGTTCCTTACAAACCATGTGTCCACATGGAGCCCAGTGGGAAAGCATTGCATGTCCCTGCATGGGAAAGACAATCCTACTCTCCTGGACCTAACAGATTCCAGTTCTAAAGGTGCCTTTATATCTTCCGGGTCATGGACAGTCTCCACTGGTAACATCCATCCATGTCCCCACCAGCGCTGCGGCTCTTGAAGTCTGCCATTTGAGAGCACAGAGGCAGAGTTTCTTGTGAGCATCTTGGGGACAAAGATGGCATCCAGTCCCTTGTCTGTGGTCCCTCTGCATGCTGCTCCTGATACTTCCTAGATGCTCACTCAATTTCGTTGATCAAGAAGGGTTAGAAAAGGCATGAGAAAATTCCGCAAGTAAGAGCTGTACTCAATAGAGGAAGCTCAGTGAATTTATGGAGAGGAAAAAAAAACCGAGAGACTGAGAAATAAAGCACACACTACCTTCAAGGAAGAGAGATTTGTTTAGGGTGGTGAGGTCAGCGCCCCTCTTCGATATAATTTCCTGGGGTCTTTACATGCTGACTCTAGGTCCGGAGGCTGGGCTGAAAGTGGGGAGGGGGTGGTATCTGCATTTTTGTATAGCACTGCCAATCTATTTTGCTGCAGGTAGCCAGCCTACAGACTGCACTTGTGGAAACACAGGCAGGCAGGCCTAGAGACCTGGAAGGGGGGCAGGGGGTTGGGGGGTGGAGAGTCCTGTGAAGGGAGTCTGTGGAAACCAATCTGAGTTGGCTGGGAAGACTTTGGAGTCTTTCCAGGCAGGGGCCCCTGCAAGGTTTCCAAGCAGGGTCGTGACAAGGCTAGAGATGTGATGGAAAGCAACTGTTCTCTCTGAAGCTCAGGTCATTTTCTCTTTGCTTCTGCCCCATTAGATATTATTGCTTCAAGGGCCCTGAACAAGTAACATTCCACGAAAGCCCACAGGTTCTGTAGCACCCCAGTGTTCCAGTTTCCAGCAGAATGCATGGTTCACAGGCTGCGTCCAGGCTTGCAAGGAGAGGATTAATTAGGTAAAAAGGCAGTTGCACATATAAGTGGGTGCCCACACCCGGGTCTGTCCTGGTGTTTTGGTGCACTCATTCAGGCACACAATGCTCTCTTCAGTCCTAAGCGCCACCTCTTGAAACCAGCTGAAAAACAAATTCCAAGCGAGATGCCCAAGTGTTGTGTTTTACACAGACTAATGATCAACGACCTTCTGTTTTTTATGGCACAGTCTGGGCTCGCATTGTTAACTAAGGACACTATAGAGAAGAGACACACGTCAAACATCTGACTGCATAGTTAAATGCTGAAAAATATGGTTTAGGTTAAAATAAAAAAAAAGATGGAGGATTGCTTTACTGAAATTGTTTCTGGAAATTCCTGCTTTGTGAGTTTTGGTTGTTGGTTTTTTTTTTTTTAAACATTAAAAATGCCATATGTTTAATTGTACTAAGACAGGGAAATTAAAATTAACATCATCCATAATGTGTTTTGCTCTTTAAGGAACACTTTGTATCAGAAAACACACTGTAATCTTGGTGTCCTGTTCAAAGCTACACAATTTGGCTTTTCCTTCTGGCTCCTCCCAAGATGGAGACTTGGGAATCTCAGGTCCCCGATGGGAATGTGGAGATGTCAGTTAACACCTGCACACTCAACAGGATGCTGAATACAGCTCCAGAGCTGGCTGTCTTAACGTCTTGTTCCCGTCAATTGTACTTTACCGATAAAGAGTCCAGGGTGAGGCCAGCACACCACAACAGAATCCGGCTAGATTGCCGTTAGTGATGGCACCTCTGTCTTGTTAGAGATGTCAGATCAACACTTTGAACTTAGAGTATCTTTCAAAAACTTAGAAATAATACAATATTACTCTTGAGAATTCAACTATGTTAATGCTGGTGGATGTTCTCACAGTATGCTTTGTTCTCCTTCAGACAATTTCAAACATGCTTTTTTTCTTCTTTCTTGCCTCTGTCCCCTCTTTTATCCACATGACCCTATTTTTTTTTCAACTATGATTTCTCAATTTCAAACTTACAGACATTTTGCAAATATAGTACATGGGATTCTGACATATTCTCCACCTGTTTGCATCACCCTTAGCAATCAAGTCCAACAATCGACACTACAACAATAAATATTAGGAGCTAAGGAGACGACTCAGTTGGCAATGTGCTTGCTGTACAGGTACAAAGAGCTGAGTACAGATACTGCCACACCCACATGTGTGTGACCAAACACATCTGTGACCTTAGCCATGGTGGAGTACAGGGCAGAGACAGGTGGACCCTTGAGTTCTCTAGCTGCCTGGTCTAGCCAGTTGGCAAACTTTGTGCCCAGTGAGAGATCTAGTCTCCAAAGATAAGATGAACACCTGATGTCAACCTCTGGCCTGAACACACATGTATGTTCATTCCCATACAACACATGCACACATATGAACTATAAACACCCACAAATTACCAGCATTACATGATCATTAGGTATGGTAGCAACTTTTTTTTGGGTTTCACGAACTTTTATTTATTTATTTATTTATTTATTTATTTATTTATTTAGGTTTTTCGAGACAGGGTTTCTCAGTGTAGTTTTGCTTTGTAGACCAGGCTGGCCTCGAACTCACAGAGATCCTCCTGGCTCTGCATCCTGAGTGCTGGGATTAAAGTTATGTGCCACCACTGCCCAGTTGGGTTTCACCAACTTTTTAACTAGTTTCTTTGCATCTTAAGATTCGATCCATGGTGCTACATTGCATTCGGTCATCATTTTTCCTTGCTCTTTTTAGTCCATAACAGTTCCTTTCCTTGATTCCACCCATTTGTATACCATTGGTCAGTCATCCTGTCAACTCATTCAGTGTTGACTGTGTGATGTTTTCTATTGGGAAACCTGACTACCATAGAAATGACGTTCCCAATATATCACACTGAGGCTACCTAATACCTAGATGTCCTTTTACTGGTGATGTTTTAACATTGATCACTTGGTTAAGTGAGGCTACCTAATACCTAGATGTCCTTTTACTAGTGATGTTTTAACACTGATCACTTGGTTAAGTGATTTCCATTGGGTTTTAGCACCTGAAAGGTAATTAAGAAAAAAAAAATGGTGTGTGGCCAGGGGTGTATCTTAGCAGCATAGGACTCATCTGCCACGTGTAAGGCTCTGGGTTTGTTCCTCAGTATCATAGATAAAAATAAGAAAATCTTAGAACCAGCACACTACTTTGTGGAGGGAGCTAGGGAGATGGTTTAGAGGTTAAAAGTATACACTATTTCTATAGAACACTAGATTTCCACTCCCAGCACCCTCACAACCTCCTGTAACTCCAGTTCTAGGGGATTTGATGCCTTTGATCTCTTCTGGCATCTGCACTCATGTACACCCCCCACCCACCCACAAAATGAAAAATAAAATTAAAAATATAAATCTTTTGAAAAAATGTCTAGGGGAGATGATGTTTTGAGACTATTTAAATATCTGATTTCCTGACTGTCCTCAGACATCCACATGAATTTTAACATTTGTCATTGGATCTGGACCTGAAATTTCTGCATTTTTCTCCCATTGTGTGTGTGTTTTACTGGAACCTAGGGCCTTGTGCATGCTAGGCAAGCACTCTAGCCCTGATCTTGATCTAAAATTTCACTGCTATGGTATTCTAATAACTATTTCTATTTCTCTAACTGCTTCTACATTTGTTGTTTGACTTAACCTCATTCATTAATTCGATCATTCATTTATATCAGAGGGACTTGTGGACATCCATTGTGTTTTAAGAGTTATAACCCTAAGGCATAGATGGTGGTTCACACCTTTAATCCCAGCACTCAGGAGACAGAAGCAAGCATATCTCTGTGAGTTCGAGGCCAGCCTGGTCTACAGAGCAAGTTCTAGAGCAGGTAGGGCTACCCAGAGAAACTGTGTCTTGGGGGTGGGGGTTCTAACCTAATACATGATAAGATAAAAAGGGAGATTATGGAATCTACTTTTAAAAAGGAACTACTTGTTTTAAGTAAGATAAGTAATGAAAATTTTTTGGTCTGAGTTTATCAGACGTTACTGGACTGGACATTGTTAATATATATAATGGAGTTTTTATCTGAATCTGTCAAATGTTAATGGACTAGACATCATTAATGTAATTCTTGACTGTATATTGCATATACTTATTGAAGATAGTTTTTCTTGTATTAGTCATAAGCTTTTTTAATTTTAGACAAAAAGAGAGGAAATGTGGTGGTATTGTGTTCCCCAAAATATTGTGTACTCTAATAAATTTATCTGGGGTCAGAGAACAGACAGCCACTAAATACAAAGGCTAGAAAATGGTGGCACTCACACCTTTAATCCTAGCATTCCAGAGACAGAAATCCCTCTGGATCTCTGTGAGTTCAAGGCCACATTGGAAAAAGCCAAGCATGGTGACACACGCCTTTAATCCCAGAAAGCCAGCCTTTAATCCCAGAGAGTGGTGATAGAAAGCAGAAAGATATATAAGGCGTGAGGACCAGAAACTAGATGCATTTGGCTGGTTAAGATTTTGGCTGGTTAAGCTTCAGGCTTTTGAGCAGTAATTCAGCTGAGACCCATTCCGGATGAGGACTCAGAGGCCTCCAGTCTGAGGAGACAAGACCAGCTGAGGATCCGGCGAGGTGAGATAGTTGTGGCTTGTTCTGTCTCTCTGATCTACCAGCATGGACCCCAATAACTCGTCTCGGGTTTGATTTTATTAATAAGAACTTTTAAGATTCCTGCTACAAATACATTTGTTTTTTTGTTTGTTAGTTTGTTTCATCTTCAATTATGGGATGCTCCTTTGCCTTTTCAGCTTTTCTCGCCATTCTTTTTGGAGCACATAAAATACTCCTAGGTCATTGTGCAATAAACACTTGACAATCTATAATTCTTTCTACTGCAATACAGATGTGTAGAAACCAAGATTTGGATTCAGAGTGTTCTCACTGGTACTCAAATGTCGTCTCATCCATTTCCTCTCGGGAGATTTCTGTGAATGTTAGACGTACCCTGGGTTCACATACACAAGCACTGTAGGTATATACACATGTACGCGCACACACACACACACACACACACACACACACACACACGTGTATTTTTTATTTATTTTATTTTTAATTAATTAATTGATTAAATAATCAATTAATTAATTTTTGGTTTTTCGAGACAGGCTTTCTGTATATAATAGTCCTGGCTGTCCTGGTACTCGCTTTGTAGACCAGGCTGGTCTTGAACTCACTGAGATCTGCCTGCCTCTGCCTCACAAGTGCTGGGATTAAAGGCATGCACCACCACCACCCAGCCTCGTGTGTGTATTCTTTAGTAGCAGAAATATGTAACATAAAAATCTTTTAGCACTTACTCAATACCCATTATTTACCAAATATTTGCTGGATGCTTTGTATGTATATTTTTATGCCACGAATTCCCAGGGATATCCGGGACTATAATGCAATATCAGAATTTAACTTTCTTGTCTAACCCTAGCATGCATATAAACAGCCACATGAGAACTAGATCTACTAATTACAGCACAATATTTGTGTACACTTCTTACTTTGCATCTCAGTATCCTTGAGATAGTTCTCCAACATGTTTAGATGAGTTCTTCTCTTTGCTACCCCTCTATTATGGCTATGCTACTCATTTGAAATACAGTTAGAGCTAATTTTACAGTTTTAATACCATTTTGAGTTCTCTCATTATCCTGGTTGATTTATTTTTTACTTTTGATATTCATCTGGAGTCTCCTTTTGTAGAGTAGAGTTTTATGGATTTCTTTATCTTGAGCTAGTGTTTCACTATGTAGCCCAGGGTTGTCTTGAACTCACAATCGTCGGTCCTGTGCCTGCTTCCATACCCAGCTCCTTTCTTATAGATTCTGAGAAACGCACATTATGTAACTTGAAGTTGTTTTTCTATGTCCATGAAACTTGACTTTTTTTTTTCTTGTTGTATGTCTTTAGCCATTTCTGTTTATTTACACAGTGCCTTACAATAATGTTATGAACTGATTCTCCCCACAGGAGTAAAGTGTCAGGGTCTTCTTGTTTCGTGTCCTCGACCCCAAGCTGAGGGGCTGGCTGTGTCTATACGAGGCTACCACATGAATTCGATCAAATCATTTTTTCCATCACCTAAACAACGGTGCCTCCATTGTCAGTTAGACCGGCTCTTCTGACAACCCACACGGACGTGTAAGACTGAGCAGCTGATGGGGAGGATGTGTTAGTCCACAGCTGGAAGGGGAAGAATTATTACAAGCTGGCAGCTGGTCAGTTCCTTTCTTTCCTTCCTTTAGCAAACATCTGGACATTACCTATCTTGTTCCAAAAACGACCCAAGGTTTTAGGACAACAACGATGTTCACCAGGCCTGAGCATCACGGGTTCCAGACCAACTACAGAAAAGGCAGACGGACCATGTAACTTCCATCTGTGAAACGTGGTGGCCTGCAATGATGGGGGGATTTGAAAAGAATATATAACAGGCGAGAGGTCGCCTCAAGTAATAATCATCTGCCATATCCTGAATATGTGTGGTGGGCAAGGAGGGCCAGTGGGACTACATATTAAGCTAGATTTTGCACGACAGGTCTGAGTTTGGTGAAGTCAGTAAAGGTATATCAAACAGAGCACCATATGCCCCAAAACATTGGATACATAAAAGATCCTGGAACATTTTGCAGAAGTTGATGGTCAACAGAGATGGATGGGGGATGACTGGGGATCACATTGGTGGTTTATTGGGCCCAGTGTAAAGGATTTAGTGTCCTTGGTTAAGGAGTTTGATTTCATCCTAAAAGCAGATGTGCAGGGGGTATAGGAAACAGCTGCATTTGCCACTTATCTGTTTGTTTATCTTCTTCCTTCCTCCTTTCCTATTCTCTCCCCTCCTCCTCCTTCTTGTCTTCATGGTATTGGGGATTGAGATTTACCCTTTCAAAGGTGTCTCTAGCAGGAATAGCTAGCTTTACGAAAAGTAAAGCTGCGTTGGAGGCAGATGGGAGGTGAGGAGATTATTCCAGAAGCTTTTGTAATGTCTCAAGTAAAAAGTGATAAAGGTCTGCATTAGGTTGATTGTAGAAGGGAGGTGCCAGGATTTAGAATGTGGCACCATAGGAGTTACTGACCACCTGGTAAGAATGTTGAAGAAAAGGGGAGCTGGCAGGTTCAGTTTCGCTCTCAGCTAGGCAGCTGTGAGGTTAAAACGACTTCTTTAAAAAGTGTGTGTGTGTGCACGCGCGTGCGTGCGTGCATGTATACATGTATGTGTCTGTATGAGGATGCCAGAGGATGGTTGCACCACCACCCCATACACACACACACACACACACACACACACACACACACACACACACACACACACACCTATTTTTTTGAGACAGAGATTCTCACTGAACCTGGAGCTCACTATTTTTCCGGCTAAGCTGACAGTACTAGGAATCCTCTTTCCTCTGTACCACTCCCCCCCTCCCCCCCCCCCCCCCCGGTGCTGGGGAATGCAGATGCACATGGCCGTGACCAGCTTCTAAACACAAGTTTGAAAGTTTGATGTCGTCGTCGTCGTCGTCGTCGTCGTCGTTGTCGGTCCCACTTGTCTGTGGCTTCTTGTGTTGTCTGTGTCCTAACCAGGAAATTGCCAAACTCATATACTGGAGCCTCCCTTCCGTGGTTTCGACTAGAAGCTTCATAGCTTTTGTCTTCAGGTGTTTAACCATTTCAAGCTAATTTTTATATTCTGGTAGATAACCAGTTTTCTCATTGCCATTTATTAAGTGGCAGTTGATGAGTGAAATTACTATTTCTCTGCTCTTTCATGTTGACACTCTTGACAAGGATCATGGGGCCATATGTGCAAGGATTTGTTTTGGGGCTCTCCACACACTGATTTGTCTATTCATCACTATACGACTCTAATAACGCCTTAATTACTATTGCTTTGTAGAACGCTTTGAAATCAGAGAGTGCAACCCGAAGCTTTGTTCTTGGTCAAGATAATTTGGGCTAGTCAGGGTCTCTTGGAGTTTATATGGCTTTTAGAATAGTTTTCTCTATCTCTGTTGGGATTTTGATGTGGAATACATTAAACCTGTAGATTTTTTTTGAGCCCCAAATATTTTTTAAAGCATGCAACTACTCACTAAATTAAGTATGTAAGCTGGCAAAATCTGAATACAGTTGATTGTGATTTCATGTCAATTTATTAAGATACTGCACTATAGCTTGAGTGGTGATTTTGCTGTAGTTGGGAGTGGGCGAAAGGCATATGGGATACTTGTGTATTGTTATTTCTATAATTTATGTGATTTACAATTATTTCAAGAAGTTCTTTCAAAGGCCATACAGCTAGAAGTCATTTCAAACATACCATTCATATCTAAAACGAAATATGATGGTCATGCAACTTTACATCTAAGATAAACGAGTCTCAGCTTGCTTTAGGTAAGAGATTATATTTTGCTTTTCAAGTTATGATTCACCTGAGGCCCAGGGTATTGGAACCCTTTCAACATTCCAGCCCACACAGGTCCACGGGGCTTCAACAGCTGGGGCAGGGTACGTGGTTTTACTCATTCTTCATCCATTCATCTGTTTGATTTGCCGTACATTGTTCAGATGTGGTGCTGAACGTTGGAGGCACAAATACGAAAAATAGGGATTGGTTTGGGGCTTGACGGGATTCTAGCCCAGAAAAAGACAGGTAGTCCCCTCCCCCTCCCACAGTGGCCATTGCTATCACCACGCTCATAGCAGATTCCAGACAAAGGCACTAAGGATTCCACCCACACTAGGAGAGCTGGAGTAGGGGAGTTGGGAATGGAGGCCTGGGTGAGGCTCCCTAGAGGAGACATCACCGTAAGGAAGTCTTGAAAGTAACTTAGATGATAGAGAAGAGAAGGCAAAGAGGTTTAAGTCTAGGCAGAAGGTGGGCCATCTAGGAAGAAAAGACAGCTTGGTGCTTAGAGGAAGTTCAAGGAGATACAGGAGGACAAGGTACAGGCGGGTGGACCCGTGGGGAGTCAGCTTGGAGAGCTGAGCTGAACCAGCTTCATGCTTGCCCACTGTATCAGAAAACCTGGAGAGGGGGGTCATGGTGGCGAAAGCCTTTAATCCTGGCACTTGGGAGGCAGAGGCAGGCGACTGACTGTGAGTTTGGGACCCGAAGTTCCAGGAAACCTGGAGAAAAGTCAAAGAAGGGCAGGAACATGACTGAGTTCATCGTTATCTCTCTTAGATCAATCATGGGAACAAGGTTAAAGAGTTCTTAAGAACTAGAGACTTTTTAAAAAATACTTGAAAAGAAGAACAATTGCTATTGTTGGATTCTGAGATTCATTTTCAGTCCTTCCTTATCCCGAGAAGAGAGCAACACATCTCTTAAATTGGGGCCATCACGCCTCAAGCAACTTCCTTTCCTAGTTGGCAAATCCAACTACCATAAGGTAAGGAAGAAGGAATGATGTTTCATTCTGAGGGAGAGATGTGTTTCCCTCTCTTCCTCGCGGCTCTGCCAGGGATTAGAGACCTTCTAACCACTGCCCAAAGAGACTGGTCAGCTTTGGTTAGGCCAGCAAGAGCAGGTGGCAGGGCTCGATATCCCTTCAATTCTGCCTGTGGGTGCAGGGGTGGAAAAGTGGGACGGGGTGGGGTGCTATTGTGCATGGCTGGTTTTTCTGTTGCTGTGGCCCAATGTTCCAATGGCTCCCCAGTGTTTTATAAAGGAGAAAGAAATTAATATGCGTGAAGCGAAACAAGCATAGCCGCTACCTGTCTCCAAGTTTGCAACAGTAGCTTTGGCATTCGATTCTGCAACTGCTCAGTCTCAGGAACACTGATTCTCTGCGTGGAAGCATCCCCTCACGAGGACAAACCCTTCAGGGGTGTGTGAGAAACTGCTTCCCTGGTGAATGGCTGACTGAACAAATTTAACGGAGGTTGTTACCCACTGAGTTTGGTCTCAATGCTCCGAGGTCTGGTTCTCTTTGAGTTTCGCTTTCATCTGGAATCTCTCGCCTCTGCGCTCTCTGCTGCTGCTGCCACACAATATCAAACGGAGTCTGGGCAGCTCCCGAATCCAAGTTTCTCAGCCTCACACGTGAGGGTGGGGGCGGGGGAGAACAGATGGAGGCAGTTGTGGAAGGTGGGGGGGTTTCGGGCGGACTCAGTGGGGGCCGTGCTTGCTTCAGAGAGTCCGGTATCTTGGAAAAGTGGAACTCCGGGTTAACAGACAGATTTTGTTTGTGTGGGGGCTTAAGATGTGTGCAAAATCAAGCGTGCAGGGATGGATCGCAGAAATGGCTTTCACTAACGACCCTCTTTTCCATTTGCCTGGCTCCGACTCAAATTTTCAATAATGTAACAGCTCTTTATTAATGGGCTACCGAAAGTTTTGATTAAATAAAGTGTTAGAATGGGTGTCACATTAAGAACTCAATAGTCAGAATAAGCATTAGCCATAAATAGCTGGTATAGCTATAACAGATGACCCACTTAGAGTTATATCCTGAGAGAGATACTCCATATAAATTATTTCTAACTTTCACGGATGACGATATGGGGGGGGGGCTTAAAAGAGTCAATTTGTCTTCGCTCACAAGTCTTATTGAAGATGAAATTCAAATCTCAATTTATTTTCAGTCTGTACTGTATGTCACCCTTCCCTAGGATACACTTGTCCATACCCAGTATTAGGGGAATCTGGTGACCAGCCCCTTAAAGTCAACAAAACACGTGGCCGTAGGATCCCTGAGTTGACAGCCTCGGGCTAGAGAAGCCATCCCTACTCAGTTCAACTTGTATGAGGAATCAATGGCACTACGCCAGGCTCACCTGTAATTTTGCCCGAACCATGCAATTTAGGCTCTAATTACATGCTGTTGTGCACTGGTTGCTAATTGTTGCATAGGTCAACCTTACACATTCATTCATCATTCTTTATTTTGCCAGACAAGCAGCACATAGCTTGTCCAGCGGCCCCTGTTTTACCCAGTGTGGAGAGGAGGCCGACTCAGATAGTAGGTGCAGGACCTGCTAATGAGCAAGTAAAAGCTGAATTTTTAAGTCTAAGTTGATTGGACCAAGTGATGCATTTATTTTGAAATGTATTTAGGTGGTGCCTGAACAGATAAAAGAAATAAAGCAATAAGCAAATAAAGGCATGTTCAGCAGCCACAATTTAACTAGAATTTTGTTAATTTAACTAGAAAACTGTTAATTCAATTTAACAGTTGAATTCAGGAGCAGTTCATTTCTAACCCCTCCTACCAAGGCAAAGCCTTTTTATTCCAAAGTTAACTTTGAGAATATGAAAGGACACACAACCAGCTTGCTACTTACAACGTACTACATGCTACTTGTCAGAAATGAATTTTGGTACCTAGTTTCTAATCTTAGATCAAACATCGGAACTTAGTCTCTTATGGCGTACAACTCCTAGACTCTTGGTTGTTGTTTGTTTGTTTTTGTTTCCTTTATTATATATTTATTTTGGTTTTTCAAGATAGGGTTTCTCTGTGTAATAGTCCTAGCTGTCCTGCAACTCACAGAGATCCACCTCTGCCTACTCAGGGCTGGGCCATCACCGCTGCCACCGCCACCAGCACCACCACCACTGGTGTTTCTTTTATTTTTTAAATGATTCATTTATTTTTATTTTATGTGCATTGGTGCTTTGACTGCATGTATGTGTAAGGGTGTCAGATCCGCTCGAACTGGAGTTACAGACAGCTGTGAGCTGCCATGTCGGTGCTGGGAATTGAACCCAGGTCCCTCTGGAAGAGCAGCCAGTGCTCTTAACTGATGAGCCATCTCTCCAACCCAAACCCTTAGACTCCTAAGTTATTTAAACTTAGTAAGTTACTTTGATTATTTGAATGTACTATGATGCATCTCCTTGGAAAACCCAATAAAGATTCCTTAGTGGTTTGCCAAATTTCAGGCTTTGTTAAATGTGCTTTTCTTTTTGGACATGGTCTCACCAGGTAGGCCATTTTGGGTTTAGAATTCTTAATCCCCCTGACTCAGCCTCCAGAGTGCTGGAATTATAGGTATAAACTACCACATCCATCTTAAATGTATCAGTCTTTTAAAAATATTTATGAGATTTATCTATTGTTATTTTGTGTAAGTGTTTTGCTTGCATGTATGTCTGTTGACGGCCTGTGTGCTCGGTTGCCATGGAGATCAGGTTGTATGGCAGGGTATCAAATCTCCTGGAACTGGAGTTACAGATGGCTGTGAGCTGCCACATAGATAGGTTTTGAGCTGTCATGTGGGTACTGAAAATCGAACCTGGGTCCTCTGGAAGAGAAGCCATCTCTCCAGCCCCAAATGTACCATTTTTATTTCAAGAAGCAGCAACCCATGACTCATGAAAGAACAGTGAGAAAATGCCGTGTTGCACAGTTTGGGATGAATACCACACTTTGTTGTTGGACATCATAGGCAAATGATGTAATTTTTCCTTATCTGCAAAATGGAGAAGATCAGTTCTACACAAAAAGACTGTTATGGGAGTTCTACACAAAATCCATCCCAGAGACTGGGAGATGAAAGTGCCCAGGGGCTATTAGCTTATTTCTTAGAAGGATGTTGAAAAGGTTAAACAAAAGTCGGGCGGTGGTAGCACACGCCTTTAATCCCAGCACTTGGGAGGCAGAGGCAGGCAGATCTCTGTGAGTTCGAGGCCAACCTGGTCTACAGAGCGGCCTACAGAGCGGTCTATAGGACAGGCTCCAAAGCTACACAGAAAAATCTTGTCTCAGAGAGAGAGAGAGAGAGAGAGAGAGAGAGAGAGAGAGAGAGAGAGAGAGAGAGAGAGAGATTAAATAAGATAATAAATATGACCAGGTCCCATGACATCATTCAACTCTCACACTTGAGTGTTGTCTTTGCTGTGCATGCGGCAGTTGCTTTCCTTATCTGGTGAGTGCAATCCTCCATACTGGGTAACTCAGTCAAGTCTCCACTTGGGGCCTTGTGTTTAATGATGTCATTGTTCTTTTTGATGGAAATAACCAGAGAGTTGGAAATGGATACTGGCCTCGTGGAGTTCAATGTCAGAATACTGACAAAAGAGACAGTAGCCTTTAGAAGCTGTTTCCTATCAACTGATGCAAAATTCTTCTTCTAGACACTCATGTTCAGAAAATAACCATAAAGATTTGTGGTAAGATGTTTAGTCAATGGTAATATCGGAGAACAATGTAAATGAAACCTGAGATGTATAAAAATAGAATGATTGAAAAAATAATCTTTTGATGCAATCGTATATCAGCTGTTGAAATCAAACTTTGAAGATAATTCAAAACCTGGGGGAAATAATCATATTATATTGTTAGACTTAAAAAGCAGCAAACTCAGCCAGGCAGTGGTGGCACATGCCTTGAATCCCAGCACTTGGGAGGCAGAGGCAGGTGGATCTCTGTGAGTTCAAGGACAACCTGGTCTACAGAGTGAGTTCTAGGACAGCCAGGGCTACACAGAGAAACCCTGTCTTGAAACAAACAAACAAACAAAGACCTAAGGGCCAAGGGGGAAAGAAGGGAGAATCCTAAGAGAAGATTAAGTGGAAGGGGTAGGAGATGTCTTTGAGATGTTAAGCCATGATGGATCAAATATCCATTCCATGGGGATATGAAAACAAACAAACAAAACAAAACAAAAAAAAAGCAATAGCAACTCAATTCGGGAAGATATTCAACTATAGACAACTCAGTGAAAAATCTGACTTCTGCCTGAATTATCAAGTGCATAAGAAAAAGGGTAATTTTTGATTACAAATTTGGAATGAATGTCTCTGACTTATATTGCCCTTTAAAGATATTCTGATTTTTGATTCAGTGAAAATCACATACCCAGTGTGAAATGCATGTTGATGAGAAACAAAACAAGTGAGAAAAACAATGACTAAAACCCAAAGCACTCTAGATGTTAGCAATGGTGTCCTTGGATAAGAGGTTTACTGTGATGATACCCCTGCTGGGTTCTTCTGTAGTCTGAATCTTCTTCAGGGCACATACCTTGTACCCAAGAAAACAATGAAGTCAAGGACAAAAGCAACTGTAACCAAGAAAAACATGAAAACAAAGGGAGTCACTAGTAAACGGCCTCTTCTTGTCTATACTGTAGATGTTCTCTCAGAACAATCCCCTAGAAGGAACTCTGTATCACTAAGGAGTCTTCAGTTTATTTGACATGGGGGAGTGTCTGCGGACCACCAAAAGCGAAGCAGCATTATTCACTGGACTTGTGGTTTATGCTGCACAGCTTAATGCCAGTGACCATTGTACCCTACAGTCCTTGCCTATCCTTCCACTTCCCAGCAGAATAAATTAATAATTTAGTATTAAATAGTACTAAATGTTTCCTTGGTGCCCATAGAGCCCCTCCAAAGCAGGATGCCAGAGGTAAATTGCCATTAGCAGAATGTATAACCGAGAGCCTCATTCAGCTCACTGTTCATCTAACGGTTACGATGGCTGGTGTGCAAAGGGGGAACCAGGTGGGTTTAGAAATTAACAAAGCCAGGTATGGTGGCGCACGCCTTTATCTTCAGCACTCAGGAGGCAGAGGCAGGCGGATCTCTGAGTTTGAGACCAGCCTGGTCCACAGAGTGAGTTCCAGGACAGCCAAGGCTACACAGAAAAACCTTGCCCCAAAACAAAACAAAAACAAAAACAAAAAACCAACAACAATGAGGGAGAGAGAGACAGAGAGAGAGAGAGAGAGAGAGAGAGAGAGAGAGACAGTCAGACACACACACACACACACACACACACACACACACACACACACACACACACGAGAGAGAGAGAGAGAGAGAGAGAGAGAGAGAGAGAGAGAGAGAGAGAGAGAGAGAGAGAGAGAGAGACTAACAGAGGAAGGGAGGATAAGCAATATACTCCAGGCAAGGGGAATGAGGAGATACAGTTTGCTCAAAAACACAGTAAAAATAAGCACAGTCACATTAATACTGAGATCCACGAAAACAATAAACACATCTGAAGTGCCAGCCGTGGCCTGGTGCTGCCGTCAAAACTAAATCCTCTTCATTGAGCTCTGATATGTGTTCTGCCTGAATTACAGTGCAGGCAATCAGGCATGGTGATGAGCCTGCCCGCAGGAGGCGCAAAGCCATGGGTCCCTCTCCTGGCTAAACAGTGTTGGCAAGAATGAATGAATGCTTTGACTCAGAATGCAAAGACTGTGTAGACCTAAAGGCTAAGGTGGAAAGAAGGGAGAATCCTAAGAGAAGAATAAGTGGAAGGGGTAGGAGATGTCTTTGAGATGCTAAGCCATGATGGATCATATATCCATTCCATAGGGATATGGAAATCTGAGAACTTCAAGTGCCTTGTTCTTACTGGATCTCACCATTGCTAATGGGAGTGGTATCTGGAAATTATCTTTGAAAAGCCGAAATCTGGGGCTGGAGAAATAGCTAAGTGGTTAAGAGCACTAGCTCCTCTTCCAGAGGATTCAGGTTCAATTCCCAGCACCCGCAGGACAATTTACAACTGTCTATGGAGATTCAACGCCCTCTTCTGGCCTCCACAGATACCAGGTGTGCATGTGGTATACAGATACACATACAGGCAAAAACACCCAAACACATAGGAAAATTAAATTAAAAACCTTAAAAAAATAAATAAAGCAGACAATTACCCGAGGGAAAGGTGGTGTTTGCACAATGTAGAATTGATCCTTTCATTTCCTTTGGGAATTACCGAATTCTGTTCCCAGGGTGGTTCTCAGGCATTGCTGGCCTCACTGTACCACAGAAGGACAGTGAAAAGGCAGAGGCTAACATCATCTTTGAACAGGGGAAGAAACAGGTCTTGGAGACTGTTCTCCAATAGTGATGAAAATTAAAAGAGTGTGCATGTATGTGTGTGTGTGGGAGGGGATGCAGGTGGGAGGCTCAAAGAAGGATTTCAGAGCCTTTTCATTGTCTTATTAAAAACATTTCATCCACTTGATCCATTTTGCCACAGGGAATATGCCCAACAATCTAGGCATGTTGATTAAGCCAGAAGTGCCAGATAAATCAATGCAGAAACTGGCTTCTCCTTTAATTAACAAACACAGGAGGAAAGAGGGGTGTAAATTGTGGACTCTTTTCCTCCCTCCTCCTGATCCAATTAGAATCATGTGCTGAGCAGAAAGTTTATTATTTATTTATTTTTAACCGATGAGAACCAAAAACAACAGAAAACAAAATCATGGCCTAAAAAATTTAAGTGACTTTTTTCTGTCACGCAGTGACTGAGTCCCAAAGCCACTGTTCTGCCGTTCAAGGAAGACCGCACCTATATTCACCCCACTCTTCCCTAACAGACCCTCTCCAAGGGCCGCCTCCTCTCCACCTTGGAACGTGGCTTTGACAAATGGCCTAACTCCAGAAGCATGGAGTCTAAGAAACTCTTATCCTTAGAAAAGGACTCTTAATTCGGTGTTGCCAACTCAGCTCAGCATTGGACTTGTGCAAAAGGAGATTTTTAAAATGTGGACCCGAGGATGGAACCAGCAGTGTTCGGGATGGATATGGCCTGAAAATCGGAGTGATTCTTACCTAGCACAGACCTACTGAATCAGAAACTGGAGGTGGAGCCTATCCCTGTCTGGTTTGTAACAATTTGTCCTAAGAGGCTCGGCTACCTAGGGTTTGAAAATTACTGTTGTGGATGTTTTCTGTCCAACAAACACAGAGGTAACGAGCTCACTCTGTGAACCGCCCCCCCCCCCCCCATTTCCTAGGATGATGAATGGAGGTCAAGCCAAGGACCTAGTAAACCCTTCCCAGCCAACCCAGTGAGTCCGAGAAGGCTGCCTATGGCTTTGCCGAGATGAGTTTTCGTATCGTTTTTTTTTTTCCTAATTGTCCCGCCCCACTTTGGGGGGGGGCGGCGGGGGGAGGTTACCCTACTTTTATTAATTGTGATTTTGTTTTTACTGATTTATCTGGTAGTTTTTGTTTTTGTTTTTCAGAATGAAAGAGACATTGAGAGATGGGTGCCAGAAAAGTTCTGGGGGAGGATAGATTGGTCATAGGAAGGGTAGTGGGGACAAGAGGAAGGGTCCAAGGTGAAGCTAAGCAGAGTGGAGGGCGCCCCGCGAGTGGGAGAAAGCACTTCTGGTGTGGGCAAGGGAACGAAGTTGAAAGGACTGAGTCTAACGGGGAGCAAAGAAAGTAGGCGTTAAGGGGAAAATTGTCCTGGAGTTTGGGGGGACTGTGTGTGTGTGTTTTCCCCCAGTTTCCTTTCCAAGACTTTTTCTTTGCTCCCTTTCGCTCCTCCCCCTCCTCCCCGCCTCCTCGGCTCCCCTCCCCTCCTCGAGCGGTAATGGGAGGCTCCTAGGCAGGAGAAGCAAAAGAAGGAATTGTTTGCAAGTTCAGTCATCCAAAAAAGCGTCTTCCATATGGAGGGATTGGGTGCGCTGGGCGCGGCGTCTCCTGCCTTGTCCTCTTGCTGCGGCTGCTGCCACCAAGGCTCCCGCTTCCTGCAGCGGGGACCCTGAGCTGGGTTTCGCTGGTGTCAGCTCCGGCCGCGCTCACACACTCTCGCACCTCGTACTTGCCGTGGCCACCCAAGCCCTTCCTTCTCGGCCCCGCAACTTCTGGGTCTCGGGCTCCTTTGTTGCTCCGGCTGCGGCCACTCTCCCGTGGTGTGTGTCCCCGTGTGTCACCGCGCTGTGCAAGTGTGTCGGTGCTGCGCGGGGGGCCGTGTGGCCCTCTCCGCGCCACCACGCGGGACCCGGAGCCCCGGCCCCCTCTTCCCAGGCTCCGGCTGCAGGAGAGGTGAGTCATGTCACGGAAGTTTGTTTTCTTTTCATAAAAAGTTGTGTTTATTTGTTGGTTTGGGGATAGGAGGCGTGTGGGAGACGGCCGCCCGCCCCACGATGCCGACAGCTCCTGCGAGTGGTGCTGCCCGGCGCGGGCTCCAAGCGCTGGGCTGCGCCTCCCACTGGGGCTCCGAGCGCTGGGCTAGGGCCCGGATTTGGGCTCCTAGAGTCTGACTGGGATTCGGGCTTGGGGTTCAGTTGGGACTCGGAGTGTTCTGCTAGGGCTCAGATGGGGTTTGGATGCCGGGGCTGGGGCTCGAGCGCTGAGCTGGGCTCCGGTTTGAGCTCCGATCGCTGAGCTGGGCTCGGGCTTTGGGGCTCCGAGCGCTCAACTGGCTCCGGCTAGTGTCAGGGCCTGACGCTGCACGAAGTTCCCGGGGCCGCCACTGCTCGTGCTCCGCTGCCCGGCTCAGGGCCGCCGCGCCTCCTTCTCTCACCGGGTCTGGGTGGTTTTGCTCCCGCGGTTCCCGGAAGCTGCTCCGGTGGTAGGAGGGCGCAGACATCTTCCCAAACTTACCCCGAATTCGCGCTGACACTGTGCCCTGGCTGCCCAGCCAGGCGGTGGGAACAAGTCCACACTCAACACCCATTTGCCTCTTTGGGAAAAAGTTACCACCGGCGTTTTGAAAGGAAAAATCCTAAATAAGGGACCGAAGGAGACCAAAAGCTAAACTGCCCCCCCCCCAAAGAATCCCCTGGGCTGGACGGTGGATGGGAGATACTGAATTGGCACCCAGAGGTGTTTGTGGGGCTGAAGGATCAGCAAGATGGGTGTGAGTGAGTGAGTGTGTGTGTGTGTGCGTGTGTGTGTGTGTGTGTGTGTGTGTGTGTGTATGTATGTATGTAGTATCCCACTGGGCTTGTGGTCTGGGGATTTTGTTTCTGTTAACTATGAGAAGGTGGGGGGGGGTGTTGACTGCTGGGTTTGGAAGGGCCTGTCTGTGGTGGGAGGCAGGCAGACCTGGGGGGTTTAAAGGAGCCTTGGAGGTGGTTTTGTTGACATGTGGCGATGACCCAGGCCAGGGCCCTTGAAACAAGCGTGGTGCTCCTCTAGAGATGTGGCACTTACGTCTAAGAATACGCAAATCACATAACAGCAATCCCAAACAGGCACTTTCTGGGTGTGGCGAGGTGTTCTGGGCTCTCCTAGCCCTTCCCTGGCAGCTCCCTTCCCATAAGCTTCTGAACTGGAGTTACCTCTTACTGGATGAAGTGACAAGAATGTTGTTTCTGGCCCGTGTTGCGAGCACATTTTTATCACCTTGCTCTTTGTTGTACAGAATTTTGTAAGCACGGACCTTTAATGAATGTAGCTTTAAAATTCTTGAATATGTAAACACTTCTGATTTATTCTACCACTGGGTGCTAATTCTAAGCAAGTAGCCCAGAGTCGGCGAGGATTTTCTTTTCTTTCCTTCTATTTTGCATATCTTTGGTTTGGCCAATAAGTCTGTCCCCACTTTTTTTTTTTTTTTTTTTAAAGAATAGTGTGGAAAACATTAAAAACATCCCGTTGGACCAACGTGAGGGGCTTGGATGCCCATCTATCTGGATGGCCTGTTTCTTGAGCTTTAAAGAGACTCTGAGGCGAGGGGTTGGCCATTTTGAGGTGTGTAACAGGTTTCCCAGGAGCACTCTGAGGTCTTATAATTGGCCCTTTTTAATGGTCTCATAATTGAGACCCAGAAGGTTCCCATGGTAATCTGGAAGCACTCTGGGGTCAGCAGGACAGAGTTGGGGTGGAAATAGCACTGGGGTTATGATTTCCCAGCTGGATGAGTTTTTGGAGTGAGTTTATGCAAAGACGGGGGGGGGGGGGGGGGGGGCGGAGGAACTTATAGTTCTCTCCCTGTGCCTCTGGCTGACACTGCCAGCCCTTGTGGAGACTGAGGATTTGTCCCTTCAGGAATTGGTTAGAGGCTGTCTCTACCTGTGAAATCCAAGGACTGAGATCTCAGACACTGCCCCTTTGACCCACTTTTATGATATCTCAGAAGCACAGCATTGCAAGAGACTTTCACTCAGGGGAAGAGGCCAAATCATGGGCAGTTGGAAGTGGATGTTGACAGAGTCCAGGATGGGCAAGTTCTTGGACCACAGCTGGGGAGGAAGAGTCCAGGGGAAAACCATGAGAGGAACCTGCTTAGCTGCTAGCTGGTTGGCCAATTCAAGATAAAGGGTGTAATTTATGTCCCTTTCCATCCTCCAAATGGTCCAGAGATTTTACTGTCTTTGAAGTGTTTTTTTTTTCCCCCAGTGGCATGAGATCCCTGCTCTCTTCAGAGGCCTCTCTGTGGTTTCCATGGCCTGACATGAATAGGAGATTATTCATGAAGTAATTCTGTTGACTTCCTCACGGGCTCCTGGGGTTTAAGAAAAGAGGGCAAGAAGTGAGCCCGAGGATCATAGTATTCCAAGGGCCCTGGGGGGTCTGGGTTCAAATTTCAGCAGTCACTGATAGGCTTAATGACTGGGGTTTTGTCTGGGTCTTTCCAACAACAGCTGAAGACCCAACTGCACTAGGTAATTACTGTCTAGTATTTTCTGGTCTCCGAATAAGAAAGAGTTAACCGGGCTTCAAAAGATGTCATTATACATTGGGAGTTGGCTTTCTTTCCTCCATACTCTAAGCTCCCTTGTTTTGGGGGAGGGGAATGGAAATGGAAGAGGGAGAGGAAAGAGTGATAGGCTTCCATTTTGAAAAACACATTGACTTTAACACATGTAATTCCGTGTCACTTCTGCATTCACCAAATATTTATGATGCTTCAGACACCAGGATAGGAACTTCCTTCTCCCAGGAAAGTCAGTTTTCTTCATCCAAGAGTAATTCCCCTTGGTTTTTTATTGATTATATAAACAGCTACTACTACTACTCATCACAAAAAAAATGTTTTGATAATTACCCATAATCCCATCCTATAACCAACTTCTCGATTTTCATTTGTCCATATGTACTTTTTGCAGCTGTGATATAAGTGTTGAGTATTGTCACCAGACATCTCTGAAGTGTCTTTATAATTTGACCAAAGACTCACAGAAAGTACATCTATCCCATCACACTGCTGTTGAAGGAATACACAGACAAATGAACAAGTGTTGATGGAATAAATTACATCCTAACTATGCTCTCCTATGGGGCCCTAACATGTAATATTTTTATAATTGGTGAGCTTGAATCAAATATTTGGAGTAGGTGAGCTGGTAGAGCGTGTTTGGTTTGAATCTCGAAATCCGTGCTTACAAAAGCTTTCCCAGGGAAGAATTTTGGCTCTTTGGATCCCTCAGGGTTGGTTAGGGTGGGGAGGTGGGATCCAGGCAGAAGCTCTAAGGATGTCTCAGGCATTTCCAGCACCGGCCCTGAGATTCCAGGTACCCTGCCTCCAGCTGCTGCCCTCATCTGCCCTGCATCCTCACCGTTAGCCTCCTTCTTCACTCTGGTCCCATCTCCCTTGCTCTTTCTTTTGTTTATGTTGACATCCCCTCTTCGGTCCCATTACGACCATACTTGACAATCCCCACTGCTCACCTGTCACCCCCCTCACCACGACCCACCATATTATTCATCCCGTGGAACAGTCCCTTACCCAGTTTGCCACTCAGCTTTAAAATGGCTCCATGACTAAGAACACTGACTGGTCTTCCAGAGGACCCAAATTCAGTTTCCAGCACCCACATGGCAGCTCACAACTGTCTGTAACTCCAGTTCCAGGGAATCTGACACTTTCATACCAATGCACATAAAATAAATGATAAAAAAAATTCAAATCTCTCAGCCTTTTTATATGTGCTCCATCCCACTTTGTGATACTAATACCTTCTGCTCTGGGTTGACCACATATTGCTGACCATTAATTTCTGATGAGTTTATTCTTTGTCTCCTACCCTGCCACCCAGGGCCCCGTTCTTATTAAGTATGAGGCCTGCTTATATATTTTTAAGAAGTACTTTATGAATGTTAATGAATGAGTACTGCTGGATGCAAAGATAATGGTTTTATAAAATATAATCATTGTTCTTTATTGTTCATGAATTCTAGCAAGGAGGTAGGTAATTGGGAAATGAAAGAGGCCTGTGATCTTAGGAAAAAAATTTTTTCTTCTCTTTTCTTATCCATAAAATGGATTAATAAGGGAGTGCTGTGGTGTATAGCATGGCACTTAGAAACAGCAAGGACTTCAGAACACTCTCTATTCCCATTGTTCGCAGGGTGAAACAGCTCTCTTTGGCTTCTGTCTGGAAACAGGCTTCGTGGACTCCATGGCCCATGAAGTCTTGTCAGCATCCACCTGAGGGTAGCAGGGAAGACGCAGAAGACATAGGTGAGGTTTGCTGCTCATTGTCTTCTCTCTCTAGCCTGCTGAGTCAGCTGTTTCTTCATGTTCTGTTACCACTGAGATGGCAGGGTTTCTCATCCATTCGTTCTGGAAGAGTCCAGCTTCAGATGGAAGGTAGAATTCAGGTTGTTCCTAGCAGCTCATACACTCTTGTAGGCAAAGCTTGTGGTGGCCATGTGAACCCCCTCTCCCAAGGCAAACCTTGTCAGATATGTTGGAGACAGATCATTAACCAAGAGATTTAGAGTCTGAGCTTGCTGTGGAGAAGTCCTGCGTAGGTTTGGGTGAGGAATGCCAAGTGTTTATGTCTCTGTCAGTGGTATCACTGTGAATGCCTTGTGGTCTGATGTACCAGGCATTGTTTATCTCACAAAAACTGGAGGGATTCTGCTTCTTACTGTCTTCTAAAATATAGCTAGGGAATAACTTCTCTTTTCCTAATGACGAATTTGGCCTTATCTTCAAAGGAGGCCTTTGATGTTTGGGACAGGATTATTGGGCAGAAAGCAGAAATCATAGCAGTAAAAATGCACAGTGAATTCATTCCAGTTGCCAGAGAACATGTTGAGAAAGCAACAGAGAGTGCAGGGTAAGCAGTCCTGACGAAAAGTAACCCCAAAGAAGCCAAGCGCTGAGAAATGTGGCAAAAGAACATTCTTCTTCTCAAATGAGTTTGAACGACGTTAGGCAAGAGGAGGGTGAGGAAGCGTGGCCAGGCTGGAGCCTCCATCCTTTCATTGCCTTTTCCTGCACACATGCTCTGCCCCTGGCATCATGGCATGAGCTTTGCCAGCTTTCTTCATGAGTCCGTCTCTAATGTTTGCTGGGAGAGTCCAGAGCATCCGGCAGTCCGTGGCTGGCAGGAAGGGAAATGCAGAGCAATCCCAATGTTAATGCATCAGCTAAGAAGTACTTCCTGAACCAGGGGAGACAAAAGCTCAGACTGAGTCAAAGCCAAAGACTGAGCCAGCAGTGCAGCAGTCCAGAATGTTCTTTTGCATCTGCCTGTGTGAGCTGTTCCCTAGTTTCTTTCTGAAAATTCATTTTTTTCCCTCTGTGGGTGATTAAGCATGCTTGAGATGTGAGATACTAAAATCAAAGTATTTCTCTTTGCATTTTCTTTTAAGAGTTTCTGAATTGAAAGCAGAATCTCTTGAGTCTGGTTCTCGGACATGTTTCTAAGATCAGTCACTGAATATTTTTCAGGGGGAAAGGGATGAGTAGATGATTTTGTTCTTCTCTTAACTCCATCAGAGTTCTCTTGAGAATTAGAGAAACGTCTGATATGGTGGCGCACACCTTTAATCCCAGCACTAGGGAAGCAGAGACAGGAGGATTGCTGTGAGTTTGAGGCCAGCCTGGGCTACATAGAGACACCCTGGAGAGAGAGAGAGAGAGAGAGAGAGAGAGAGAGAGAGAGAGAGAGAGAGAGAGAGAGAGAGATCAGAAAACATGCTTGAATTTAGCATTTCGCTCAATGGTTGCATTTGCTCTCTTCCATATCTCTGGATATATAAACGTCTGTAGTAGGTTTAGATGACTCTGAAGTCTGTCTCAGAGTAGCAGGTAAGGGGAGATGTATTGTAGGGGCAACCAAGTCACTGAGCTTCACAGTTGCCCCCAAACCTCCTGGGCTCCCAAGAGATGGACATCACACAGGGTGGGAGGTAAAGATAGATGAAAATGGCTGGCCTCTGGAAGACCCCACCCAGAAAAGGCTAGACACGGAGTCCTGAAGAAAGCCCCCCCCACCGCTTTCCCTGGCTCTGCCAATATTTTTCCAGATTAGTCTAAGCCAAGGGCCTTTACTAGTCTGTGCTTACCTAACATTTTAATCCCAGCAGGTTTATTAGGTATGGGTCACAGTTAATTGGAGAGGAAAATTGGGGGGTTCTGGGTTTATTGGTTTTCCATGAAAGCAGAGGCTGCCCTTAATTATCTCACAAATCACCTCTCCCACGTGAGGCGCTTTCTGAAGTGGCTGCCATCTTCCAGCAGTTACAGGAGCAGCTTCCCTGGTCCACTCAAGGGAGGGCGCTGTGTTAACATGTCAGTGAGCACAGCGCCCCCTTTCGCAAATGCAACCACATAAAGTCATGGCTGTTCACGGCTGTTCACCTCTGTCATTATGAAAAGGATGTTTTGTAAGCGGGCAAGGATTCTTGTACACTCATTTGCTGTCCTGCAGCTGGGAGTCACATTCCCGGGTACCGCCACCACCTAGGCAGGTCTGCAACCCGTCCTTCAGACCTTGAGACTCCTGGTGGCCTGCCATCTGTAAGGCCCCCCGTCAGGCCAGGTGACAACCCAGTCAGGTGATTTTTCTTCTATAGGCTTCTGTTGCAGACACAGAGGCTGGGACAGCAGGCTGGCTCTCACCCTGCTGGACTGTGGCAACTTGCCAGCTGGTTCCAGTGGGTGGTCCTTGACAATAAAAGAAGGGGGGTTGGGGGAGCTTAGCCCTCCTCCCCAGAGGGGAACAACAAGGTGGCCTTCTATAGGTGGGCTTTACACGGGCGGCCAATCCCCTTGTCACAGACACACACCACTCAGGTCTTGAATGTGGGAGAAAACAATTGAGAGGCTTGTCTGAAGGTGGTATTGTCTGGTGTTCGTTTCGTTCCCCTGCTTCCACAAATGCAGCCTTGTGTGTAGGTACAAGGGCATGAGCCCACACGAGCAGCAGGTACCCTTCACGAAACAAGGCAAAGATTTCCTTCTCACTCCTCAGAGACGCAAACCCCACACGGCTTCCTACTCCACCTTTCAGGGAGGCAGCCGTGGACAAGGGGCAGGGGAGTAGCCTGCTCAGTGCCAAGAGGCAGCAGCAGCGACTGCCTTTGCCTTTTCCAGAGATGGAGAGTTACAGTTGTTTACAGAGTGCCTACTGTGTGCCAGGCCTCGGCCCAGCACTCCATTGTCCATGCGACCCTCCGGCAGTCCTGTGAAGACGGACCTCATCTTCGTACTTTGCGGGGATAAGGGAAGGGAAGCCTAGATGAGTGCATTGACTTGTTTTGGTCTCTTAGCGGATAAGCAGCAGAGCCAAGATTCCATTACAGTCCGCTAACTCCCAACACTGTCATTTTAAAACAAGTAAAGCAGCAAACATGCTCTTCCCCCAAAGCAAAGCCCCTTGACTTAGGAGTACTTTTTTTTGTAACTAACTGCAAATAAGGGGCAGGTGGGATCCTTTACAAGAGTTGCCTTAAATGCCATTGGTACAAAACCAGAGTCACCGCTGGAGGAGCGTGTATCTCGGCGCTAGGGATGCCAGGCTCTGTGGCACAGCCAGTGTTGGATTTTGTAGGCAATGGTGAGAGTCTCATGCACATTGCATTTCATCTCAGAACATGTTTCTTGAGACGTTCCCCTCCCCTGGGACACTGTCTGAATCGCCTGGACCTCAGCTCCCCTGCAGCTACCAGATGATCCTTGCACCTAGGATCTTTGCAAGTCTAATCAAGCAGGTCTGCCATTCCCCTCAGTCGGGTGATGGGGAGAGAGCTGTTTGGCCTAGCAGACACTCTGACTGGTCAGGAGGAGTGGCAGCTTGTATAGAAAAATACCCCGGGGAAGGAAGCAGCAGCCTTGACAGACAGGTAACTGACGGGAGATGGTTCCTTGCAGGCAAATATTCAGAAGGCAGCCAGCAGAAAGGATTGGACAGGCACTTACCTGCAGGAGTGCTAACACCCCACTCCCTACAGGCTTAGGATTGCGCTGGAAGTTCTGGTGCAGAGAATGCGTAGTTAGTTGCTCCTTTTTTCCCCCATTCTTTTTTGGTGGGGGTGTGAGATCTATGAGTATGTGTGGATGGGTATTTGCGTGGAGGTGGATATTTGTGTGTCATGGTGTAAATGGGAAGGGCAGAGGAGAACTTTGGGTCCTGGCCTTCCCCTTCTATCTTGTTTAAAGCAGGTTATTTTTGTGGTCCTCTGCTGGGTACCAGGCCAGGCTACCGCACTGAGCTTTACCTGGGCTTCTGTGAGCCCAATTCAGGTCCTCATCCTTGTGTGGTGAGCAGTTTGCTTAATGAGCTACCTTGCTAATGCCAGTAGTTGCTTATGTTCCTCGTTTTTTTCTTAAACAAACAGGGGAAGCCTGAAGCCACGATATTCTGGTTGTGGAGAGGCATGGATGCCTGGGTTTACAATATAGCAGTGTGATGGGGTGATGAATGGCGGGTTTGAGACCACAAGTTGCTTCTTCTCCCTACTTACGTTTGCAGGTGACCTGGCCCAGGGGACAGGTTGAAAACGGCCCACTGGCAACTGAAAAGCCCCAGCTGTCACATCTGTGCTTACCCACCTTGAGTTCAAAGATAAGAAAATCCAGGGCTTTAGCTAGAGGTTGGGCTGGGCTCAAGGGATCTTCCTTTGTGGGTGTGCTGGCTTTCCTGTGCAAGACTCTGAATGGAAGGCCGTTCGATCAACCTATCAGAATCTCTCTTGGATCCTTCCAGACCACCGCTCTGTCCCTCCGCCCTGGGAAAAGGCAGTGAAGGGTCTTAGGGTCGAACAGGAGCTGGATTGGAAAAGAGCCTTTGCAACAGAAATCTAGGCAGCGTCTTTCTTTGTGAAAAGAAGGGACAGCCTTCCTGCTCAGGGTCTCTGCCCTGCCTTGGCTCTGTCTGGAAAGCTCTTCCCCAAGTCCTTCCCTCATGTCTTCAGAGTGCTTGCTCCCCTCCTGCCTCAGCCTGGGACCCTTATTCAAGCAGCACGTCCACCATCATTCTCTCTCTTCTCAGACTAGTTCATACTTCCTCACCACTGTCAGTCACTTCCTCACCACTGTCAGTCACTTCCTCACCGCTGTCAGTCACTTCCTCACCACTGTCAGTCACTTCCTCACCGCTGTCAGTCACTTCCTCACCACTGTCAGTCACTTCCTCACCACTGTCAGTCATTTACTCACCGCTGTCAGTCACTTCCTCACCACTGTCAGTCACTTCCTCACCGCTGTCAGTCACTTCCTCACCACTGTCAGTCACTTCCTCACTGCTGTCAGTCATTTACTCACCACTGTCAGTCACTTCCTCACCACTGTCAGTCACTTCCTCACCGCTGTCAGTCACTTCCTCACCACTGTCAGTCACTTCCTCACCGCTGTCAGTCACTTCCTCACCACTGTCAGTCACTTCCTCACTGCTGTCAGTCATTTACTCACCGCTGTCAGTCATTTACTCACCGCTGTCAGTCACTTCCTCACCGCTGTCAGTCATTTACTCACCGCTGTCAGTCACTTCCTCACCGCTGTCAGTCACTTCCTCACCGCTGTCAGTCACTTCCTCACCACTGTCAGTCATTTACTCACCGCTGTCAGTCATTTACTCACCGCTGTCAGTCATTTACTCACCGCTGTCAGTCACTTCCTCAGCACTGTCAGTCACTTCCTCACCACTGTCAGTCACTTCCTCACCACTGTCAGTCACTTCCTCACCACTGTCAGTCACTTCCTCAGCACTGTCAGTCACTTCCTCACCACTGTCAGTCACTTCCTCACAGCTGTCACTTCCTCACTGCCATCACTTCCTCACTGTTGTCACTTCCTCAGCGCTGTCAGTCATTTCCTCACCACTGTCAGTCACTTCCTCACCACTGTCAGTCACTTCCTCACTGCCATTACTTCCTCACTGTTGTCACTTTCTCACTGCCATCACTTCCTCACTACTATCACTTCCTCACAGCTGTCACTTTCTCCATCCCTGTCACTTCCTCACCGCCATCACTTCCTCACCACCATCACTTCCTCACTGTTGTCACTTCCTCACCACCATCACTTCCTCACTGTTGTCACTTCCTCACCGCCATTACTTCCTCACTGTTGTCACTTCCTCACTACCGTCACTTCCTCAGGGCCATCACTTCCTCACCACCACCACTTCCTGACATATATTTAATTACTCACTTGGATATCATCTCCTTCTCTGCAACTAGAGAGAAGCATGGGATGAAGACTTTGTTCATCAAAGCCCTTCTGTGTCTAGAAAGGGTCTGGTATTCCCCACCCCACCCCCACCTCATCTGCAGGACCCCCCTCAAAAGGCATCTAATTAAGAGTTGCTAACAATGAGCCCGGCAGTGGTGACACACACCTTTAATCTCAGCACTCAGGAGGCAGAGGCAGGCAGATCTCTGAGCTGGAGGCCAGCCTGGTCTACAGAGTGAGTTCCAGAGACAGAGAAATCCATGACGCCCAGAGAAATCCTGTCAGAGACAGAGAGAGAGAGAGAGAGTTTCTAACAATGAAATATAGTCAGCCCTTGGTAGTGACAGGGTCTACAACTATGAATTCAATCAACATCAGATTGGAAAATTTTTTTTTGGCTTTTCTTTTTTTAATTAATTAATTTATTTTTTAAATTACACTCATGATATTCATTAATTACACTCATGATATTAATCACATTTGTGGTATTCATAGATTACATTCACAGTATTCATTCAAATATATATATATATTAATTTTATATTATTATTTATATATATTAATTTTAAATGCCAAATGTCATTCCTTGAAGGGGGAGGAGGTCTTAAATACAGGCTTACAGCACAATGGTGGAAAATATTTTTAACTGTCTCTGTACTAAACATGTGCTGCCTTTTCCTGTTATTCTTCCTGAAACAGCTCAATATGTCAACTGTTTACAGAGCATTTACAGTGTATTATTATAAGTGATCTAGAGATGATCTGTATATATATGGGAGAATTAAATTAGATGCAAATACTGTGCACACTACTTTATGTGAAGGACTTGAACATCCACTGATTTGGGCATTCTTAGGTAGATCCTGGAGACGATTATAATTATCCATACAGGCAGTGCATTCAGGGGCTAAGCTCCCTGTTTTACTCTCCTACCTCTCGCCCCTCTCCAGAAAAATCGAGCCTCCAGGGCAAGTGGAACAGGGAGTTTCCTTAATAATTAAGTCCTGTACACTTTGAAAGCCAGGAAGTAAAAAGGACACGCGTGGCCAATTGAAACGGAATCTCAGGCAGGCAGAACTAATCTTTCCCACACTTGAAATTAGCCAAAATACCAGTGCTAATGTCCCTGGAATGGGCGTGGGGGACTGGCAGAGAGACCTTGATCTCTGTGTTTCAGTCAAGAAGAATCATGTGTCCCCTGTGGAAGTCCCTGTGGTGGGGGGCTTGGGCCTGGCTTCCCTGTGTGAGGAGTGCCACCCACTAAAACTCATGACACCCACTGCAGCCTCACTCCATAGAAACTTGAGGTTTCACTCTGAGCTGTGGCCACTTACCCTTCCTTGTGTCCCAGAAGACGTCCTACAGCACAGCACATGCCTCTTCGAGCAGTCACCACAATGGCTGCCATTAGCCTAGTCTTTTGCTTGACCAGTGTCTCCTTCCCACAATACACTCACATCTCAGGTTCTAGAGAGTTCCCAATCAAAACAAGACTTCATTTCACACCAAACCCGTGACATCTGCATCTCTCTTCAGAAGACTGCTTGACTCCAACCACGTTCTGTCTTAGTTTTTCATGACTGACAGAAGAGCAGAGGTAATCACTTTAAAAGAAGGAAAGGTTGGGATATCATTTGTTGCTTGCCTTGTTTGTTTGTTGACAGTTTCTTGATTTTTAGATTGTGATCAAATGTCTCCATCACTTTGGGCCTGTGATGAGGCACTATCATGGTGGAGAGTCTGTCATGGAGGAATGCCGCTTACGTCATACCCCAGATAAGAAAGAGAAGGAAAGAGATGAGGGTCCCAATAGCCACTTTAAGGGAATGTGTCTAATGACCTAATGTCCTTCTATGAGGCTCCATCTTATAAGGTTTCATCACCCTAGAAGCTCCCTGGACTGATTATTAAACCTTTAACCTATGGACCAATGGAGAGGGGGTAGGACGCAAAATTAAACAGTTACTTAGATAGCCACTGTTATCATTTCCCTCCTCCTTATCATTGTATCATTTATACTCTGAGCCTCGCCTGATTTGCTGACTTTAAATTATCTACAAGAGCTCATATTTTGGAACATTTGACTATTTAGAGAGTTTTGTTAACTGACCGTTGGAATTACATCAAACTGAAATATCAAACAAATGTCATAGTAAAGGAAACAACCAACAAAATGAAGAGACAGCGGACAAAATAGGAGAGGATAGCTTCCCCTGGCCACAATAGTTAAGATGTGGGGTCAGCCTAGGCGCCTCTTCACAAATGAATGGACAAAGAAATATGGAACACATACAGAAGACAGTATTATGCAACTGTAATGAAGACCAAAACCCTATCAGTTGCAGCAATAGCTAATGAAGGGTTGGGCTGCCTCCTAGCCCAAGAGATCCAGAAGGTTCCAAGGCTACATACCTTTTCCCATCCAGACCTGAGAAACCTGCCGAAACCAGCTTGGTGGAGATGTTTGTCTTAACTGACTGGACTTTGAGTGGGTAGGAGTTCCTCAGGGTTGGTGAAGGCTTGAGAAAGCTTGAGAGTGTCTTGCCATGGTTATCCTATTGCTAATAAAGCATTTTAAAACCATTGCTTTCTAATCTAAAACCTCAAACAAAGATAAAGGCAGAAAAATAGTATCACAAACACTGTGTAGCGGTTCTCAACATGGAGGTCTTGAGACCCTTTCACAGGGTCAAATATCAGATATCCTGTGTATCAGATATTTACATTATAATTCATAACAGTAGCAAAATTACAGTTATGAAGTAGCAGCAAAAATAATTTTATGGTTGGGGTCACCACAACATGAACTGTCTTAAAGGGTCACAGCGTTAGGAAGAACCACTGACTTCGAGGGATATTTTAAGTTTATTTTCTCTCTGCAAGTTTGGTAACTATCATCTAAGACACTAGCAAGCAATAGACAGAAACACGAAAAAAAAAGAGCAGACAGATTTTATCATGTGCCTAAAAGTACTGGAGATGAGGCTCACTGAGGACAAGATGGATGCTGACCGCATGTAGAACTTAGTAAAGAAGCGAGGGGGTTGGCTTCCAGAGGAAGGAGATAGCCCACCTGGGGAAAGGTGAAGGATGTGCATTTGGACAGGGACTATCTCATGCAGATAAAATCTCCCAGGTCACAGCCACCTGTGCTCATCTGTGCCTGAGCAGATGCCAGTGCCCCAGCCAGACACCCCCCCCCAACCAGCCTCTGCCAGCCAGTCCCCTAGCCAGCACCCCAGCCAGTGCCCTGTAGCTGAAAGTTTTCCTGTGCTAAACTGCTCAGCCGTTAGCTCAGGCTTATGACTGACTAGCTCTTACACTTAAACTCAGCCCATTTCTGTTAATCTATGTGTCGCCACATGTTCCATGGTTTTACCTGTGTGCCATTACATGCTGCTCCCTGGATGGCGGACTGGCATCTCCCGACTCAGCCTTCCTCTCCCAGAATTCTCCTTCTCTCCTTATCCCCCCTATACTTCTCTCTGGCTACTGGCCAATCAGCATTTTATTTATCAACCAATCACAGCAACACATTCACAGCATACAGAGCAACATCACCCATCAGACTCCTCCACCCAGCGCCCCCAGCAAGTCCCCCAGTCAGCCCTGTTGTGGTGAGGCACCAAGCAGAAAAAGGCCTTGTTTGCATCTGGTTACTAATGTAAACGTGAGCATTTCCTTTCTGCAGAAGGGCATCTCTTGGCATGGCTGTGCACACCCGTAATTCCAGCCCTCCAGAGGCCGAGGTAGGATGGTCAGCTGTTCCAAGCCATCCTAGGCTATAGAGGAAAACAAAAGCAAAAGAAAAATAAAAACCAGGACAGCTTTTGGGAGGCATTCCTGTGTCTGTAGAGGTCTGTAGTTTCTCTGGGTACCTAACCTGAAATATGCCAAAGACATCTGTTTGGAGTTGGAAATTTTTTTCTCTCCTCCTCTTCACAAGGATTCAGCAATTATCAAGATAGAAGTTTTTCTTTTCTTTCTTTTTTTTTTTTTCATTTTGATTTGTTTGTTTTTTTGTGATGGTGTTTCTCTATGTAGCCTTGGCTGTCCTGGAACTTGCTGGCCTCAGACTCAGAGATCTGTCTGCCTCTGCCTCCTTCTCAAGTGCTGGGATTAAAGGTGTGAGCCACTACCGCCTGGCGGAAGTTTTTCTTTTCTTGTCGTATTACCCCACTGTCATTACCATGCTCTGTGTGAGTGGGGCAGAGGTGGATGCTACCAGGCTTCTTATTCCAAAGCAGGCTATGATTGTCTTATCATCTCCTGGCCATGGCGGGGCACTCAGGTTGGATTTGCCGTGGCGTGGCACTCAGGTTGGATTTGCAGTGGCGTGGCACTCAGGTTGGGTTTGCAGTGGCGTGGCACTCAGGTTGGATTTGCTGGTGGCCTGTGCTGCTGTACTTTCAGTTGGTATCCCTTCTCCAGAAGCTGAACTCTTCCTTCAGAGCTTGAATGGCATCTTTGAAGGGCCCAGGATGTAGCTGGCGTTCTGTGTTGAGTGACTTGTGAAGCAAGTTAATTCCAGGAGACAGTGGGATTCCACTGGGTGGGTATAAGCGGAGTGAATCCTTAGCTCTCCATGTTTTGGAGAAAGTGTAGATAATGGTAACACCGAGGTGGGGTGGGCCATTATTCCAACTCTAGGGCATATTGGGCAGGGCTGATGGAGCCTCAAAGATCCTTCTGGTTTCTGGAGCAGAGCTGTTTTTCTGGTCCCCAGATTCAAGCATCTGGCTTCAGGCCCTGGAAGAGATAGTGCAGGGTCCTAAGAAGGAGGCTCTATCCCTGACCTCTTTTGGGGGGTAGCCACAGGCAGCATGCGGGCTGTCTGTACCCACCGAGAGTCCTGTGCCATTCCAAGACTGCTTGATTCATTCTGGAATTGCCAAGAGAGGATGAGCGAGGAGCAGAGTTCCTCCCAGTGTTAGGCCCAAGGATTTGCTTCCTGAAGGCAGTGAGGCCACTCTGAGCTGCTCTGAGGCAGGGCTGAGTGAGTTGGCAATTAAAGTGAATATGGTAGGGTGTTGGAGAGACAGGAGAGGTCCCACTTCAAAGTTCTTCCACCACATCCGACCCTACATCCACATAGCAGGCAGAGACTGTGAGGGTACCAGAGACGGGTGTGCTGGCTCCTGGGGCAGTCTTCAGGTCCTGAGGTTCAGCAGCCGGCCTGGCCCTCCCCTCCCCTCTCTGTTGGGTGTTTTTCAGCTTAAAGTCCCAGCCTGATTCTCTCCTCCCGTGCACGCATGATGCGCATGTGTGTTTAAATTTTTGTTCTTGGCAGAAGTTAAGACACAACATGGATTTGGAAGCAGATGAAACCAGTCTGGGTATATGTTGGGCAGCAGGCAGCTTCATTCCTGGAGTGGGATGGACTCTGTTGCGGGGGTGGAGGTTGTCTCCTCCTCCTCCCGTGGGGACCAGGAAGGCCTGGGGCTGATGGGAGGCTGTTAACCTTCTGGGTTGTCAAACAGGTGTTCCAGCGGGGCCCAAAGGATATGGGACCCTTAGATACACTTCTTAGTGATCTGTGAACCCCTGGATTTCTCCTTTTTGCCTTTGTTAGGGGTATCTCTCTGGCTTCTTGGGTTTGAAGGGCAAGCATTCAAATTTACGAATGCTTTGGAAAAGTCTCTTCCCTACTAACATCTCCCTTGGTTCTGAGCCTCCATGCTCCCAGCAGTAAGCAAACGGCCCCGTTAGGTTCAGAGACCAGCTCGAGGGTCTCCATCTTGAGTCCCAATATAGGTGACTTTTGCAGCCGGGCATCTTCTTGGATATTTATTTCTATGTGATGGAAAGTAACCAGGAATCTGGAAGTGCCTGGCAGCCTCTGAGAACTTCAGTGTAAGCCTGAGGACCTGGGTTCGATACCCAGAATCCAAGTGACAATACCAGGCCTGGTAGTGTGTGTGTGCCTGTAACTCCAGCACCTGCGAAGCAGAGTCCGGAAGATTTCCGGCTATTCTGTTGAGGCTAATTGTTGAGCTCTAGGCCAACGAAAGACTCTGTCGTAGGAGGAGATGGCATTTTAAGGATGACATGAGGTTGTCCTCTGGTCTCCCCATGGACACATGGACCAAGCACACATGCTCTCTCATAAAGAAATTCAGCCAGGGACTGGAAAGATAGGTGACTCCATGGTTAAGAGCACCTCCTGCTCTTCCATAGAACCAGGGTCCTCTTCTCCACACACTTACAGGTGGCTCACAACCAACCTCCTGCAATTCCAGCTCCAGGGTATCCCGCATCTTCTTCTGGCCTCTGCTGGCACCCACACACATGTGTACAGACACACATACACATAATAAAATACATAAAACAAATCAACTTGTTGTTGTTGTTGTTGTTGTTTTTGTTTTTTGAGACAGGGTTTCTCTGTGTAGCTTTGCACCTTTCCTGGGACTCACTTGGTAGCCCAGACTGGCCTCGAACTCACAGAGATCCGCCTGGCTCTGCCTCCCTAGTGCTGGGATTAAAGGCGTGCGCCACCACCGCCCGACTTTTTTTTTTTTTTTTTTTTTGGTTAAAATCAACTTTTAAGATGGGAAAATTAACCTTAGTTTTAAAATCGTAAAAAAACAAAAAAAAAAACAAACAAACAAACAAAAAAAAAAAACGTCTTTCAAACATTACGGTAACGACTTTGTACCAAACCCCTCTTGCTGGTCATTTTGTCTCATGCCAGAGCTTTCCTTGACGACATTCTTTGCGAAATGATGTGGATGTCTGTGCTAGAGACCTCCACACAGGGTTCTCAAAGCTGGCTGAATGAGGCAATGGGCAGAGTTGAAAAGCCTGTTACGGATGTGTCCCCGCCCCCCCACCATCCTCTGCCTAAGGGGCTGCCTGGCATTTCTGTAGCCATGAGGCCTCTGCCTGAGCAAGCTCCAGTCTGTAACATGGGTTGGGAAGACCGTCCACCTCCTGGAGTTGTTTAGAGGTGAGACAAGGTCACATGTGTGTTTGAGGTGGTTGCTTCATTTTTTTAATTCAACAAACAGTTAAATAATTGCCTTGGCTGTATGTTAAGATTGGTAATTTCTTTTTAACCTAAATACGTGCTTTAATCGCATACTGCTTATCATGAAAACCCAGTTAATTACATCTACTAAATCTCAATGACACTCATATTACAAATCAGTAGGAAATCAGTGATTTGACACAAAAAGGCAGTAGTTTGTTTGTTTGTTTGTTTGTTTTGGAAACAGGGTTTCTCATAGCCCAGAGAGGTGAAAATGACCTTGTTCTTATGACCTGCCTGCCTCCAGTCAGTTTATTAAATTACTCTGTGTATTCTATATACCTAACACGCTTTCCCAAAATATTATCTTTTAATGATCAGTAAGCCTAAATATAAATTATACTTTCCATTGTATATAAAATGTGAATGCACACAATGATGTAAGCACCTCAGATACATTACACAACCAGTTATTACTGGTGGTAAATTGTGTGTGACAGTTTTAAGAGGGGTCATATACTCCTTTGTGTAATTACTCAAATACGTGGGCTAAAGGTGATATGGGTTCAGGTTTAGATTGTATACACCAAAGGGTAATTTTTGAGGCATCGCTAGTATTAAAAATATCAGGCATTAAATTGCAGGGTTTTATTTGAGGGCGTGTTGCTTAAGCTATACCCCGCTGCACGCGTGAATGCAGATAGTATGGTGGATCAAACGCAGGGCTTCATGGAATGCCAGCCATGTACTTCACCCACCGGGCCACATTCTCAGCCCCAAACTTGATCTCTAAATGTTAGTTTGCTCAGTACGACACTTTCAGCAAAGTAAGTGTACATGCTATATTTTGCATGACTTACTAAGGAAAGGAAAGGTTCTTAGAAAAAGGCTCTCTAAAGGCAGTTGAGAATACTAAGAAGCCTGCTGTCCACTTTGGCAGGGTCTATGTCTGTGCTGTGAGAGGGCAGCAGAACCCTGAGCCACCGAAGATGATGCTCATAAGTAGATCATAAGGACCCACTGTTGGAACCCAGCACAGCAGACCATGATGTGACAGTGAGACAAATAACATTTGGAGGTCCAAGGGATTATTGGGAAACAAGGCCAACGGGTCTAGGGGAAATTGAAAACCAGTGATGACACAGTAATATTTGGGGACAGGCTTCTTTCCAGATGTGTCTTTTTAACGATGAAATTGATCATATAAACCTGCTTTGACTATTTCTGATGTTTCAAGTGAAAAGTACAAATCTCCTAATCTTCAAATATAATCTATATCAAAATTGTCTCTTGACATTTTCCTATGATACCCCAAACAGCTACATGCCGCACATTCATTTGTTTGTTTGTTTGTTTGTTTGTTTGTTTGTTTGTTTGTTTTCAAAATGAACTCTCCAAGAACCTCTTAGGTTGGTCAGCATGTCCAAAAATGTATTAGGCAGAGGTCCTCATCAGCAATGGTACTCTAAGAAAAAAAATGGCACTCTCAAATAATTCCCCAGCTGTGGGTCATGTAAGTCCAAGCTTGTGGTTACAAACTCAGTGCGTACTCCATGTTGGTGATTCATGCTGTGTAACAGCAAATTAAAGGTTCTGAAATGCCTGCAGTAAAGAACTCTGACTGGATTTTCATACATAGCATTTCCCTAGATTATTTTTGGTATGGGTCTGTAACATTGTTTAACATTTGGTAGGGTTTCGGATTGTCTTAGGCAGTACTCACCAACCTCCCCGCCACCACTGTCCTCCACTGCCCACCCATCTGTAACCTGTGGTAGAGGGAAGAAAATCGCTCATCTGTTTGTGTCATCAGCAAATAGCCACTGTGTTCCCGTCGCGAGCCACGGACTATGATTGCTACCAGGTGTCTAACAACAGGCAAGATGGCAGTGTGTCTGCCTCGGAGACTTTCACTGTTTCGGGACCATTAGTCACACCCACAGGGGCTGGCTGCTCTGCCCTGTACCTGGGAATGGCAGGCGGGCTGCAGGGAAGGTGATAGGCGCCTAGGAGCTGGAGACTGGAAAGAGCCCACCCCCTTCGCTCTTCCCATCAACACCTTACTGCAGTTCCTCCCGCACTTGCGCACTTGCTCCTGCGTAAACAGTGGCCCCTGGTCCAGCTGCGAGCCTCCCCGTGTTTGTTTTCCCTGCATGTGCCAGCCTCGCAGTGAGGGCTCAGAGCTTCATAAGTTGTGGAGAGCTGGCAGGGGTGAGGCGGGGTCCTCCAGCAGAAGGCAGGGACTGACTGACTGGCAGATGGACCGCGGCCTGCTTCCCATTTGCACACGGGTATTTATTTAAATTGTAGGCAGTTTAAAGGAGCTTGGTAATGGAGAAAGGAAAGATTGGAGGTGGGACACGGGACTCCGTGTGTGTATGCTGCGGGCAGGGGAGGGAGGCTGGGGGGTGTGGAGGGTCAGGGATGTGGTGAAGAAAGTGGGTTTGAAGAAGGTCAGATGGGAAAGTAAACTGCCATGCTTCTAAAGCATGGCTACCAGCCAGAGCCGCAGCTCCAGTGTGTGTGTGTGTGTGTGTGTGTGTGTGTGTGTGTGTGTGTGTGTGTGTGTGTTGTGTAAGGTGTGCATGTGTGTGTGCGTGTGTGTGTGTGTGTGTGTGTGTATGGTGTGCATGTGTGTGTGTGTGGTGTGTGTGTATGGTGTGCATGTGTGCGTGTGTGTGTGTGTGTGTGTGTGTGGTGTGTGTGTATGGTGTGCATGTGTGTGTGTGTGTGTGTGTGGTGTGTGTGTGTGTATGGTGTGTGTGTGTGCATGTGTATGTGTGTGTGTAATGTGTGTGTGTATGGTGTGTGTGTGGTGTGTGTGTGTACATGTGTATGTGTGTGTGTATGGTGTGCGTGTGTGTGTGTGTGTGCGTGCGCGCGCGCGCGCGCGCGCGCGCGCACGTGCCTGCCTGCCTGCCTGCCTGTCTGTCTTTAGGGCAGAGAGTGTACACAAATAGAATTTTGAGGATGGGAATTAATGATCCTATTGAAAAATAATCAAATTGCAAAATTCACCATCCATTTCTGCATCCCTGCTTCTCACTTCCTTTGTTTTAGAAGCTTTACTAACACAATCTGTATTTCCTTCACTGTCTCAGGATGGGATAGATCTTATGGTTCCCTACCAAACCAGTTCCTCTACAAGTTCGGGACAGGGGGAGAGGAGCACCATCTATCTTGGTGTCTTCCGCAGCTCGGCCATTTCGCCCTTAGGCGTAGCTCTTCACTTGAATCCTTCAGATGTCCTCCAAGCATGCAGAGACTTGTCGGCATCGGCGGCGGAGTGAGGGGGTTGGGGCTGGTTTTGCCTGGCCTTTGCCTGAATCGGCCCCAGCACCAGATAGGACTGATGGTCTTCCCTCAGTCTGGGTCACAGAACCTGAGAGCTTTTTGAGTCATGGGAAAGGTTTCTGTGTGGGCCTTGATGCATGGGTTAGCTAATCATTGTGCGGAAAAAGCATAGGAAGTGACTTCAGGCGACAGGGTGATGATTCCGTTGCTTGACCAACAGTGAATTCACATCTTTCCAATCTCCCAAAGTCCCCCGCATGTTTTGGATGACTATAGCTCTCTCCAGCCATAACCTAAGTCATGATTGGCTGGTTCAGCAGGTGTTTTCTAAATACCTAGAGACGGATTATGGCTACAGATGCCGGTGTGGATAAGAGCATCACCACGGTTGAGTCATTGGTCTAGCCGGCAGGGGAACATAAAGAACTGATTGTGTGAAGGGTTCCACAGGAAAGAAGAGTCTAACCACCGGCTGCAGAATACCTGACATGCCTGTCGAATGAAACCAAGCGTCCTCAAGCATCTACTACCCTTTGTTCTCCTCCTCCACATCCTCTCTCTCCACCCACTCCACCCACCCCAAGCTTGCAGTGAACAGTGGGAAGGCCTGGTCCTGCCTGGCTTCCCCACTGGAAAAGGGCCACAGTGAGCTCGAGCTCGGGAACCAAATCCCTGCGGGAAGATAGCCATAGGACTTTCCCTTGTCCTGTTCAGGCTCTGCTTGTGCAGTAGAAGCCCCTCTCTTGGGAATTCTCCAGATCTGAACTTCATAGGCTGTACTGCCTGGGAGAACCTGGGAGATGAGGCTTGCACAGCTTAGCAGACATTGGCTGAGCACCTGCTTACTGTGTGCCAAGGAGGAAAGCAAGTTGTGTATGTGATAAAGGGGAGGCCCGGGAGACCCTGCCACACTGACTTCTGTTATAGGTCCCAGCTTTCATCCTGGGACTGTCAGACTTTGACTCTCCTGGAACTGGGTAAGGGATGAACATGGAGGATAGAAGGAAGGCTTCTTTGGGGATTTATGAAAAAGGCCATATTTGAGAGCTCCGTGGCACACACATATGCACATATGCACACACGCACAGGCAGTGACATGTATTCACATTTCTACTACTCTTCTGATGCCTTTGCTACTGGTGCTGGTCCCCGCATTTAGCAATTAGTGAGATCCAGTTTATCTTGTGACTCACCTTTCTGGAGGCCATAATGCTGCATTTTAACTTGGGCATAACCAAAATATGTCAGGGCAGAGGCTTGCCTTGTTTTTCTCCATGTCCCCCTCAGCCCTCTGTACGGTGCCTGCAGCTTCTGACAGGTTGGCTGGACTGTACTTAGTCATGCCCAGTGCCTGCCCCAAGGCTCTACCGTTCTCAACAGGAGTAACTTGTGCTTGCCAGCATGGGATAGATCACCGCGTCTCTGTGTGGTCATTGAACAGGATGCCGTTGCTTTTCTGACTCCACTTAGGAACCAAGTCCCGTTGTCCTTCCGTGTGGTTTGGAGGAAACACCTTCCTTGAGGGCCTGCATATGGCTGAGTGCTAGCGTGCTCCTAGGAGAATTTCCTGGGATAAGAGCACCCTGGTTGGGGGGCCTCATTTTTATTAGGCGGTTGCAGTGGAAACTGTGTTGGACTTGCTCTGAGCCTATGTGTAACAGTAGGGGTTTAGCTCACACACCGCTCCTTTTGCCCTGAACGGTGGGACTTGCAGCGTTTAAGGTCTGCTTTAAGTGCAGGTCCTGGGAAGGGTTGCTTTTCACCTTTCTTTCCTTTTTTTTTTGACTCTCCAGGCTAAAAAATAATAGCTTTTCCTTTGTTGTTTGTCCACTCTAAGTGTCAGATGATTTTGAAGTACACGTACTTCTTTCCAGGGACTACAGTGTTTGAACTAACTGAGTGATGTGCTGTGGCGGATAGTCCTGGCCACCTTCAGTATTTAGAAACATGTAGATGGGAAAGAGTGGGTGTTTTTCTTTGTGCCAGGGTACCTTTCCCTGTGCCGTGTGCATTGGCTACGTGAGGTCAGAAGCAAGATCCTTCCTGGAGCTGGGAATAAATACTGCAGAGAAGTTCCACGTATGTTTTCCCCGCTGCAAACACCACCTCAGAATTTCTGGTGCCAAGTGGCCTGCTGTTGGATGGGGATATCTTCTCCGTTCTCTCTGAACAAGTAGAGACACTCTGTGGAGAAATTATGGTCATTAATGTTATTATCATCATCAAGAGTGTGCAGAAAGGACATATGCAGGAGGGGGGAAGGTTGCTAGCTTATGTTATAGGAAATGTTGATGAGGCCTGGGTGAAGACTAAGCATTAGAAACTAATGAGAATTTGTCCAGGGATTCCTTCCCTACACACACACACACACACACACACACACACACACACACACACACACACACACACACGAGATGAAATACGGTTTTTGTGAGGTTCTGTAAATCATGCAGAATGCATTGCTGTTTCCATACCATTCATTCCTTGACCTTCAGCGCATGTGTGAAGAAGAGCAATGATATCTATCTTCCATCGCATAACTGTATAGGGAGGGTTACAGGCACAGAGCAGGAGCTGCACATTTAATGGGCCCGGAGTTGTGAAAAAATGCGACATGTCTTTGGTCTGAAATGACATTAATTGCAAATCCCACCAGGAGGCAATGCCACTGCATGAAATCAGATCTCCAGGGACTGATTTCGGCAGAAAGTTCACGACCCCGGCTCTCCAAATTGGCTGTGTGACTGCTGGGCCCAGGCTGCTTTTTACACATTATCTCATTCATGGTTTTCAGTAGCTCATCAAAGTCCTCAGTCTCATTTTCACAGGGAGGAATCCAAGACTCAAAGAGATTAAATAACCTGAGGTTATCTTACAGGGCCCTTCGAGGGTGGAAAGGGTAATGCCCATGCCGGAACCTCGGGTGGAACATTCTTTAGTGTTGACCCTAAGTCCCAACATTGTCACAAGCGGAGGAGCTTTTTGTCTACAATACAAATTTAAGATGAGCCCTAACGTCCTTATGCCATAAACTGTCATGAAGGGTTTGGGCGAGGCATCCACTTGGGGACAGGAACATTCCTGGGTGGTGGAGATGAAAGTGATCGTGGTCATGAAGCACCCAGGACTGGGCTAAGTACATCCTAAGAGCTCGGTTTACTGAGCTGACTTTCCCACGTCCCTCTTCTCATCTTTCTTCCCCTCCCTGTGCTCTTTTCCTGAACCCCTCAGGCCCGGACCTGTCCTTCTCTTTCTGACTCAACAGCTTTTGTATTCCTCCCTCTCCCTGCCCTCTCTACAAGCCTCTTTTAGCCTGAAGCTGAGGGCACACTTACAGCAGCGCAGGCAGTTACCATCTGAGATCAGATTATACCCAGTCCTGCAGCAAGCCTGGAGCTTCCAAAGGGGAGGGAGGGAATGCAAATGGCGGCCACAGAAGCTCCTTGATGGGCACAGGCCACAGGAGCATCTGCTTGGGTGCAGTCTTGTCCTTAAGGAGCATACAGCCTCCATAGCACTCAGCGGTTGGCGACACTGGTTGAGACCCTTTGATGTTTGTTCTTCAGCAAACTCCCGAGTCCCCAGATCCCTCTCAATGTTCCTCCTCCACCATAGTCTTCTAACTGGACCAAACCATTCCATTCAGCAAACAATGAGTATGGCCATGAGGCGTGTCAAGGAATACGAGGATGCATTCGACACATCCTGGCCTTGGGGAGTTGATAGTCTATGTCAAGGGCTACAGACACACACTCATCAAACCTTAGAAATCACCATGGAGTGTAACAGGTGTGCAAAGTGCTTCAGAAGATAGAATGAGGGGCAGTTGTGGGAGGCTTCATGAAGGAGAAGGGGGAGGCGCTTGAGGGTGAGTTGTTTCTCTGGGATGAAGTGAAAAGGGAACAGTGGTTCAGGTCAAGGATCAGAGGGTGAAAATGCAATTTGCTGGGATTAGAGAAAGTGGGAGGAAGTCATGGGAAAGGTTGACTTCAGGCCAAGTGTGAAGAACCTGGAAGGCTGTATGCCGCCTTTGAACTTCATTTAATCATTCTTAGTTGGGGAGCTATCAAAGTGGGTATGTTCACCCATTTCCTTCCTTCCTTCGTTCTTTCTTTTTTCTTTTTAATCTTTTTGAAACTGAACTCAAAGGGTTAAAGCATCACTCATAATTCTTCATCTTTGCGTCACCTGATGATTTTCTATGCGCCTTCCATGGCCTCACACAGATGCTCACTTTTACTAAATGGGATCTGCGTTATTTTCTCCTTTTAGAAACAATTATCTTCATGTGGCTACTTGATCTTCTTAATTATGATATTAATTGCTAAATCCGTGCCAGAATCATCTGAATTATTATGCCTAAACTTCTTACATGAAGCTTTGGAAAATGAAAATCCTGACCCTGAGGTTTACCTTGTGTGTGATGGCGGACGAGGTGTTTAATCACCATCCATAAATCCTCAGCAGGCTGATCACACCGACCTCATAAGACATTGTGGAGTGTCAGAGCAACCGAGTTCTGAGTGCTACAAGACACTTCAACAGTAGCTGCCCTGTTACTGTAATATCGTTTTGTTTTGTTTTGAGACAGGGTCTCACTATGTAGCTCTGGCTGTCTTAGAACTCACTCTACAGACCAGGCTAGCCTTAAACTCAACAGAGATCCAGCAGCCTCTGCCTCCCAAGTGCTGGCCTTAAAGGAGTGTGCCACTATGCTTGGCTGTTCCGGTCAGCTTGGTATTCTAGAAGGAAGGTAGGAGAAGACAAGGCAAGAGAGTGTGGATGCTTGTAATCTCAGCACTCAGGAGGCTGAGGCAAGAGGACCACTTGGTTGAAACCAACCTTGGCTTTATAATGAAATGTTAGGGAAAAAAAAAAAAAAAGATGATGAAAAGAGAGAACCAGGAACCAGGGACGAGGGACCAATCCAATCCAATGCAGTGGCCACTTGTCGGTGCAAACAAGCATCATTTGTTGAAATTTGGACATATTGTTAAGCAACATTAGTAACTGGGACCTCTGACCCTTCCACACCTAGAACCTTTCAATGGAACCATGGAGGGCTTGGAATGGGTCACAGACCTGGCACCCGGGAGCAGTAGTGCCATTGGTTTTAATAAGGGTATGTTGTTGGGACTGAAGTGACCAGGAGGCAGGGGATGGGCATGATGGGATTACATAGGCATTGGTGTCAAGATAAATAAATATTAAACACCGCCCACTCACCCACCCACCCGGTCCTAATGTGTGCCGGCTCCGGCTTCCGCAACATGTGCTCCTCTGATGTGTCCATGCCTTGCGTACCTCTCAACTGCCCTCCCCTCTACCATCCTCTTCCTCACCCCCAACCTCCTTAGGTCCAGTCTTTCCAGCAGCCCAGGACCCTCCAGATTAGAGCTCTCTGGGGACCAGCCCCTTTTGAAAGGAAGGAAAAGAGAAGAAAACCAGAAAGCAAGTAAGGAACAGGAGAATGAAACCAGCGAAGGGGCAGCGGCGCCTTGAGCTACCTCACTGCATCACAATGAATATGGACTCTATTAAGCTCCGTTCTGCCTGTTAGTGTCTCCCGGGGCAACACAGCCCCCATATGGCAAGCATGCAGCAGATTAGGGGAGGCCCCCGGGCCGCATGGAAGGCCAGGGGCTTGACTGGCAGTTGAAACCCCTTCCCTCCTCCCCCTCCTCCTCACACTTGACACTGCCTGTGTTTATCTAAAGCTAGGAGGGTGGGGGGCTGCCTTGGAAGGGTTTTGTCCCAGCTCTAGAGAAGGGGCGGGGGCTGGAGCCCCGTGGGGAGAGGGGAGAGAGGTAGGAGGTGGAGGTGGGGCAGTACGGAGTGAGGCTGGAGGGGAGGCTTCATACATATTCAGGAGGCGCGCTGAAAGGAGAGAGAGAGAAATAAAGCAGATGGAATTCGTGTTAAAGAACGGCACAATCACCCTGTTTGGAGCCCTCCAAAAACAAAAAGAGAGAAAGAAAACGTGGAAGCAAAGAAAAGGGCGCAGCCTCCTAGGAGCACAGGAGTTCTTATCCAATTAGCAGGGTTGTCAAATTGAATTTATATGGAATGAGGGTGAGGGGATTGAGATGGGAGTGTGGAAGAAAAAGAGGCGATTTCCCTTTTCTCGTGTCTGTCCGTCCGTCTACACACACACACACACACACACACACACACACACACACACACACACACAATCTCTATAGAAACTCGGCCGTTTTCAGGAAGGCGTAGAAGTCACAAAGAAATGAGCTGTCTTCGCAATGTCTTCGTTCTTTGCTGGAGGTGGGAACTATTTAGATGCAGTTTACCAAGAGTGGCAAGTCCAAGGAGAGCCTTGTCCTTCGCTAGGATGGCAGAGGGTCTTCTCTCTGGGAATTCTCTGCAGACAGGCCCCAGGTGCCTTTGCCTTAGAAGGTAAGGGTTTTCCACCTGCCTGAGGGAGGAATGACCTATGTTACCAGCTTGTTATAGTGGATTCAGAACGTGGAGCCCAGGCACACCGCTCTGCCCCAAATGTCACAGGATATGAATTCCCTGTCTTTGTGTTAATGTCCAACTCTCTTACCCTGATCTTCGCAGCATGACTCTGTCTCAGTGTCCCATCTGTCACTTTTTATTCTTGGTCTCCAAAGTGGGATACAAGCTCCCAAAGGTGACTCCGAGCAATTCCATTGTGGCCCTGAAAGTAGCAACTCCCTCGGCATTCATTTCTGTCGGGAGAAGTGGGGCATAAGTCAGCCACTAGGATTTAATCCAGGAGCTGGCAGTGACACTTCTGGGCCACAGAACAGTGTCCCCAGTCTGCACAGTATCCAAGATATCTCTTGGGTGGAGAGGCCTTGTCGGTGGGGACCCTAACCACTCCTTCATTTGCTCCTCAGCTTTCTTGTTCTCTCTTAAGTGGATTTTCAGATTATATTATTTAGTTTTAATTAAATTACCTCTCACAAAAGGGTAAGTGGCTTAAAGAGATGGCTGCACAGGAACTGGCTTGAAGAGAAGGCTGATAATCTGAGTGCATGCAAACACAGAAAGAAAAACAGTGGAGCTGACCTTTCTGTGGCCACGGGCGGAGGGGAAAGCTTTGGGAACGCAATCACAACTCACGAGAAGTCAACAAAATAATTAGCATTCAAGCGGACTGTTTGAGAGAGATTATGGCAGTGATCCTGCCCCCAAACAAGCCTGTGTCAAAAGTTATTAGCTAATGATTGTAAAACAGTCAGGATTACAGAGTCCTTCAAATATGTTTAGACTTACCTATTTAATTTTTTAGACCTTCCATATATATATTTAACTGATGAAAGAGGTGTGTATTAGAGACAGTTGTCCATATATGGTATCATAAATTAGGAAATGGCGGGAGACCACTATTCCAGAAAAGTCTTTTCAGTACCTGATTCGTGATGTGGCAGCCTCCACACCAAACACTGCTTTCCCACTGCTCAGCTTTGCCTTTTTTTTTTTTTTTTTTTTTTTTTTTTTTTTTTTGGAGACAGGGTTGCTCTGTGTAGTTTTGGTACCTGTCCTGGATCTCGCTCTGAAGACCAGGCTGGCCTCGAACTCACAGAGATCCTCCTGGCTCTGCCTCCCGAGTGCTGGGATTAAAGGTGTGTGCCACCACCACCTCAGCTTTTCCTTCTAATGGAGACATCCTCCTCTTCCTGACATGGATAACCCCCCCCCCCAACAGACTCAGTCCAAGCACCACCACATTCAGAAAGCTTTTCCTAAAAATGATCTCATTTCCCATCTTCCATTTGTGACTGACTCCATTACCAGCCAAGTTTTTAGAATAAAGGAGGCTGGGATTGGCTCATGAGACTAATTCCAGAACTTGAATGGTTAAGAGCAAGGAAAGGTTTGTTTCTTCTAATATCACATCTTGAGCTGCTTTCTTCTGTCACATAGCTGTGGGCTCTGAAACGTGTCACTTATGGTCACCACACCAGAAGAAACAGACCTGGCTCTGTAGCTCATGACTGGCCTGGTCCAGAAATGACATATGGACCTATTCATATTTTACTGGCCATCACTAGTCACATGACCTTCAATTAGCTACAGAGGAGTCTGGGAAATGAAGAAGAGCTCAAGTCTATTTGCTGGGTACTAGTAAATTTATATCCCAAATTTGGCTGTGTGACAGTTAACAATGTCTCTATACTATCCACAGGAGGTAGATTACAGCACTTTATTCCCCCCAGTGTAAACCACAGTACATGTAGATTTTGAATGGGCTCACACATAAAATCTGGATAAAGACTAAAGGAGAAATATGCCCAGAAGCTGGCTAATGCATGGCGCATTATTTGAGAACACTTGACCATTATAATTGTACCCTATTTGACAACAGAATGGAACTGGGAACGGTGTCATATGCTTGTAACCCCAGTACTTAGGGAAGCTGAAGTAGGAGGATCTCAAGTTCAAGGCTGGCCTGGTCTACACAACAAGACCTTGTCACACACAAACCCACACACACACAACACAACACACAACACACAAAGAAGAAAAAGAGCTAGAAAGATATCTTAGTTAGTAAACTACTTGCAAAACACAGAAGGACCTGGGCTTGAACCCCAGAAATCACATTTTAAAAAAAAAGTTGAGAGTAGTGGTGTACTCTCAACATTGAGAGTGGGGGACAATTGAATGTCTGGGGCTGCTCGTTAGCCAGACTAGCTTATTTAGAGGTTTTCTGGACAGTGAGAGACTCTGCCTCAAAAAAAAAATGTGGATGACTTCTGAAGAACAACACCCAAGATTATTCTCTGGCCTGTACATACGTATAAAGACACATGCACATGCAAACCCACACACAGATGTACCCCACCGACACTCAAGAGGGAAATAAAGGGAGGGGGAGAGGGAAAGTAGGGACGAGGGAGGGGCCGGAGAGGTCTAGGTAGATGTTTCAGATATCAGTCTTTAGAACTGTGCTGACAGATGCAGCAGTCGCCACCCCTACATGATCACTTAAAGCAAACCTAAAATCTTGTTTCGTTGTTATATTAGCAAGATTGCTCGACTTGATAGGTGGTCACTTGTCACCTCTTGTTTGGGGTCGCACATTGTCCTTGTCTTACAATTTTTGTCATAGAGGGTTTGTATGATGAACTTTAGGAGATTATTCTAGATTTAGTATGCTTGTGACAAGAATGATGAAAACTGCCATGCAGAGAGTTACTACCTCTCTAGAGGGATAGCTCAGTCTGTAACGGGCCTGCCACACAAACATGAAGACCTGAGTCCAGAGCTCCAGAACCCATGTGCAAAAGCTGGGTTAAAGGTGGGTGGGGTGGTGGTACACTTCTGATTCTCTAGCACGGAGGAGATGGGTGGATATCCGAAGCTCATTGGCCAATCAGCCTAGTGGATTTGAAGAGCGTCTTGCTCATTTCGAGACCCTGTTTCAAAAACAGAAGAGACGATAAGTAATCAAGAAAGACACCTGATGCTAGTCTCAGGTCTCTAACTGCACACTTGAACACACACACACTAAGAAGTACATACATCAAATATACAGGCATCACACACACACACACACACACACACACACACACACACACACACGTCACTGTGACAGATGGCAATACAGGCAATATTATCTCTATGTGTAAGGAACCAGATGCAGAAACAGTTATAACCAGTTCTGAAACCCTGCAGGGGATGGGCTGGGTACTGAGATGAGCACTGGATTGGGATTCTGAGACGACTTGTAGCTCCAGTCTCCTGGCTTAATTAACTGGGAGATTCAGTTGCCTGGAAACACACTAGATGTTATTCTAAGCCATACTGCATTTTTCCTGAGGTCCTTCCAATTTAAAAAATGTTTCCTTTTAATTAGGTCTGTGGGTAAAGCACACCATTTTAAGTAAAAATAAACTTTTTTTTTTACTATATATTTTCAAGGGTGTATACGTGGTGTTTTGGTAGTGTTTTTAAAATTCCTTTTCCTAAATCTCTCTAAATTAGCATACTCATCTCTCCAAGAAATAAATGTTTGTGATTTCCTAGGACCTCCTTCAGCGTGATCTTTTGTATAGGGATTCTACTCTCTGGAGACCTGGGGTTACCAACACTTGCACCCACTTACTTCTTGTCTCCAGCCGGGGATAAGAAATGCTTAACTCTGCCTTCACAGACCACTGGGAATGGGGAATCTTACTCTATAAAATGGGAAGCCTGTCAAAACACGCACCTTGGCAGATACACTTAATTGTCTAGCCTTTCTCAGCCAGCGGAACAAAAGGCTCTGTCAAGTCTCATTCTTGCCAGTCACTTGTTCCTGAGGAGTCTTATGTGGTCTGCTTGATTACCCTCTCCTGTCACTGGTGCAGGCCCAGGCCCTGCAGAGGATCTGCGTCTGAGCCGGCGAGGCAGAAAGAGAGATGGCCCGTGTGAAGGGTCTCTCTCTTCCATGTGCTCAGCCAGCCCCATGGGAAGTGGTGGAACAGACTGCCTCCTGATGATAGACTTTCGGTTGTTTGTTATTTTCTCAAAAAAAAAAAAAAAAAAAAAAAAAAAGATAAATAAATATTCTCAGGCCACCATTTTTCATGCCTGGTCTCAACCCCAGAAATGTTTTGTGCTGTTGCTTTTGGACGGCTTCAGAAACGGCTGTGAGGAGGGGATTATTTCAGTGGGAAACACGGGTGTCAGGAGCGAAGCTGCTCAAGACAAACTTTTTTGTGCAGATCATCCTTTAAAATGGCGAGTCACTAGTCCTCAGGGACTAGAAATCATGGCAAGAATTCATTTTCCCATTTGCCTGCTTTAGAGATTTTAAACAGTTCTTCTTTTTCTGAGAAAATGTGTAAGAAAATAAGGTGGGTCCAGACATATTTTTATATTGCCAAGAAAAATAACAGGCCTTGCTGGTGTCTTCCTCCAACTCTGAAAACATCTCACTTGTTTCACAAGGAGGCAAAGTCACACCACAGTTAGGTTCTCCGTCTCAAACTTTGCATATATATATACACACATATATGTATATTTATATTCCTATCATATAGATGATAGATAGATAGTTAGATAGATAGATATAGATAGATAGATAGATAGATAGATAGATAGATAGATAGATAGATAGATAGATGAGAGAGAGACATAGATATGTGCATATGTGTTTTAAATAAGATTCTTTAATACTCATACCTTCGAAATTGTTACACAATCAAGTATAGTAGGGACCTTACTCTAGGAAGCATCAGTAAAGTGTCCATAACACACATGTGAGGTGTGAGGTTCTGGGCTCTGTCACCGCACTTCCCAAACCAAACAGACAAAAGCAAAGAATTTGGGGGGCTATATTTCCATGGTAGAGATCATGCCTGTCATGTGTCAGACCCTGGGTTCAATACCTAGCTCTACAAATGAAAAAGAAAAAGAAAAAGAAAAAGAAAAATAAATCTAAGCCAGACGTGTTTTTGGATCACACCTATAAAACCCTGTAAAGTGTTGAGAAGTCAAGAGAGAGCAGCCACTCTGAGTTCAAGACCAGCCTGCGCTACTAGTAAGCTCCAGGCCAGCTTGAGCTACAGCGTGAGACCCTGTCTCAGAAAAGAGTAACTTGGAATTCAGTTTCCCTAGCCAGCCAGAGAGAAACTTCAGTGCTACACAGTCTTTTCTGTTGTTGCTGCCCCCGCCTCCCCGCAACCCCATCATAATTCTACTTTTACAAAATGAGACCCCAGAATTCCCTTTGGGGTCAGCTAATTCATGCTTCCCTCTCCTCTCTCAATTCCCCTACTACCTCCTCTTCTCCTTTTTCCCTTAAAAAAAAAAGCAGGCTGGTGGCTGGCTGCGGTAGTGAGGGCTGTTTCCATTTTGAAGTGTATAAACTACCAAGGGTGCAGAAGTAACAGGAAGTGTTTGTCCTGTCCTCCTAAAGCAGCAGGAGACTTGGGCTGAGTTTCCTCTGTGAAACCTTTGTCCATTTTACAACCCAAACACCTCCGTGCGCCCTGTGCCGAGGGGAGAAATAGCCCTTGGCCCACGTCGTCCCTTGCTTGCTCCCACTTGGCTATCTATCTATTGCTTCACATTCATATGCCCTGTCCCTTCTCCCTCTCTCTGCCCCGTCCCCATCTGTCTTTCCTAGGCTGGGAAGAAAGTTGGTGCCAGTCTCCTTAAGGGGTTGGGGAAACTGGGGCATGTCATGAATGAGTTAGTTCCCTTACAAAAGAAATCCTGTAACTAGGAACTCATGCACGGTTCTATTTTAATTCATCATCTCATTGGGAAAACGTCAATTGAGAATTGAAAAAGAATGATCTGGAAAACGAAAAGGACACAGAAAGTTACGCTTTTTGGCAAGATGTTTCCCCTAGAAATCACCATCTGGCCGTACTTTCTTTCCAATTCTGTGAAAGAAAGAAAGAAAGAAAGAAAGAAAGAAAGAAAGAAAGAAAGAAAGAAAGAAAGAAAGAGAGAGAGAGAGAGAGAGAGAGAAGGAAGGAAGGAAGGAAGGAAGGAAGGAAGGAAGGAGAAGGAAGGAAAGAAAGAAAGAAAGAAGGAAGGAAGGAAGGAAGGAAGGAAGGAAGGAAGGAAAGAAAGAAAGAAAGAAAGAAAGAAAGAAAGAAAGAAAGAAAGAAAGAAAGAAAGAAAGAAAGAAAGAAAAATGGGTACACAGCCCTGATAGGAAAGGTAGAGAAAGACTTCCATAGTAGCAGGAAACACAGGGCTCTGGAGGCAGCCATGTGGCTTCCATCCAAGACATACAGTTTCACAACCATGAACAATTATGTTTCTGGTACGCTGTTTCTTCACCTGTGAAGTAGAGATAATGGTCCCACTTCACAGGGCTGGTGTGCCCATGAGAGGACTCATCTTGTGCAGAGCTTGGCTGGCCTCTGGAGCAGTAGCAGGCAGGCATTCTCTCACCCACCTGCTGTCCCCAGAAGCACTCACATCCTAAGCATGAGCTCCACACGCTCCATGAGTTTCACTTCACAAGCAACAGCACTTTGATTTATTAGGTTATTAAAACAGGAACAGAAAGTTTCTACACTGCAGGAAATTATTGAGTATGTCAGAAATAGACTTTTCAAACCTTCCTTAAGATTTTTCTGTCAAACAGGAAACATCCCTGTCTGCTCCTAGGACAGTTGAGAGGTCTTGTAGGTTCCTGGCAAAAGGTGGGCATGAACATCAAGGGGCAAGAAACACGCCATGAGCCTCCCTCATTGTGGGTTGGGGCCGGAGGTTGTTCATTGGGTGGAGCCCATGTGGTCTTCTGCACCCTCATAGTAGCCAGGCTGGACTAAGACTGGAGCCAAAGGCCTAAGAAAAGCCAAGGATTTAGGCAAGTCTCAAGCACAGGGCAAGAGGCTGTGGCAGGGTTGGGTCAGAAGGCCTGAAATGCCCACATAAGGCAGACCTGTGGGCAGCCAGAAAGCGTGGATTGGAAGCTCAGGAAAGCTCTCCATCAGGAAGCATAGTCATTCCCTCCACATTTCCAATGTGACTAAGATTTGAGAGTCTCTCGTTAGATCAATTGTTGTAGAATTACATTTTGATCATAGGCCACTGTCTCAGAAATATTGAGATCACTATATTGCCATAATGATCTTTACCATAAGAATTTTTTTTTCTTTGGTTGTGTCAAAATTCTCAGCTTAACCTTTTAAACAAAGATTTCTTGTATAAGAATGTTGAAAATGAACCATGCTTAAGGCCTAAGCTTATATGACTTTTGAGGTTAACCGTATCCCTCTCACGGCTGTAAACCTGTAACCTTTTGAGAATCTCAAAAATAAGACTATGAACTCTGTTTACAGTCAAAATATTATCTTGGCTGGGGAGATGGCTAGAATTCAGACCCTGACATCCACATAATAAAGGCAGGTGGGAGTGGTGGTCTGTCTGTAGTCTCAGTGCTCAGGAGGTAGAGATGGGATCCCCAGAGCAAACTGACTAACTAGGTTCTCTAGATTTACCAAGTTGGCCAACTCTGGAGAGATCCTGCCTTGGTAAACACACACACACACACACACACACACACACACACACACACACACACACGAAGGAGGGAGGGAGGGAGAGAGAAAGAGAGGGAGGGAGGGAGGAAGGAAGGAAGGAAGGAAGGAAGGAAGGAAGGAAGGAAGGAAGGAAGGAAGGAAGGAAGGAACTCTTTGAACAGTGTAATGTCAGAAACCACAGAACTTATATAAAGGGCTGTTGGTAATATGCTTGAACACTCCTCTCTTGAGATGCCCACACTCATGTCCTGAGTGTGTAACACTTTCCCCTTGCACTAATCTCTTCTGCAATATTCTAATGTTCATGCTTAAATCTATATTAAACCCTTTCTTGTAAGCCACAGGAAATGGAACAGAGACAGGTGTGTCCAGTCAGTAAAATACTTGCTGCTACACAAGCATAAAGACTTAAATTTGGATCCCAGAAGCCACACACACAACTGACACAGTAGTGTGTGCCCTCTACAATCCCAGTCCTGGGGAGGCAGAGACGGGACATCTCGAGGGCTTGCTGCCAGCTGGTTTACACTATTGGTGAGCTCTAGGGTATTGTTTTTTGTTTAGTTTTTTACTCTTTGTGAGCCTGCCACCCAGCTCCCAATAAATACATGAAGACTTATTATTGCCTATGAATACTTGGCCTTAGTTTGGTTTGTTTCTAGCCAGCTTTTCTAACTTAAATATTCCCATTTCTCTTTAACTACATTTTGCCCTTGGCTTTTTACCTTTCTTTATTTTATATATCTTTCCTTCTAACTCTGTGGCTGGCTGTGTGGCTGGGTGGCTGGGTGGCTGTCCCCTGGTGTCCCCTTCTTTTCTCCCTCCTCACTCTTCTCTAGATTTCTCCTCTTATTTATTCTCTCCACATGCCAGCCCCACCCATCCTTTCTCCTGCCTAGCTATTGGTTGTGTTGTTCAGCTCTTTATTAGACCAATCAAGTGTTTTAGGCAGGCACAGTAACACAGCTTCACAGAGTTAAACAAATGCAACATAAAAGAACGTAAGTAACACATCTATGCATCATTAAACAAATCTTCCACAGCATAAATGAGTGTAACACATCTTAAACTAATATTCCATGACACTAGGGTTTTGTTGTTGTTGATTTGGGGCTTTTTGTTTGTTTGGTTTGGTTTTTTTCTTTTGAGACAGGAATTTTCTGTGTAGCCCTGGCTGTCCTAGAATTCTCTCTGTAGATCAGGCTAGCCTTGAACTCAGAAATCCACCAGCCTCTGCCTCCCAAGTGCTGGAATTGAAGGCATGTGCTACCATGCCTCCCTGAGCTCTAAGTTTAATGAGAGATCTTGTCTGTAAAAAATAAGTTAGAGAGCAATTGAGGACATAAGATGTTGACTTCCTGCCTCCACATGCTTGTGTGCGTGCACCCCCAAGCCCTTACACAAATAGTAAGTAAATAAATACTCCAACTCTACTTCATATAAAAATACTGCAAATGCACATGATTGGAGGGGTGGTAGTCTGCTACTCTCTGGTCATCAGAACATTGTTTTCTTGTTCCTGGAACTCTTTTTTTCCCCCTTTTTTGAGACATGGTTTCTCCATGTAGTTTTGGTGCCTGTCCTGGATCTCGCTCTGTAGCCCAGGCTGGCCTCGAACTCACAGAGATCCACCTGGCTCTGCCTCCCAAGTGCTGGGATTAAAGGCATACGCCACCACCGCCCGGCTCTGGAAATCGTTTCGATGTCTCTGTCTAATAAAGGTGTTGATCCATCTTCCTTATTTGGTCATGCTACAGATACGCCAGCAGAAAGCATAGAAACAATGCCTTGTTTGGGGCAATAGTAGAAGAATGTATCGGGATATTCAGTTGCCTTTGCGATTTTGAAGAGTCTTTTGAAGAACCATAGCTCTGGGGATAATAATAACTGTGGGAGAGGAGAGGTGAAGGCGTTAGGCAGGTAATAAAGGGTGGCTGATGGTGTATCAGGCAGCTGGAGACGCAATGCGGTCAGAATCCCCAGGGGACTGTCGTCCCAGACAGAGATTGCAACCCTGTGCATGATGAAGGTGGAAGCCCCAGAATTCTGCTCTAGGGGTAGAGAGAATTGGAAGCGGGAAGGCAAAGCTGAAATAAGGCTCTGTGCACTGAGGGAGTCAGAGTTCTGGCAGACACTGTGACCCTCGTCTGTTTTGTGTTTGGGGCAATAGAGGCTGTTGACAAACTTAGGAGGTAGGTTTATTCTGGGAATAAAGGAGTTCCTAAGGACCTATGTGAGACGTTGGGGGTAGAGGAGACTTGAAGCTTTCAGGAGTCACTGGGAACATGAGGACCATCCCCCCAAAGAGGAACTCAGTTCACATCTAACAGCATTGCCCAACAGCATTCTGCACTATGACATGGCATGTCACGTAGCCATGGATACATAGCTTTTGATAGTGAACAAGAAGGATGCTTTTTGTCTGTTCCAGTGTCTGGACTCACCCACATAGATACTCACTGCCCCTACCTGGCCCTTCCATGGTTCTCAGTCCCTCCATACCTTGGACTCTCTTGTCCTCACTGTCAGTCACGGTCAAGGTTCTAGCACTGTTTCCATGATGAAATTACCTCCTGACACAGGAGGGATCCTGATAAGACTCATCCTTCAGATAAGAAATGTCATGAAGAACCTCTTTGGTCCTCCAATAGCACAGCCTCTGAACACTGCCTGCAAGTCTGATGGAGTGGGGTTGAGGGATGGGCCAAGCCCCAGAGAGTCTCACCATGGCCATGCTCCCAACTTCTCTCACAACAGGGTTACAGAGGACTGCAGTATCTCTACAAGGCTCACGCGTGGCTTATGGGACTTTGGCTCAGAACCCTCTGTGACACACCATACTCTGTGGGAAGATGACAACGTGCAGAGGAAAGTGGCCTATGGTTACGCCAGTCTGGCTCCTCTTGGCTGCAGCCAGCTGCCTTGCTGATTTGGGTGAGTGCTTTCGTTCTGTTCCCAGCCTGCCCCTCCAGGAAGAGGACTTTACCTTGATGTCAGATGGGAGCCTGAAGCAGCTTAGTGTCCTTAGGCTACGACATCTCTATTGACCTCCTGGCTGTGGCACACTTGAGAACACAAGATGAAAAGTGATCAGGACAATGCCATATTGCTTATAGTTTTGTGTTTTAATACTTTCTATACTACTAGTAGAGGATGCATACCAATAATAGCTGCCTGTAATATGTCTTTATTGTATGAGCCCAGGCTAGGCCATTTGCATGATCAGCGAGCCTTTCGACAATGTTGTGAGTCAAGCATTACTAGCCACAGTTGGCAGAAAGGCCAGAATTCCACAACTCCAAGCGGCGGCACTGGATTCAGCCA